>NW_006921663.1:4859855-4883673 GCF_000298275.1 Orycteropus afer afer
CAATCATGGGAGAAGGAAGGGCTGCTTATGCACAGGGAGACAGTTCAGGGCTCAGCCGAGTATGGAGGTATGGTCGCTGGGAACAGGTAACTATAGGGAGGAAGTGGGAGGGGAGCTGTTGCATTGTTGTCAACTGTGGTCAATGACATGAGACAAAGTATATGTTAACTGTTGTATGGAAAGTGAATTTGCTCTGTAAATCTTCACCCAAATCACAATTAAAAAAAAAAAAAAAAAAGAAAAGAAAAGAACATTATCTGTGAAGAAAGCAAAAGGTAATTAAAAAGACAGGAAAGGAAGAAAAGACCAAAATGAATATCAGAAAATACTCTGAAACTTGCCCTTGAATGGAGAGTAGCTAAAGGAAATGGAAGAAATGATAAGATAAAAGAGCTGAACAGAAGATTTTAAAGAGCAGCTTGAGAAGACAAAGTCAATTATTATAATGAAATGTGTGAAAACCTGCTGTTAGAAAACCAAAAGGGAAGAACATACTAGGCATTTCTCAAGCTGAAAGAACTGAAGTAAGAATTCAAGCCTCAAGTTGCAATGTTAAAAGATTCTATGGGCAAAACATTGAATGATGAAGGAAACATCAAAAGAAGATGGAAGGAATATACAGAGTCACTCTACCAAAAAGAATTAGTCACTGTTCAACCATTTCAGGGGATGGCATATGATCAAGAACCAATGGTATTGAATGAAGAAGTTGAGGCTGTATTGAAGGAATTGGCAAAGAAGAAGGCTCCAGGAGTTGGTGGGATACCCACTGAGATGTTTCAACAAAAGGATACCACACTGGAGGCACTCACTCATCTATGCCAAGAAATTTGGAAGATAGCTACCTGGGTAACTGACTGAAAGAGATCCAAATCTGTACCCATTCTAAGAAAGGTGATCCCACAGAGTGCGGAAATTATCAAACAATGTCATTAATATCACATGCAAGTAAAATCTTGCTGAAGATAATTCTAAACAGTTGCAGCAGTATATTTGACAGAGAACTTCCAGAAATGCAAGCTGGATTCGGAAGAGGACGTGGAACAAGGGATATCATTGCTGATGTCAGATGAGTCTTGGCTGAAAGCAAAAAATACAAGAAAGATGTTTACATGTGTGTTATGGACCATGCAAAAGCATTGAATTGTGTGGATCATAACACATTATGGATAACATTGAGAACTGGAATTCCAGAACACTTAATTGTGCTCATGAGGAATCTATACACAGACCAGGAAGCTGTCATTTGAATAGAACAAGGGGATATTGCATGGTTAAAATCAGGAAGGGAGTGCTTCATGGTTGTATCCTTTTACCATACTTATTCAGTCTGTGTGCTGAGCAAATAATCCAAGAAGCTGGACTATATGAAAAAGAACATGGCATCAGGATTGGAAGAAGACTCATTTACAACCTGTGATATGCAGATGACACAACTTTGCTTGCTGAAAGTGAGGATGACTGGAAGCACTTACTGGTGAAGATTAAAGACTACAGTCTGCAGTATGGATTACATCTCAACATAAAGAAAATGAAAATCCTCACAACTGGACCAATAAGCAACATCACAATAAATGGAGAAAAGATTGAAGTTGTCAAATATTTCATATTATTTGGTTCCACAATCAACACCAATGGAAGCAGCAGTCAAGACATCAGATGATGTATTGTACTGGGCAAATCTGCTGCAATAAACCTGTTTAAAGTGCTGAAGAGAAAAGATATCTGTTTGAAAACTAAGGTGCACCTAACCCAAGCCATATCATTTTCAATCACTTCATATGCATGTGAAAGCTGGACAATGAATAAGGAAGACTAAAGAAGAGTTGATGATTTTGAGTTGTGTTGGTAAAGAATACTGTAAGTACCATTGACTGCCAGGAGAACTAGCAGATCTGTGCTGGAAGAAGTGCAGACGGAACACTCCTTGGAAGTGAGAATGGCCAGACTTCCTTCATCTCACCTACTTTAGTCATATTTTCAGAAGGAATCATTCCCTGAAGAAGGATATCATGATTGGTAAAGTGGAAGGTCAATGACAAAGGGGAAGGTCCTCAAGGAGACAGATTGAAAGAGTAGCTGCAACGATAGGCTCAGGTATGGCAAGTATCGTGAGGCTGGCATAGGATTGGACAGTGTTTCGTTCTGCTGTACATAGGGTCACTATGAATTGGGGCCAACCTGATGGCACCTAACAACAAAAATTATAACAATGGTGATCTAGAACCTAACCCATCATATCTCAGAAGTGTGGATATAATGTAATGCCAAAAAACTCATATATTTTATTTTGTTTCTAATTTAAGAGGACAGACTCTGTGAGATATGAGTTAATGCTGACAAAAGTAAAAGCAATATAAAAGCAAAAATACATTAAACTCATCGCACTAGTTCTGTAGTTAAATTTTGTAACAATATCTTTCCCTTATTTACGTTGTTCCTACGGGAACTAATCTTTGAGTGAATTTTGAATCAGGTATGATTTTCTAGAACATGTTCTCTCACTTACCCCACAAGTGTCTTGATTCTACATATTTTTAATTGTATGGCTAAGATAACAGAATATTTTTGTTTTGCTCTATGGTGGCACTTTGGATAGAACTCCAAGTATTTAAAGTCTTATCTTTGAACTATCAATAATTATAATTTTCATCTTTCTCCAATTGACCTCCAATCAAATATATCTGTAAATTATTCATATAAACCACAAAATATACTGATAAAAGTTTGTTGAAGTAGTTCTCAGGAAGGCCAATTATTTTCAAATACAGACAGTCTTCTCAAAAATATCAAAAGCCAACCAGGCATGATGGTTTTTTCTTATATCTTCTTCTTTTCCAATTTTCAGCCCCATGTTTCTTTCAGCAATGAGTCTGGATTCCTTTAGAGGCTTGCATCCACCCTTTCAAGCCCATAAGAAATCAGAATCATACATCTTTTGCCCCTTCAGCAGAAACAATTCTTGTTAACTTGAGTTGAAAAAGTTACTGTATCTGCAAGGAATGAGATGTTCATTCTTCCTGTCTTTAAAATCAGGCTGCTCAGATATTTAATTCATATGCTTGCCTTCTGAGGTCAGGATTATTATCCCTATTTAGAGGATCTGGAAACCAAGGCAAAAAGGTTGAGTAATTTATCCTAGGTCACAAGAGGGATCAATGTCTGAGCTAGGATTACAGTTCAGAAAGCCTCGGATTCTGAGGCTTGTGCTCTGACTGCACTTATTTCAAACTGACTTGGCCTACTTAACAATAAGTCCTTCCTCTCTCACTCCTACCCCCCAGAGCCCTCAGTTGAGTATGTGAACTACTGTCAGTAAATGTGAGAGAGGTCTAGGAACACAGCCTAGATAATATACCTGACATTGGTTGGTGTCAGTTCTAACAATTTAGGACTAGGAAAGCATCAGCAAAAGAGGTTGCATAATAATAGCTGGCAATATTGTAGAAGTTTGCACAATTTTAAGAACATATGCAGGAGTGGGTGATACTGCCTCAGAAACCCAAGGAGGGGTCACTATGAGTTGGGTCTGACTCGACAGCACATAACAACAACAACATGCAGGAGGGGGGTTGGGTTTGAGGGTAGGAAGGATGTGTGTGCCTGGCTTTCCATTCAGGATTTTTCATAACAGGTGTCTAACTTTCTCACATTCATTTATTATGCTTTTCAGAGTTATTGAAGACATACACTTTACAGAAAGAAACAAAGAAAAATCTCTCTGTATGTGTTACCATTAATATTATTAAAAGTAATAAAGTCACTGAAAGAGAAAGGGAAGTTCAGAAGAAATATTTTTGGAGCACTAGGAAACAGAATATCTATCTAAGTTTGCCTCTACTTTGCCAGATTTGTGATCTTGAGCAAACAACTTAAGGTACAAAGACAGACCAAACAGTTCTTGCTCATTAAATAGCTCAGTGTTGTGGAAAAGATGGATATATCATGATGACACAATGCAATCTGCGATGTTATTGTGATGAACAAAGTGCTCAGGGAACATAGAGGAATGGACATTTGAGAAGCACCTCAATTTCCACTGGATGCAATACAGAAATTATTTCAATTAGCAGCATAATTACACACCTATGGTGTAAAACTTCACAGCCTGTACAAGAAAGGATAAGTCTTAGATGACTGGACAATTTGGGTGACCAGACAACTTGAGGGAAGTCACAGGAGAGAAAAATGGAAAGGAAGGGGTAAATCTGGGAGTGGGCTAAAAAATATGAACTAACTTGTGATATAAAGAGCCATTTATTCATGTACTCATTCATTCACATCCATAACTTAGGTATCATGATGGCTATCAAACTGAGATACAGGGATAAAGAACACAGTACCTGCTTAGAAGAACCATCCAGTGTGGGTAGTAAAAGGGCTTCAAAGATAGACATATAAATAGACAATTACAGAATAGTAATGAGTACCATGAGAGATGGCTGCACAGGAGCCCAGGAGCAGAGTGACAGAATATCTATTCTGGCTTAGGATAATCAGCAAAGGCGTTCTGGGAAAAATGGCACCTCAGTTGAGTCCAAATGAACAAGTAGGAGGAATGGAAAGAATAAGAAAGAAAGGAAGGAATTTGGTATAAAAAGAGTAAGTACAGAGAAAAATCTTTACCCAAATAATTTGACTGGGCTTTGTTCTAAACCCTTGGAAGGTCCCAAGTGATCCAAGTGATGGGAATGTATTTGTTATTCATACTGGGGCTGCTACCACACCTGAGAGTTTATGCTAACAGGATGACTCAAGACTGGGGCTGGCTTTGACAGAAAGATACCATAAGATACGTCTCTTAAACCTTATCTCTAGGGAAATGGGGGGCTGGAGACTGAGTTAAATCATGGGGCTAGTGATTTAATCAACATGCCCATTAAACCACAAGAAAATCTCTGAATATTGTTGCTGTTGTCAAGTGCCATTGAGTCATTTCCGACTCATAGTGACCCCATGAACAGCAGAATGAAACACCGCCAGATCCCGCACCAGCTCCATGATCCCTGCTATACTTGAGCCCACCACTGTAGCCACCCTGTCAATCCATCTCGTTGATGGCCTTCCCCTCTTTCACGGACCCTCAACCTTACCAAGCATGACATCCTTCTCTACGGAATGGTCCCTTCTGACAATATGACTAAAGTAGGTGAGACGAAGTCCGGCCATTCTCGCTTCCAAGGAGCATTTCGGCTGCACTTCCTCCAGGACAGATCTGTTAGTTCTTTTAGCAGTCCATGGTACTTTCAGCATTCTCTGCCAGCACCACAACTCAATAGCATCAATGGTTCTTCGGTCTTCCCTATTCATTGTCCTGCTCTCACATGCACACGAGCCAGTTGAAAATATCATTGCTTGTGTCAGGCGCACCTTAGTCCTCAAGGAGACATCCTTGCTCTTCAGCACTTGAAAGAGTTCCTTCGCAGCCGACCTGCCCAGTGCTACATGTTGTCTAATGTCCTGACTGCTGCTTCCATTGTCATTGATTGTAGAACCAAGCCATGTGAATTCTTTGACAACCTCAATCTTTTCTCCATTTATCATGATGCTGCTCATTGGTCCAGTAGTGAGAACTTTTGTCTTCTTTATATTGAGATGTAATCCATACTTCAGACTGTGTTCCTCAGTCTTCATCAGTAAGTGCCTCAAGTCATCCTCACTTTCATCAAGCAAAGTTGTATCATCAGCGTATCTCTTGGGTTGTTAATGATTCTTCCTCCAATCCTGATGCCACGTTTTTCTTTATATAGTCCAGCTTCTTGGATTCTCTCTTCAGCTTCAGCTTCTCAGAAATCTCTGAATACTGATGTTCAAATAAACCTCCTTGACTGACAATATTCAGTGTACACTGATATGTCAGAAAGAGACATAGAATGTCACATACATACACACATGTGTGGGCACACATGCACAAACCTATATACATATGTCATTAATATAATTTATGTTATATAGGATAGTGTTAGGATAATCAGCAAAAGCTTTCTGGGAGAAATGGCACCTCAGTTGAGTCCAAATGAACAAGTAGAAGGAATGGAAAGAATACACACACATACACACACACATATATACATGTAATTCAAAATTTTTCTTGAAATATTAACACATTGACTAGTGATATTCCTATGCCAGAAAATTGGTTGTTGTTTGTGTTAGGTGCCATCAAGTTGGCTCCAAGTCATAGTGATCCCATGTACAAAAGGATGAAACACTGCCCCATCCTGTGCCAGCCTCAGAATCCTTGCTATACCTGAACCCGTCTTTTCAGCCACTGTGTCACTCTATCTTGTTGAGGGCCTTCCCCTTTTTTGCTGATCTTCCACTTTACCAAGCATGATATTCTTCTCCAGGGAATGGTCCCTTCTGACAACATGAGCAAAGTAGGTGAGATGAAGTCTGGCCATTCTTGCCTCAAAGGAACATTCCAGCTGCAGTTCTTCCAGGACAGATCTGTTAGTTCTTCTGGCAGTCCATGGTACTTTCAGTATTCTTCACCAGCACCACAACTCAAAAGCATCAACTCTTCTTAGGTCTTCCTTACTCATTATGCAGCTTTCACATGCATATGGGGCGATCGAAAACACCATGGGTTGGGTTAGGTGCACTTTAGTCTTCAAAAAGACATCTTTTCTCTTCAGCACTTTAAAGAGGTCTTTTGCAACAGATTTTCCCAGTGCAATATGCCATCTAATTTCTCAACTGCTGCTTCCATTGGTGTTGATTGTGGAACTAAGTAATATGAAATCTTTAACAGGTTCAATTTTTTTCTCCATTTATCACGATGCTGCTTATTGGTCCAGTTGTGAAGATTTTCATTTTCTTTATGTTGAGATGTAACCAATACTGCAGACTATAGTCTTTAATCTTCATCGGTAAGTGCTTCAAGTCATGTTCACTTTCAGGAATCAAGGTTGTGTCCTTTGCATGACAGATGATGGTGAAGCTTAAAATTCATATCCATTAACATTTATACACACCCAATTTTTTGCTTCCTTTGTTTTGTAGATGAATTATAAAAATACTTTTCACTAATCTGCCATTTTTAGAGGCCTCTTAAGATGAAGTAAAACAAGCAAACAAACAAAACAAAATGTTCAGTTATTATCTTAATTATAGTATTACTTTAGGAAATTTAGAAAAATTTATACCTTCCCCATAAGCACATTATTGATTTAAAAATAAAATATGTCACTGTAGTAATATACATCCAGATTATATAAAATGGGAATGTTATGGGAGCTTATTTTAAATGAGGGTTCTGTCTGTGATCCCATGATTTGGGAAGAGAACTATCTGTGGACAAGGATTTTAGAACTCACATGGACAAATGCAGTAAGTATATAAAAGAAGAAAGGAGATGGTGCAATAATTCACAGGTGAAATACTTTATTATAATTATCACAACATAATTAAATTCATCTAAATATTCTAGCTGCAATGGGAAAATAAAAACAAGCAAGCAAACTGACCAATCAAAAATTCCTCATAAGAGCCATCATTTGTATACTTGATTTAGGAAAAGGACCCATGGTTAAATATGAGTACTAGGAAAAATTGAAGTAAGTTAACCTCACACACATGCTAATTTGAATCCCCCAGAAATTTGGGAGTGCCTTAATAAACTCTTTATTGGAAATCCAGAAGAAATGTCCGATACCTACTAAGTAGCCTGGGTTATTAAATAAATTCTCGTATAACTATTTTGAAGTTAAAAAAAAGAAATAATATTAGAGGGAAAAAGATGGATTCAAGTTAGTTGAAGAGAGAGGAGACCACAACTATGACAGAGCATAAACCAAATCAATAAATATTTTGGGGGGGTTTAATATATTTTATTTGTGGAAGATGCACAGAAAGTCAATGCACACCCCCTGCCCTATCAGATCTTATCAGCTACTTGGATGTATAGGACATACAACAAAAAACGGGGAGAATATGAGGCCATAAAGGATGAAAAGTAGGATAATGTGATTTAATTTGCAAAAGCTAAAGTGAAGCTGACTGCACACAGGAATGTCAGAGAGAACTTCTTGGGAAAAGTAGGGATTAAGGGGGGATTTGAATGAGATGCAACATTTGGATTGGTTAAGAGGAAGGGGAAGAACATTTGACAATCAGGATCACAAAGTGAAAAAAAAAAGGAAGAATGTTTAAGAAAATAATTAAAGATGAAACATGCCAAAAGCGGAATTTTACATACAAAATCAGATGAACATTTAGTATGCACCCAGTGAGTTGGAATCCACTCAATTGGATGCAACAACAGTCCATGAACATTTATTGAGTATGATAGCCCAACACTTTGCTAAATATAACAGAAGAATACACAGGCATACCTCAGAGGTATTGCAGGTAGTTCCAGACCACTGTAATAAAGTGACTATGGCAATAAACTGAGTGACATATTTTTTGGTTTCCTAGTATATACAATGGGAGCTCTGGTGGCGTAGTGTCTAAGGCATTTGACTACTAACCAGAAGCCTGGCAGTTCAAACTCACCAGCCTCTCCTCAGAAGGAAGATTGGGCAATCTACTTCTGTAGTGATACCATCTTGGAAACCCAAGGAGGGGTTGCTATGAGTAGGATCCCACTCAACGACAGTGAGTTTGTTTATTTGTTTGTTTTTGGTTTTAGTACATACAATAAATAAGGAAGACTGAAGAAGAGTTGATACCTGGATAGAAAAGGAGAACAATGTGGAACAAAACTCAAAATCATTTGGAGAAGAAAAAAAAAGGGGGGACCTCAGTTTTGCTGTTCCGGTAGAGCCTGGTGGAACCACTGAGACTATGGCCCCTAGCTGCCCTTCAGGTCTGGAATTGAACTACACAGGCACATGAGTTGAACATTTGCCTGAGGTAGATACACTCCTTGAAGAGAACAATCATGGGAGAAAGAAGGGCTGCTTATCCACAGGGAGACAGCCCAGGGGGCAGGAGTGCATGGAGGGATGGACACAGGGAAGAGTTAACTATCAGGAGGAAGTAGGAGGGGACCTGTTGCAGTGTGGTAAATTGTGGTCAATGTCATGAGACAAAGTGTATGTGAACTGCTGTATGGAAAGTGAATTTGCTCCATAAATTTTCACCCAAATTACAATTTAAAAAAAAGAAGAGTTGATACCTTTGAATTATGGTGTCGGTGAAGAATACTGAAAATACAATGAACTTCCAGAAGAAAGCACATATTTATCCTGGAAGGAGCACAGCTAAAATGCTCCTTGGGAGAGAGAATGGCCAGACTTCATCCACCTACTTCAGTCATGTTGTCAGAAGGGAGCATTCCCTTGAGAAAAATATCATGCTTGGTACAGTAAAGGGTCCATGAAAAAGGGGAAGGCCCTCAACAAGATGGATTGACACAATGGCTGAAATAATGGGCTCAAGTACAGCAAGGATTATGAAGAGGGCGCACGACTAGGCAGTGTTTCATTCAGTTGTATATAGGGTCACTGTGACTCAACCACACCTAATAACAGCAATGCATATAAAAATTATATTTACATTATACTGTAGTCTATTAAACATGCAATAGCATAATGAAAATTTTGAAATATTGTGAGAATTACCAAAATGTGACACAGAGACATGAAGTGAGCACATGTTGTTGGAAAAATGGCACCAATAGAGTTGCTTGATGCAGGGTTCCCACAAACCTTCAATTTGTAAAAGAATGCCACAGCTGTGAAGCACAATAAAATGAATCACAATAAAATGAGATATGCTTGTGGTAGAAATTTCTACATTCAAGAGGCTCAGTTTCTAGTGTGAGGGAGAAGTGGTGTGTGGAAAATTTATAATACCTTAAAATGTAATTTATACATTTAACTTGTGTAGCATGGTGCTACATTGAATGTTGTTGTCATTAGTTACCTTCCCACTCCTGAAGACTGTAGGTATAACAGAGCAAAACATTGCCCTGTCCTGTGTTATCTTCTTGATCATCAGTATATATATGATGGTTAATGTTTTATACCAACTGGGCCAGGCCATGATTCTCAGTTATTTGGCAGATATTGTGTAATCATCCTCTGTTTTGTGATCTGATGTGAGCAGCCAGTCAGTTGAAAGGGGAATTTCCTTGGGGTGTGGCCTGTGTTCAATATATATGAACGTGCTGGCAAAGCTCATCTCTCTCAATATTGCATCTGTCTTATGGTGGAATATATGACTTATATGACTTCATGACTTATATGTCTTATACGACTGCATCTGTCATCTTCTCACTTCTGGTTCTTGAGATTTGAGCCAGCCGCCTGATGACTGACCTTCAGATTTTGGATTTGCTAGCTCCTGCAAACCTGTGAGACAGCAGCCTGCCACCTGACCTGCAGATGTTGGGTTTCTCAGCCAATGCAACTACATGAGTCAGGAGAAGCCTTCAGCCCATCACCTGAGCCAAGGATTTGGGACTTGCCAGCTTCCAGAATTGCTTGAGCCATTTTTTGAAACAAACCTCTCTCTCTATATATATGTCTATACACACTTCACTGGGTCTGCTCCTCCAGAGAACCCAGACTAAAACATTGTATTTGAGTCAACTCAATATAGTTTAAAAAATGGAAAATGGGACAGAGTTTCAGGAAGATGGTGCAATGATGTTAGGTTTGAAAGATGACTGGGATAGAGATAGATACCACAGAGCAGGGAAAATGGTCTCTGAAATTAGCTGAATGTGTGTTAAGATTTGCAGCTATTCCTATGAGTGAATGCATATTTAGAGCACCCAAACTTAATTCTATTTAAATAGATAACTTTTTGACAAGTTTATCCCAAGTTCATATTTCCTATGGTGATTTTATTTCTCTTTTATTTTCATTCTGATCTTAGTAGATGATGCTAACTGCCTAGCTGACCCTTGAGGCACCAAGATTGCTGAACTCTAAGGCTTCCTTTTGCTGTTCAGCTCAGCTAAAGAGAAATCATTTACTATAACAAATGCTGTGCACTTTTGTTGTTGTTGTTGTTTAAGGCACTGTATAATAATAACAACAATAGGGATTATTATTATCTTAATATATGTTTTCTGGAAAAGTAGACAGTAAGATAATGTAAATTTAGTTAAGGGAACAGAATCTGATGACTATTTGGATAGAATTTGAAATGCAACCTATACACATTTATTTTATTAACAAGGCATAGAATCCCTACTGTGTTCATAGCACCCGAGAAGATGCTTTGTGTGAGTAGTAAGATTAGGGTCATTGAAACAAGAGATGATAAAGTCGTGGGTTCACGGCAAAATTAATATTACATTTCTAAGAAAAACTTAGATCTGGTTAAATGTTTTGTCTTCAAACAGAAGACAATAGAAAAAAAAATGCATTGCATTTGGGTACTCTGTACCATATCTTGTAATACTTCTGGTTTCAGCCTTGTCTGAGGTGAATGTAATTCATGGGAAGAGTCAGAATTGCTCATGTTAGTTTGAAAATCATGGAAAGGAATTGTAACCTTCCCTTCCAGCCTGTAGGTGGAACTGAGTGGCTGGTGCAATGCTTAATAAATCCCATTTCATAACTTTATTTAGAGAATCATAAATTCAAAACTAAACTCATTGTCTTTGAGTCGGATCCGACTCGTAGTGACCCCTCCTTGGGTTTCCGAGGCAGTATCACTACTGAAGTAGATTGCCCAACCTTCCTTCCGAGGAGTGGCTAGTGGGTTTGAACTGCCAGCCATGTGGTTATCAGTCAAATGCCTTAGGTACTACACCAGCAGAGCTTCTTAGAGAATTATAGTAGATAACAAATGCAATAACCTATCTAACTTGGTGGTGATTAATAAATATTAGTCCCCTTCTCTCACTCCACAAACAGTAAGTCATCAAAAATTGGGATTGTCATCAGAAACTGGAAGTTACTGCCCATGAGTTCTAACCTAAGAATTGTAGATAATAAAAGTGACTGGTAGAAGGCTGTATCTCAACTTTTTTTTTTGCCACTCATTTGCATTATTCACATACATCTACCAAACTTTTTGAAACTTCAATGAAAGGTGAAAAGTTGTAATTAGATGGGAGGAGTTGTATTCTTAGGATCAAGAATAGGTAAAGCCTGTGAAGGCACAGATGGATGAGTGTTAAGAATGCTGATTGTAAAGTGGCTCACTCAGTGAGGGTTGGGGGAAATGACTCTTTCATAATTTTAAATAGTTTGTGATTTCCCCTTCAAGGCAGGAACTTCAAGGGGAACTGAATATAACCTTTGTCTAATTCCACTTGGTATTTCATTTCTCTTTTGTTTGCAAGGTATCAATTATTAAATATGGTTCATATTGATAATTATACTGCATCTTATTTATTAATGACTCACTATTAGGCTTAAACTTAATATTTCCAGAGGTACTCAGGTCTCTATTTTTGCAGGTCATTGCTCTTTTTCTCCTTGCAGGACTGAGAGCTGAAAAGGTTTCAAGCTTTGGGACTTAAGGTAGATGGGTCTTGATGGTATGATTACCCACGACACAGTTCATTACCACTAATGGAGTCAGCCATGCAGCCAAAGAGAGAAAAGTGAGCCTGTGAAATAGTGAACTAATAGGCAATAAATTATGTTACCATGGGAAGCCAATCATACATAAGAGCGGCAAATGATCAGACCCCAATAAAAAACATGTATATATCTTATTTACACAACATATGTGTCTCCTTTTGGTTCTCTTTGAAAAGGACAGGCTTCGTTTTTAAACAAGCAAACAGAAAACATTTTCACTTGCTCATTTTATCAGTATAGCTATGAGACACAAAATAATCAAGGCAACATTGAATTTACTCCTAATGATACTACTTCTTATAGCCCTTATTTCCTTGTTTGCGCTTCTTTGAAATTGAGAATTATGCCTGAATCTTTATGTGCAAGATTACAGTGACATAGATTGCAAATTATACTATGAAGGGATAAAAAATTCACTTGTTTGCCTTACAGGAGAAAAAAAATATATATCCATACTTGCAAACATTCTTAATATATATAGGTTTCAGAGAGAGATTTAATTAACAACAACAAACTCCAGTAAACATCAGGGCTACAGTGCCTTACGACACATGAGAGACTACAGTGCTTTTGGTCCCTTGGTCTCCATCAATCAGGAATCAGTTCCTGACATCACTCAGAGTTACATTCAACCAAGAAAACAAGCTATTCTACCCCTGGACCCAAAAGGACTTCCTGGCAATTGTTTTCCTGTGGTTGACTGTTCCCAGAGCTCCCCTCTTTTAAAGTCAACTCCCAACATCTCCAAAGTATCCCTTTCTGAATTTCCCCTCAAGTAACAGAAATTCTTAATGAGTTTTTCTCATGCGTAAGAAGGAAAGCTTCCCTGTTGTTTCAGTGCTTAGCTGAGATTTTGAAGCCCCCATCCATCCTTGAAATTAGAAAAACCAAAATCTTCCATCCAGGTAATTATACTTCCCATCCTCTCTCTTATGGTTAACCACTGGAGTCAGCACCACTCATCCAGGTCAACCATTACCCATCATGGTGATTCCACTTTGAATATTTTGGGGTCCATTCTTTATCTTTTTTTGTTGAAGGGATAAATGGGGGTATGTCCTTTTTGCATTTCGATCTATATAAATTTTATTTTAGAATAGCTTTATATTTGCTGAGAAGTTGCAAAGGGAGTACAGATAATTCAGATCTACTCTTACCTAGTTTTTCCTATTGCTATCACCTTAAATTGTTGTTGTTGTTGTTGTTAGGTGCCATCGAGTTGGCTCTGGCTGATAGCAACCCCATGTACAACAGAACAAAACCGCTGAGTCCTGTGCCATCCGCACAACTCTTGCTATACTTAAGTCCAACATTGTTGAGGCTCTTCCACTTTTTCACTGACCCTCTCCTATACCAAGCATGATATCCTTCTCCAGGGAATGGTCTCTTCTCACAACAGAAACAAAGTAGGTGAGATGAAATCTAGCCATTCTTACTTCCCAGGAGCATTCCAGCTGCACTTCATCCAGGAAAGATTTGTTCATTCTTCTGGCAGTCCATGGTATTCTTACTATTCTTGGCCAACATCACAATTCAAAGGCTTCAACTTTGAATTGGCTTGAGTTAGGCACACCTTAGTCTTCAAAGTGACATCTTTGCTTCTTAACACTTTTGCCCAATGTAATGCGGTATCTTGACTCCTACTTCCTTTCCTTTCTTATATTGGAATGACACCTTACATTACTATGATACATTTGTCACAATCAAGGAACCAACAGCAGTATATTATTATTAATCCAACTCTACTCTTCATTTGTATTTCACTAATTTTCCCTAATGTCCATTTTCTTCTCTAGGATCCCATCTAGGTTGCCACATTATATTTAATTGCTCTATGTCCTTAACTTCCTCTGTAATCATTTCTATGACCCTCAATCTGGGTTTGTCTGAAGATTTTATCATGATCTGAGTATGATTATAAGTTTTTGGAATGAAAAGCATTCGTTCAATGCAAAATTCCTAATGCCTCAGTGTTTTCAATCTATAAAAATGGAAAAATAATACCTACACTGTAGAATTGTTATGGAAAATGGGCTAATACAAACATACAGCTTCTGGAACATAGGAAGTACTCTGGTAATTGTGATTTTCCTTATCTTCTAGAGATGTTTGTTATGTACTTCAGAAGTTCAAGTCTGTGAGAAACAACATTCTCAATCATCACTGTGAGCTACGTATATAATTCAAATTATTTATATTTAAATAAATAGGAATTGAACTATAAATTGGTGTATAATGTCCACTTGTAAAATAATTTTCCTTAACATAACCATTAATTGAATATAAAAGTCTGTTGATTTCCCTGTTTTATTTCCCCAACTATGTAAAGTTTGGCCCATAGAGCTTTGTGTCCTTCTGTGGTATGCATACTAAAACTAAAAAACTAAACCCACCATCTTAGAGTTGATGCCTACACATAGGGTTTCTAAGACTGTAAATCTTTATAGAAGCAGACTGCTTCATCTTTCTCCTGCAGAACGTCTGGTGGGTTTGAACTGCGAACCTTTTGATTAGAAGCTGAATGTCTTACCCACTGAACCACCAGAGCTCCTTCATATGCATACAAAAGAGAGTCAAATTATAAATAGCTTTCCTTTGATGATATAAAAGTCCTTTCCTTTCTCACATTAGAATGACAAAACTATAAAGTTTCAGTGGCTGGATTTTTCAGAAATGTTTACTATTTTTAAACAAAAGGATTTTCTTTTGGGGACAGTAATTTTGGTTGTGGTTTTGTACTGAAATGATGCTGAAACTATCAGAGAACATTTGTATCCCTTCTTAGCTCTCTCGTTAAATTTATTCATTTGCAATTTATTAATTGAACTATTACTACATTGGTGATGCACATTGCTTTAGGTAATCAGGATATAGAAGGGAATAAAACAGATAATGAGTCTAATATCATGACAATAAATAGACAATTTAACAGTGTGTTAAATTGCACCATACCAAAAAGAATTGGTCAATGTTCAGCCATGAAGGTAGCTTATGATGAAGAACAAATGGTATTGAAGGAAGAAGTCCAAATTGTACTGAAGGGATTGGCAAAAAACAAGCCTCCAGGAATTGACAGAACACTCTTTGAGATATTTTAAAAAATGGATGCAGTGCTGGAGGCACTTACTCATCTTTGCCAAGGCACTTTCTCATTTGTGTCTGAACTGAAAAGATCAGTATTCGTTCCCATTCCAAAGAAAGATGATCCAACAGAATGTGGAAATTGTTGAATATCATTAATATCATCCACAAGTAAAATATTACTAAAGATAATTTAAAAATTGTTGTAGAAGTATATTGGCAAGGAACTTCCAGAAGTTCAAGCTGGATTCAGAAGAGAACATGGAATGAAGGATATCATTACTGATGTCAGATGGATCCTGGATGAAAGCAAAGAATTCCAGAAAGATGTTTACCTGTGGTTTATTGACTATTCAAAGGCATTTGACTGAGTGGATCATAACAAATTATGGAAAACATTGGGAAGAATGGGAATTGCAGTACATTTAATTGTGCTCATGAAGACTGTACATAGATCAAGAGGCTGTTGAAACAGAATAAAGAATATTGCATGGTTTACAATCAGGAAGGATTTATGTCAGGGTTGTGTCTTTTCACCATACTTACTCAATCTGCATGCTGAATAAATAATATGACAAGGTGGACTATATGAAGAAGAATGTGGCATTAGAACTGGAAGACTCATTAACTCATTAACCACCTGTGATACACAGATTACACAACCTTGCTTGCTGAAAGTGAAATGACTTGAAATACTGATGAAGATCAAAGATTACAGCGTTCAGTGTGGATTACATTTCAACATAAAGAGAACAAAATCCTCACAACTGGACCAATAAGCAACATCATGATAAATAGAGAAAAGATTAAAGTTGTCAAAGATTTAATTTTACTTGGATCCACAATCAACAACCATAAAAGCAGAAATCAAGAAATCAGATGTTATATTGCATTGGGCAAACCTGCTGCAAAAGACCTCTTCAAAGTGTTCGAGAGCAAAGACATCACTTTGAAGACTAAGGTGTACCTAACCCAAGTCATGGTATTTTCGGTCACCTCATATGCATGTGAAACCTGAAAAATGAATAAGGAAGGCAGAAGAGGAATTGATGCCTTTAATGTTGGTGAAGGATATGGAAAATACAACTAACTGCCAGAAGAATGAACAAATCTGTTCTGGAAGAAGTGCAGACAGAATGCTACTTAGAAGTGAGAATGGCCAGACTTCATCCCACCTACTTTGTTCATGTTCTTAGAAAGGACCAGTCCCTGGAGAAAAATACCATGCTTGGTAAGGTAGAGGATCAGGAAAAAGGGAAAGACCCTCAAAAAGATAGATTGACACAGCTGCTGCAAGGATGGGCTCAAGCAGAGCAAGGATCATGAGGATAGTGCAAGACTGGGCAGTGTCTCATTTCATTGTACACAGGAGTGCTATGAATTGGAGCTGACTTGGTGACACCTAACAACAACAATAAATCTATAAGTAAATATATATGGGCTCCAGTATAGCAAGCATTTTGAGGCTAGCGCTGGACTGGGCACTGGGTCTGTTGTACATAGGGTTGCTATGAGTTGAAGATGCTGTTAGACTGCACCTAACAACAACAAAACAACATTTATATATATATATATATATATATATATATATACACACACACACATACATACACAGAGGCGGGGGAGAGGGAGAGGGAAAGAGGTAGAGTAGTAGTCTGGTTAAGTCCCTGGTTATCTATGGAGGCACAATTGATTAAGTATTCAACTGGTAGCTGAAAGTTTGGAAGTTGAAACCCTCCTAGTGTCACCTCAGGAGACAGGCCTTGTGACCTGCTTCTGTAAAGGCACAGCATTGAACCCTATGGAGAAACTCTACTGTGCACACATGGGGTCACTGTGAGTCAGAACATATACAGTATTTATCTCTATCTATCTCTAGCTGTATGTATCCCCTATATGAAGTGTTAATAAGTGCTGTGGAAGAAGAGTAAGAGAGACATGAAAGTCTGCATGAAGGAAAGAGGTAAGATTTGCTCATTTTTATTGGAAGGATTCACTGACAGGGTGGTGTTTAAGCGAAGGTCTGAAGAAAAAAGAGGACTGAATCATCTTGATATAAGGGAAAAGAGTGTTCCAGACAGAAGAAATAGCTAATACAAAGGCCCTGAGGTAGGAGAGTAATTGAAATATTTAAGGAACGGCAAAGAAACTAGTGTAAATTAAAGTAAATCTTTGATAAGAATATTTAGTGTTTAGGACCAAACTAAAATTGAGTAAAAGTAAGTACATTTATCATGTAAAAATAATGCATTGTTAAAAAGAAAATTGAAATGTAGATATACTGTCATCCACAGTTAATCTTCAAGACAGTGATTATTTCTCTAAAGATAATTTATTTCCTAACAAACCAGGTATACTAGAACACTTGACTTCATGGTGAGGTGACTTCTGCTTAGTTTGCAATAACATTTTGTTTAAAGTTGCTAAGATTCAATTCAAGTCTTAAGTTTTATAAAAGGTTTTTCTTTCCCACAAGACAATTAGCAAATATTTATTCTGTTTCTGTTGTATTGTTGACCATAACCTTCTCCTCCCAATGTGGTGCACAAATAGATTGGCCGTGAACAGGTTAATGGAGAACAAAACATGAGAAAAACATATGTGAATATCATTATGCTCCCAATAATTTTCTTCGATATTTTTGAAAGTTATTGGAGCTCTAGTAGCGTAGTGCCTAAGGCACTTGAGTGCTAACCAGAAGGCTGGCTGTTCAAACCCACCAGCCACTTCTCAGAAGGAAGGTTGGGCAATCTACTTCCATAGTGATACTGCCTCAGAAACCCAAGGAGGGGTTGCTATGAGTCGGGTCCGACTCCACGGCACATAACAATAACAACAACAACAACAACTTTTGAAAGTTATAGAAGATAGACATTTAGTCCCATAATTGGTCTACATTCAATGCTTTAAAACACTTTTGCTTTCTGTCATTTTATTGAATATGTAAAAATATTCTTCACAGCACTATCATAAGAAAAGTGTGAGAATCTTAGAAAAAAATCAGACATTTTAAGCTTCATCATAAATTAAGGGTTCTCAGAGAACTGTGTTTTCCTTGCAGTGGGGAGTCAGATTTCAGCTGTGAGGAAATGTTATTTTGTACTTTGTGGTATCTACAGGAGTTCAACTTCAGATGGGTTATGCCTGCTGAGAGCTCTACTGCCTTTTGTGCAGACCTCTAACAAATAGGAACTTTCTGGGGACAGTCCAAAAGGGTCCCTTCTTTGCAGATGATAATCACTGTATTAAGATTAGAATAGTATGGTTTATGCCACTGTGTGTGTATGTGTATTTATAACTGAATTTTAAATTTAGATCAATAGCTTTTTATTTGGGTTATGGTAATACACATCCCATGTGTCCTTGGAAATATTGACAAACAAATATCTTGAAATGACATTGGGTTGGTGACGTTGATGAACTAGGTCAGAACTAGGCCAACTTGTTTTCTGATAAAATATTGTTTTTAAAGATTATTAATTCCATCTCACCAACAGAGTTGCATGTGTTTTCCAGATAATTTTGAAAAATGGAAATAGAAATGGTTATTAGATTTTGGAGAAAGAGAAACCATTGCCTTAATATCTCTTAATAAAAGACATTTGTTTCCTCTATAAAGCAAACACTCTATTATAGCATGTTTTTTGTATGTGATATACAGATACACCTGTTCACTGGGAGAATAAAAGGCCCTGACTTACAGAATTTGCTGGTTTCTGTATTGTAAATATGTGGCACAGTGTTTGAGCACTTGACTGCTACCCTAAAGATTGGCAGTTTGAACTTACCAGCTTCTCTGTGGGAGAAAGATGTGGTATCCTGCTTCCGTGAAGAATTTCACAGCATTAGAAAATTTATGGGGTAGTTGTATTCTGTCCTACAGAGATGCTATGAGTCAGAATCAACTCAATGGCAGTAGGCTTGCTTTGGTATTGTAAATACTTTGATCATGGCCAATTTCAAATTACTGACAATTAGTAACAAATGGCTTGCAAAATTCCTGAAAAGTTAGCAGTTGTCTCTAGCAAGTCCATGAAAGTATATTCTAACAATTTCTTGCCTTTTTATCTGGGAGGAAAAAAATGAATATGAGCTCTACATCAGTTGCATTTAGAAAAGTTTGAATAGTTTTCTTTCAAATTATTTTTATTAGTTTTCTTTCAAATTATTTTTATTATTTTCTTTTAAAAAAAATATCTAGCAAGAAAAGGACAGTACTTTCTGACTGTATGGGAACTGAATGATGTAAGAGCACAGTTGTGACTTTTGGATTGCCCAGTAACATTAAATTAGTAGCACCTAATCAAAGAAGTTCAAACCCACCAACCACTCCTTGGAAGGAAGATTGGGCAATCTACTTCCTTAGTGACATTGCCTTGGAAACCCAAGGAGGGGTTGCTATGAGGCAGATCTTACTTGACAGTAGTGGATTTTTTTTTTTTTTTTTAATCTAAGAGAAACTGTATCCTGATCTTATCATTTTCCCTAGTCCTACTCTACTTCCAAGAAATTTTCTGTCTCTAAAACTATGCTTATAGCATGAAACTGTAGTAAAGTTTAATCTGAATATCCAAACATTTACTGAAATTTGAGGCCTGAATGTAGTATTTTCTCAATTCTAATATGCCATTAGTAGCAAAATATACCTTTGAATTAATGATAGTTTCATGGAAAACAAACTACACTAAATATACTAATCAACTGTAAGATGTAACTTTTTCTTTGGAAATGCGTATGTATGTGTGCAAAAATTAAGAATTTACATCTTAAAATGAAGGTAACTTGGTATGATATCTGGGTAATTTTGAAAACTTTAGTGTGATGAGTAGATTTACCCTGAAATTCTTTTCCTTCTACTGGGGATATAGACTTCCCCTTAACAATTTAAAATACTGGAAACTGTGCATTACAACATTTGGAGGTATTGTATGGACTCCAAACTTTTCAATCTCTTTTTAGAAAATGAATTTTGCAACACTTGTCTTATCCTCTTAGGTTTCTTTAATAGTATCTTAAACATCTTGTGGACTTTCTCAGTTGAAACTGCTAAAACAAAACAAAACAATAACAGCGACAAAAAGCTGATACCCTAACTCAGAGTCTCGTGAACAGATCGATAATGAAATTACTGATGTCACCCTCCCACAGTCCTCACTGTTTTATCATTATGGACAAGAACCACAGGATTATATGCCAGCAAGTAGCATTATTACCTTTAAAGTGGCACAGTAAATGAAGGATTTCGACTGGGAAATCAGTGTTACCCTTTCTCTTTTGTAATTCAATTATTGGTGTGCCATGTTTTAAATTCCAAAATTCCTTACCCTCTCTCCATCTCTATTTCAGTTTCTTTGTGTGTATCTCTCTGTTTTTCTCTCTATATGTATATAATTAGCATAGAATTCAAGGTGAACGTAACAACAGAGTTGGAAGTCTGAAGCATGAAAAACAATTTTTTTCTCTTATATGTTCTGTTAATCTCATTTTGGCTATCAATAATTTTTTTTTCAATATTTTTTTGGGTCTTTTTTGTTACTTATTTATTTATTCCCCAACTGAGAGGCTTATTTCAGCCATACACTACGTTTTTTACTTATTGGTAGGGGAGAATGAAAAGTATTTAAGTGTATATGAAACTGGTATTGTAAGGATCCATCTAAAGGAAAGCAAGGGGCAACATATTGACATTGTTTTTATGGATGAATTTCTAATTTATGAAGGCAAGGAACAGATATTGTGTGGTGAATTTTATAGATTTGTTCAGGAAGCATGCCAGACCTAGAGTGGAAAAGACCATTTAGAGTAGAAACTTCTCTCTATGTTCTTAATGTGTTATGGGAAATGTAATAGAAATACAGATTCTAGAGTTCTACCCAGATCAAGAATATCAGAATCCTGAGTTTGAACCGAAGTATATGTTCTTAACAAACCCAAGAATCTGTTTATAGTGATTTTATTGCACCACTGTTTTGGAATCTCTAGTCCACATTGTATGTAGTCCACATTGTATGTGGTCCACAGCACAAGGAAAATTGGCATTAAGGACTGCTCTTTTCTCTTTAGGAGCCCTGGTGGCACCCTGGTTAAGCACTCAGCTATTAACTGGAAGGACTGTGATTTGAATCCAACAGCTGCTCTGCAGAAGAAAGAAGTGGCAGTCTGCTTCACTAAAGATTATAGCCTTGGAAACCACTGGGGTAGTTCTACTCTCCTGTTGGGTAACTACGAGTCAAAATGACTCGATAGCAATGTTTACCCCCACTGCTCTTTGAAGTCTGTGGGTGGTGCAAATGGTTAACATGCTCTGTTGCTAACCAATAACTTGGAGGTTCAACTCTACCCTGAAGTACCTGGGAAGAAAGACCTGACATCTACTTCCAAAAAGTCAGCCACTGAAAACTCTACGGAGCACAGTTCTGTTCTGACACACGAGGTCATCATGAGTCTGAATCTAGTTGACGGCATTTAGAACTCATTCTGAAAGATGCACATTCTAAGCCATTGAGTTTGTACCTCTAAAATAGAGTGGGGAATGAGAAAAGTTGTTACTATTACAATTGCTACTAAAGATTGCTTGGTTTGTGAAAATATCTGTTTGGGCCTATTGGTTATACTCAGGCTTGCTCCCCAAATGGTTTTCTGGTTATTTTGTCTTTACTCAATAGGTTAATATACTCTCCTGGTGGGGAAAAAAAAAGTTATATATATATATATATATTTTTTTTTTTTTACCCAGCTGGAGGTTTTACTACAGTAAAAGCCCTTTCCATATTTAACTCTTTTTTCAACTATTCTTAGCTTCTTGTCCCAGACACTCTCTTCCCACAATTCTAACTGTTGTTGTTGTTATGTTGTTATTTGCCATCAAGTCGGACCCGACTCATAATGACCCCTCCTTGGGTTTCCAAGGCAGTATCACTACGGAAGTAGATTGTCCAATCTTCTTTCGGAGGAGTGGCTGGTGGGTTTGAACCGCCAGCCTCTGGTTAGCAGTCAAGTGCCTTAGGCACTATGCTACCAGAGCTTCTGTTCTAACTGTAGAGAAAGTGTTTTCAGTTGATGGCATCCAACTAGACAAAAGTAATTTATTTGGCTCTGAGCCAATTCTATATTTTTTGTTACAGTGAAGCAGAGATCATTATTTTTATGCAGTCTTCCTGCTGTTTCTGAAATCCCTTTTCTCCTCTGCCCCTTAATTTAATAAGTCCCTACTCTACAACACATTAAGTTTGGGCAGAAGAAAAACAAAGGTAATATGACATATTCTTACATTCCACTGGGGGAAGTTAATGTGATCTAAATAACTATAACACAAGGCAAAATCAGATTCATAATACTAAGCTGAAAGTTTTCAGGTTCCCAAAGCTTCTTGGGTCCTTTTTCTTTTATGTCCAAACAAAACACCTCAAGGCCCCATCCCACATACTGTGAGGAGTTCAGAGTCTTTTTTAGTGTTTCTGAGAATTCCTGCCTGGTGGTATTTACAATTTCCAGTGGATGACTGTCTGCACCTTTCACTCCAAACTCAAGTCTGGATCACTTCTGGTGTTTCATCATCAGTCCCACCTATTTCTTCCTGTTTCTCAGGGTTTTGCCCTAAGTATGAACACTTCTCCGTTTTCCAAAAGAATCATTCCTATAAGGTTCGTCTGTTCTATCTAAAGCTTTTGAAACAATGGATGTTAATTATACAACAGAACTGGTAACAAAAGTAAATATGAATATCAGATTTAATTCTGAAATATCTCACTTAGTTCAGATATTTTTTATATATGAAAATAATTTACTCATGACATAATTCTGTGGGTCCTAGTTTTCCAATATATTATAGAGGCTCACTCTCATCTAACCAATATTACCTTCCATCTCTAGTTTCCAAACTATAGGGAAAACTTCACAAGTCATGAGGTGAAATCAGAAGTTAATGATATAATGAAAAGTAAATTTGGTCCCTTCAATCTCAGCCTCTCTCATCTACACCATGCTGGCAGGAAACCCAGCCCACACAAGTGTTTTCACAAACCAAGAAATCTTTAGTAGCAATTGTAATAATAGCAACTTTTCTCATTCTACTTTAGCGGTATAAACTCAATGTCATAGGAATGAGCCCTTTAATAATGAGTCCAAAAATATATGAGAGAGTGAGGCGGGGCAAGATGGCGGACTAGGCAGAAGGATTGCACAGACCCTCTTCAACAAAGAAAAGGGAAACCAATTAACACAGACACAGAAGATAATCTTGG
>NW_006921663.1:4890758-4905333 GCF_000298275.1 Orycteropus afer afer
ATATATATATATATATATATGAGAGAGAGAAGTAAAAGGAAATAGGGTTTCTTGATGTCAGGAACCATCTTTCTTCACTATAATCTTATAGCTAATATGATGCCTTGCACAAAATTTTCATTTATCCTATGTTTGTAAAACGAGTGGATGCTTGAATGCTAAAAATATATATACCTGGACTTTCAACTATTAAATATGAATTCTATACAACATTCACATGAATATTTGTATTATACAAAGTAAATATATGGAGCTCTGTGGTGCAGTGGTTAAAACCCTATGGGGCAGTTCTACTCTGTCCTACAGGGTCACTATGATTTGGAATTGACTCAATGGCAGTGGGTTTAGCTGTAGTGTGTAGTTGTTAGGTGCTGTTGAGTCAGCTCTTACTCATGTACAACAAAATGAAACACTGCCTGGTCCTGCAACATCTTCACAATCCTTGCTATCCTTGAGTCCATCATTGCAGCTACTGTGTCAATTCAACTTGTT
This sequence comes from Orycteropus afer afer, assembly GCF_000298275.1. Lineage (NCBI taxonomy): Eukaryota > Metazoa > Chordata > Mammalia > Tubulidentata > Orycteropodidae > Orycteropus > Orycteropus afer. The sequence goes on from NW_006921663.1 coordinate 4,891,251, forward strand.
GAGGGTCTTCCCCTTTTTCCCTGATCCTCTACATTGTTGTTGTTGTTTGTGCCATTGAGTCTACCAGAGCTACTATCCTCTACATTACCGAGCATGATATTCTTCTCCAGGTCCCTTCTTTCAGCATGACCAAAGCAGGTGAGATGAAGTCTGGCCATTCTTGCTTTCAAAGAGCATTCTGGCTGTAATTCTTGCAGGACAGATTTGTTCATCCATCTCTCTCTCTCTAATTATATATATAATATAATATAATGATATAATTATATATATATACACACATGTATCGGAACTCTGGTAGCATAGTGCCTAAGGCACTTGACTGCTAACCAGAAGGCTGGCTGTTCAAATCCACCAGCCGCTCCTCAGAAGGAAGATGGGGCAATCTACTTCCGTAGTGATACTGCCTCAGAAACCCAAGGAGGGGTCACTATGAGTCAGGTCCAACTTGACAGCACATGACAACAACAACATATATATATATATAATGTTATAATGTGCTCCTATTATTCTTCTGTTTGGTAGTTAAGATTAGTCCAATATAGTTACATTGTTGAGATTAGTTTAAGTTCATATAACAGGAAAAAAAATAGCAGTAGCCTGAACAAAGTAAATATTTAATTCTTTTTTTGTATAATAATCCCAGAGGTCTTTATTCCAGGGCTTTTGCAGTGGCTCCATGGTATCAATGGAGCATGAGCGCCTCTCTTTTCACTCCACAAACCTCAGCATGTGGTTTCTTCCATGACCGACATGGATGCTAGATCTCCAGCCATTTTTCCTATATTCCAAGATGGAAGGAAAAAGAAAAAAGAAGGGGGGGGGGATTTATCCACTTGTCCCCTCCTTTTGAAAGTGCTTATTGCTAGAATGTAATCACATAGTCATATTAAGCAGCAGGAGCTGTGGTGGAGTAGTGCCTAAGACATTTGACTGCTAACCAGAAGGCTGGTGGTTCAAACCCACCAGCCACTCCTTGGAAGGAAGGATGGACAATCTACTTCCATAGTGATACCACCTCACAAACCCAACATGGGGTTGCTATGAATTGGATCCAACTCAATGGCATTTCCGTCATCATCATCATCATCATCACAGTCATCATACTAAGCAGCAAGGGAGGCAGAGAAATGTCCTTTTCTGGTGGCAAGTTCACAGCTAAAAATTGTGAAAAAAGGAAAGAATGGATTTTGAGAGGCTAATAACAATCTCTGCCGCAAGTCTTATGTTACTCCTTTTCGATGTAAGTAACATAGGTGTATAGGTGAGAAATTAGTGTTAAAACAACTTGCTATAATCTAATTTGGGGAGATTATACTGTAAGACTATTGCTATGCTCAGTTTAGTTCAACAAGTGTTTATTCTTTGATATAAATAAGACATAATCCCTGCCTATGAGGTGCTTTTTATAATTATCTAGAGAATAAAGAAATGAACGATCATTTTAGGATGATGATATAACCCTAATGATAGAGATATAAACAGTTGCCTGTTGTTGTTAGGTGCCCCCATGTTATCTCCGACTCATAGAGACCCCATGCATAGCAGAATGAAACACTGCCCAGTCCTGTGCCAGCTCCATAATCCTTGCTGTACTTGAGCCCATCGCTGCAGCCACTGTATCAATCCATCTCCTCGAGGACTTGGTCTCTTTCATCAACCCTCCACCTTACCAAGCATGACATCCTTCTCCAGGGAATGGTCCCTTCCAACAACATGACCAAAGTAGGTAAGATGAAGTCTGGCCATTCTTGCTTCCAAGGAGCACTCTGGCTGCACTTCTTCCAGGACAGATTCATTAGTTCTTTTAACAGTCCAAAGTACTTTCAGCATTCTTCGCCAACACCACAACTCAAAAGCATCAACTCTTCTTCAGTCTTCCTTATTCATTGTCCAGCTCTCAAGTGCATATGAGGCAATTGAAAATACCATGGTTTGGGTCAGGCACACCTCGGCCCTCAAGGAGATATCTTTGCTCTTCAGCACTTGAAAGAGTTCCTTTGTAGCTGATTTGCCCAGTGCTGTACATCATCTGATATCCTGACTGTTGTTTCCACGGGTGTGGATTATAGAACCAAAAAATGTGAAGTCTCTGACAACTTCAATCATTTCTCTGTTTATTGTGCTACTGTTTATAGGTCCAGTAGTGAGGATTTTTGTTTTCTTTATATTGTGATGTAATCCACACTGCAGACTGTATCCTTCAATCTTCATCATTAAGTGCTTCAAGTCATCCTTACTTTTAGCAAGCAAAGTTGTGTCATCAGCGTATCACAGGTTGTTAATGATTCTTTCTCCAATCCTGATGCCACGTTCTTCTTCATATAGTCCAGCTACTCTGATTATTTGCTCAGCATATAGATTGAACAAGTATGGTGAAAGGATACAACCCTATGCACTCCCTTCTTCATTTTAAATCATGCAGTGCCCCCTTGACAGCCCCCTGTTCTATGTACAGGTTCCTCATGAATACAATCAAGTGTTCTGGAATTGGCATTCTTCTCAACATTAGCCATTACTTGTTATGATCCACACAATCAAATGCTTTTACATGGTCAACAAAACACAAGTAAACATCTTTCTTGTATTCTTTGCTTTCAGCCAAGATCCATCTGACATCAGCAATGATATCCCTCGTTCCACGTCCTCTCCTGAATCCAGCTTGAATTTCTGAAAGTTCTCTGTCAATATACTGCTATGACCATTTTTGAATTATCTTCAACAACATTTTACTTGCATGCAATATTAATGATATTGTTAGATAATTTCCACATTGTGTGGGATCACCTTTTTTTGGAATAGGTCCAAATATGGATCTCTTCCAGTCAGTTGGCCAGGGAGCTGTCTTCCCAATCTCTTGACATAATTGAGGGAGTGCCTTCAGTGCGGCATCTGTTTGTTGAAACATCTCAGTGGGTATTCCGTCAATTCCTGGAGCCTTGTTCTTCAGCAATTCCTTTAGTGCAGCTTTGACTTCTTCCTTCAATACCATTAGTTCGTGATCATATGCCACCTCCTGAAATGGATGAAGATCTACCAATTCTTTTTGATACAGTGACTCTGTGTTTTCCTTCCATCTTCTTTTGATAATTCCTGCATCATTCAATATTTTGCCCATAGAATCTTTCAATATTGCAACTCGAGGCTTAATTTTTTTCCTCAGTTCTTTCATCTTGAGAAATGCAGAGCCTATTCTTCCTTTTGGTTTTCTACCTTCAGGTCTTTGCATATGATATTATAGTAATTGGCTTTGTCTGCTCTAGCTGCTCATTGAAATCTTCTGTTCAACTCTCTTATCTTGTTATTCCTTCCATTTGTTTTAGCTACTCTCTGCTCAAGGGCAAGTTTCAGAGTCTCTTCTGACATCCATTTTAGTCTTTTCTTCCTTTCTCATCTTTTTAGTGACCTCTTGCTTTCTTCATGGATGATGTTCTTGATATCATCTTATGATTCTCCTCGTTTTTGGTCACTGGTGTTCAATGCATCAAATCTATTCTTTAGATGGTCTCTAAACTCAGGAGAGATATATTCTAGGTCATATTTTTGCTCTCATGGACTTGTTTTAATTGTCTTCAACTTCAAGTTGAACTTGCATATGAGCAGTTGATGGTCTGTTCCACACTCAGCTCCTGCCTTGTTTTGGCTAAAGATATTGAGTTTTTCCATTGCCTGTTGCCACAGATTTAGTCAATCTAATTCCTGTGTATTCCATCTGGTGAAGTCCACATGTATAGCCACTATTTGTGTTGTTTAAAAAAGGTATTTGCAATGAAGAAGTCATTGGTCTTATAAAATTCTATCACGTGATCTCCAGCATTAAAAGTTGGCTAAGGCCAAGTTTTCCAACTACTGGTGATTTTTCTTTGATTCCAACTTTTGCATTCCAGTCACCAGTGATAATTAACACATTTTCATTGCATGTTCAGTCAGTTTCAGACTGCAGAAGTTGATACAAATCTTCAATTTCCTCATCTTTGGCTTTGGTGGTTGGGGCATAAATTTGAATAATAGTGGTATTCCATACACCTTGTAGGTGTATGGATATTGTCCTATGACTGACAGCATTATACTTCAGGACAGATCTTGAACCATTCTTTATGATGATGAATGCCATGCCATTCCTCTTCAAACTGTCATTCCCAGTATATTAGATCATGTGATTGTCTGTTTCAGAATGGCCAAAACTGGTCCATTTCAGCTCACTCATGCCTAGGATATCAAACTTTATGTATTCCATTTCATTTTTGACAACTTCCAATTTTCCTAGATGCATGTTTCATACATTCCATGTTCTGATTATTAATGGATGTTTGCAGCTGTTTCTCCTCAATTTTAGTTGTGCCATGTCAACAAATGGAGGTTTCAAATGCTTTACTTTATCCATATCAGCAAGGTTGGTTCTACTCTGATGATGGAGCTCTTTCCCAGTCCTATTTTGCGAGACTTCTAACCTAACCGGACTATTCATAAAGTTGCACGGTAATGTATCAAACAGTGTTTCTTTGCTATTCATAAGGTTTTCCCGGGCCAATTATTTGAGAAGTGGATGGCCTCTTCCTTCTCCTTCGTCTGTCTCAGTCTGTAAGCTGGGCTGATACCTGTGCACCATGTGCATCCCACTGGGTTTGAAACACCAGTGGCTCAGCCTCAAAACTCACATCAACATATCAGCACGGTAGGACAAACCGACTGACAAGTTTGTCTCCCTGTTGAAAACCTCTCGTACCACCCTTACCTTGGTCCCTGTGGCTGAATGCTCCTCTGTCCGAATTCCTGGGCTTTTAAATCCCTTCTCCTGCTCTCCCGCCCTGCTCCTTTGGGCATGCCTGAGTTCCCTCTCCTCACCTGGATCCCTGCAGGTGACTGCTCCTCTGTCTGGGTTCCTGCCTTTTAATCCCCTTTCTCCCATTCTCCTACCCTGCTGCTTTGGGTGTACCTGAATTCCCTCTCCTCACCTGGATCCCTGTGGCTGACTCCTCCTCTCTCCATGTTCCTGGCTTTTTATCCTCTTTCTCCCACTCTCCCACCCTGATACTTTGGGTGTGTCTGAGTTTGGTGTATAGATCTTTCCAATTTTCTTTGATTTTCATATTTTCTGTAATTAGGACTCACATGATGGGGGAAAAAAAAAAGGTTGAATAGACCTTATTTTAAAAAGAAAACTATGTTATGGTGTTTACATAACTTTGCTTTATTTTCCATTTTTCTGATTTCCAAAATGGTCGGATAGAATATATCAGTACTGAAAACTTCATGCAGATTTCTTTACTCTTACAAGAATTATTATTTTCTTCTGTAGACTACACAGGAGAAGTGCCGATGCAATGGTTAAGTGCTTGAAAGCTAAACAAGAGGTCAGTGGTTTGAACCCACCAGCTGCTCTGTAGGAGAAAGATATGGCAGTGTCCTTCAATAAAGATTTACAGCCTTAAAAACCCTATGGGACAGTTCTACTCTGCCCTATGGGGTCACTATGAGTTGCAATTCAACTCAATGGGAATGTTTTTATGATTTTCTATATACTAAGAAAATTGCTGGCCACGTTTTCATTCTGATTTAGATCTAAGGCATCACGCAAGTAACAAAAAGTTTCCATATTAAATTATGTGACCAAATAAGTCATGCCCTTGCAAAACCAAACCTTAATTGCTTACTGACATGGCATTACTGTTGTACAGTAATCTTGTGAGAAGATCAGTAACCTTAAATCACATTTTAATGGGAATGGGATAAAGTATATACCATCAAAAATAGTTGAAACTATTTAATGATTTTACCAGAAAAGCATTAACATGCCAAACATAAAGCAAATGCATGAAATTATCTTTTTTTTATTAAGTGTGAATACTAAAATTGAGGGATCATTTCTTTGTTTAACAAACTCTTGAGCCAGGAAATGTAATCACATACAAATGAAACTGTAAAATCTATTGGATAATCTAAAACATATATTATTCTGAGACTTGCCAAGAGACGTCTGAAAAAATATTTCCTCAACCAAGTGTAAGAAAAACAATACCTATCAAGGTCAATAATAAAAGATACTGAAAAATCCCAAGAGAAATATAAAAACTTACCTCTCTATTTTTGCATGCTTCTTCTTCTTCTTTTTTTTTTTTTTTTTGATTTGGGTGAAGATTTACAGAGCAAATTCACTTTCCATACAGCAGTTTTTTTTTTGCATGCTTCTTAAAATTAATTTTTATGTAGTTTTATCCTTATAAAGAGGACAACTTGCAAATGGCAAAATATTGAATGATGCAAGAAGCATCAAAAGAAGATGGAAGGAATACACAGAGTCACTGTACCAAAAAGAATTTACATGTATATCTCTCAAAGATTTTTCATATAAATAAATCCACAAATTAGCAGGTAAATACATAACAGGAATAGGTAACTAGCAGAGAAACACTGTCTGAGACATTACTGTGCAACTTTATGAATAGCTTGGAAACATTGTCCAATATAATGCAACAGAACAAGCCTTTTAGGTCAGAAAGCTCTCAAAATCTGACTGGGAAAGAGCTCCATCATCAGAGTAGAACCAACCTTGCTGATATGGATAAAGTAAAGCATTTGAAACCTCCATTTGTTGACATGGCACAACTAAAATTGAGGAGAAACAGCTGCAAACATCCATTAATAATCAGAACATGGAATGTATGAAACATGCATCTAGGAAAATTGGAAGTTGTCAAAAATGAAATGGAATGCATGAAGTTTGATATCCTAGGCATGAGTGAGCTGAAATGGACCAGTTTTGGCCATTCTGAAACAGACAATCACATGGTCTAATATACTATCTAATAGAGAAGATTGAGGTTGTCAAAGAATTCACGTTGCTTGGTTCTACAATCGATGCCAATGGAAGCAGCAGTCAGGACATTAGACAACGTGTACCATTGGGAAAGTCAACAGCGAAGGAACTGTTTCAAGTGCTGATGAGCAAGGATGTCTCCTTAGGGACTAAGTTGCGCCTGACACAAGCCATGGTATTTCCAATCACTTTATATGCATATGAGAGCTGGACAATGAATAAGGAAAACCGAAGAAGAGTTGATGCTTTTGAGTTGTGTTCCTGGCGAAGAATGCTGAAAGTACCATGGACTGCCAAAAGAACTAACAAATCTGTCCTGGAGGAAGTGCACCTGAAATGCTCCTTGGAAGCAAGAATGGCCAGACTTCATCTCACCTGTTTTGGTCATGTTGTCAGAAGGGACAATTCCCTTGAGAAGGATGTCATGTTTGGTAGGGTGGAGGGTCGACAAAAGAGAGAGAGGCCTTCAATGAGATGGATTGACATGGTGGCTGCGATGATGGGCTCAATTATAGCAGGTATCGTGGAGCTGGCGTGGGATTGGGCAGTGTTTCGTTCTGCTGTGCATGGGGTCGCTATGAGTCAGAGATGACTTGATGGCATCTTACAACAGCAACAGCAACATACACCAAAAACCAAACTCACTGCTGTGAAGTTGGTTGCAACTCATAGCAACTTCTCCTTGGGTTTCCAAGGTGGTGTCTCTATGGAAGTAGATTACCTAGTCTTCCTTCTGAGGAGTTGGTGGTGGGTTTGAACCTCCAGCCTCCTAGTTAGCAGTCAAATGCTTTAGCTACTACTCAAGCAGAGCTCCTAGAAAGATCTATAGTCTTACTAATAGCTGCATATATAAAATGTCAGTCATAAAATGTAATTCTCAGTTTGAGAGCCATATTCAAATCATAAAATTCTTTGTTTCTAAAATCATATTTTCTCCCCTGTAAAATCACTGTAATTATTATTATTACTATTATTTTCTTTGCTTTTAAATGTTTGAGTGTGACTAGAGAAAAACAAATAAAACTTATATGAATTATTGCAAAGTAATCTTGCCAGGATAACCTAAGTCAAGAAACAGAACACTTTCAGCCTAATTTATGACCCTTACAATCAATATGTTCTCTCTGTGACCTAAAGATAACTTCCATTCTGACTTCTCACATTAAAGTATAATTTTATTTGCTTTTGAAATTTATGTTAATGGAATCTTACACTGTGTATTCTTTTGTGTTTGGCCTACTTGACTGAATATTATGTGTGTGATATTAATTTATGTTTTCTGCTATATCTGGAGTGATTCATTTTCATTGCTTTCTGATATCCCAATGTATGCCTGTAACAATTTAAGAAAAATCTCAGCTATTATCTCTTTCTATATTTCTTCTGCCTTGTTATTTTTCTTCTCTGTAATGACACAAATAATACTCCCTTTCATCTTTCCACTGCATCCCTTATTTTCACACATACTCTTTTGTATTTTCCATTCATTTTTCTCTCCAGGCTAAGGATGCTTATTTTATTTTCACCTATCTTTTTTTGACTAGTTCTTTCTTCAGCTGTGTCTAATTTTTTATTTAATTTATCCATTGACTGTTTAAAGTGCTCTGGTAGTGTAGTGGTTTTTAATCTGAACGTCAGTGGTTCAAACCCACTAGCTTCTCCACAGAAGAAAGTTTGGGCAGTCTGCTTCTGCAAAGATTTACAGCCTTGGAAACCCAATGGGGATCACAATGAGTTAGAATCAACTCCACAGCAGTGAGTTTGGATTTTTTGGTTATTGCGTTTTTAAATTTAACTATTTTACTTTTCAGTTAGAATTTCCATTGGTTCTTTTTTTTTTTAATCTCTAGTTTTCTGCCAAATTTCTTAATCTTATCTTTTACTTTCTTTAGACAGTATATTGATATATGTTGTTGTTGTTGTTATGTGCCGTTGAGTCGGACCCAACTCATAGCGACCCCTCCTTGGGTTTCCGAGGCAGTATCACTATGGAAATACATTGCCCCATTTTCCTTCCGAGGAGTGTCTGGTGGATTTGAACTGCCAGCCTTCTGGTTAGCAGTTAAGTGCTTTAGGCACTATGCCATCAGAGCTCCCTCTCTCTCTCTCTCTTTCTCTCTCTCTCTCTCTCTCTATATATATATATATATATTAAATTTTTAATGTGATTTGGGTGAAAGTTAACAGAGCAAATTCATCTTCCATACAGCAGTTCACATACACTTTGTCTCATGACATTGACTGCAATTTCCCACAATGCAACAATTTTCCCACTTCCTCTCCATAGCCACCTCTGCCTTGTGTCCTTCCCTCCCACACACTCCTGCCCCCTAAGCTGTCTCCCTTCTATTCTCCCATGATTGGTTTCTCCAAGGAGTGTAAATGTAAATGTCCAGCTCCTATGCCTGTCTTTTGTTTAGCTGGAAGCCACAAGAGTGGGTTCAATTCCGAACCAGAAGGGCAGCTAGGACCGTAGTCTTAGGTTCCACCAGGCTCTATCAGACTAGCAAAACTGGTCCCATTTATTTTTATGATTTTGGGTTTTGCTCCACATTGTTCTCCCACTCTATCCAGGACTTCCCACATAGATCCCCCTCCAAGGGGTTGACAGTGGCAGCCAGGCACCATCTAGTTCTGGTCTCATAATTATACAGGCTGAGGAGTGCATGGTGTACCAGTCCCTTGGACTAATTGTTTCCATGCAGCTTTGGTTTTCTTCATTCTTCTTTGCTCTGGAGGAGAGACCCATCATTGTATCTAGATATCTGCTTGCAAGCTTTTAAGATTCTAGTCACTACTGCCAAAGTAGGTTGTGGAACAATGTTTTTGTGTAGTATGTTATGCCAACTGAGTTTGATGTCCCCTGTGACGATGTTCCTGAGCCCACAGGCCCAACTACTCATTTCCTCTGGGTAACTGACTGCATCCAAGAGGTGACAACAACAACCTTGTCCCTTGTCAGCTCTACTATATACCTGGAAATTCTCACAGAACACAGAAATATACTTGTACAAAAATTGTCTGCCAACCCTATACATGGTCATGGGCATACTGCCCCCTGAATAGATATACCTAATCGTTCAGCCTGACCACCCTTCTATCCACCTGTGTATCAACATTTGCCATCTCTGACAATGCAGTACTCTATGTGCAAAAGCATTCATCTTTGTTGTCTATACCTCTCATACACCTCTCTATGTCTTCCTCTTCCTCTGTGCCACCATGCTGATCACTCACATTTGGTACATTGCCTTTCCTTCACCCAAATCAATACTTGTCTCTACCTATCTAACAGTGTTCCCCCACCCCCCGCCCTCCTACCACTAGTAACCAACAAAAGAGATTTCCTTCCATATAAAACTGTTCCTTGACTTTTTACTATAATGGACTAATACAATATTTATCCTCTGTGATTGACTTATTCCACTCAGCATAATGTCCTCCAAGTTCATCCATATTATGTGGTATTTTTCAGATTCTGTATTTTTCTTTAGGGTTGCATAATATTCCATTATGCGTATGAACCATGGTTTGATTATTCATTCTTCTGTTGATGGGCACATAGGTTATTTCCATCTTTTTGTGATTGTAAATAGTGCTGCAATGAACATGGATGTTCATAAATCTGTTCTTGTCCTGGTTGTCACTTCTTTAGGATACATACTGTGGTAGTTCAGTTTGTGTGTCAACTTGGCTGGGCCTGGTTGAGTGGCTGGGCAGCTGGTGGTATTTATTCCCCATGATAAGACTGGCAATCAACTTCATGGTGGGAACAACCACAAGCAGCTGAGTAGCTGCCTTTGGGATGTGGTCTGCTTTCTATATAAAAGAAGAAGCCTTGGGAATAGTCTCTAGCATATGGCATGCTTGGATCCTGCATGTAGCCATGTCATTGCTCAGCAGCCTGCTATGCTCTCCTGACTTTGTGACTTACAAAAGACTTAAGTTAATGGCCTGCCGTGTGGTTTGGTAACATCGGGACTGTGCCTTTTTACTTGTCAACCTTGGGGCTTCACAGACTCAGCAGCCATCAACTGTCTGAGTGAAGAAATGCCTCTAGCTCCAGTGGGCTGGGAGCAGGAAGCAAAGCTGGACTCCAAGGTTGAGGAGCTTTCACCAAAGAGCCTGGCACTTTGAACTGGACTTAAAGCCTCCAAATTGTAAGAATAAATGCCTTTTTGTTAAGGCCATCCAATTTGTGGTATGTTTCCTGTCAGAGTGGCACTAGGTAACCAGAACATATACCTAGTAATGGAATTTCTGGGTCAAATAGTATTTCTAATTGCAAATTTTTAATGAATTGCCATACTACTTTCTGCAGTGGTTGTATCATTTTACAGTCCTACCTGCAGTATATGAGAATACCAATCTCTTCACATCCTCACCAGCATTTGTTATTTTCTGTCTAGTTGAATATTGCTACTTGTGCTGGGGAAAGATGGTATCTCATTGTTTTGATTTGAATCTCTCTAATGGCTAATGAGCTTGAGGCAGGAAATAGACCAGGAAGCTGGCCAGGTCCAGTGACAGTATGGTTCAGAGCAGCCTGAGAGAGGAGACAGACTAGGAAGTAGGGTGAGCAGCAGTTTGGAGAAGGTGAGGGATACCAGGGAGTGAGTGGAGTGGTTTGGAACAGCTGAGAGAGACAAATTTGTCTGTTAGTTTATCCTACTGTGGTGGCTTATGTGTTGCTATGAGACTGATGGCTATGTCACCAGTGTTTCAAATGCCAGCAGGGTTACCCATGGTGGGCAGGTTTCAGGGGTACTTCCAGACTTAGAAGAAGGAAGAGACTATCTACTTCTCAAAGGCTGGCCAGTGAAAACCTTATGAATAGCAGTGAAACACTATCTGATGTATTACTGGAAAACTTTATGAATAGTCCTGAAACATTGTCCAACACAGTGCCAGAAGATGAGCACCTCAGTTTTCAGGGCATTCAAGATATGACTAGGGAACAGCTGTCTCCTCAGAGTAAGCTAACCTTAATGAAGTAGATAGGCTAAAGATTTCAGGACCTCCATTTGCTGATGTGACATGACTCAAAATGAGAAAAAACAACTGCAAACATCCATTACTAATTGGAACATGGGATGTAGGAAGTATGCATCTAGGAAAATTGAAAGTTGTCAAAAATGAAATGGAATACATAAAGATTGATATCCTAGGCATCCATGAGTCGTAATAGACTGGTTTTGGCCATTTTCAATCAGACAACCATATGGTCTCCTATGCCAGGAATAACAAATTGAATAGGAATGGCATGACATTAATCATCATAAAGAATGTTTCAAGATCTATCCTGAAGTACAATGCTTTCAATGATAGGATAGTATTCATACCTACAAGGAAGACCAGTTAATACTACTATTATTCCAATTTACACACCAACCATGAAACCTGAAGATGAGAAAATTGAAGATTTTTGCCAACTTCTGCAGTCTGAAATTGGCCAAACACATAATCAATATGTGTTAATTATCACTGGTGATTGGAATGAAAAAATTGGAAACAAAGAAGAATCACTGGTAGCTGGAAAATATGGCATTGGTGCTAGAAATAAAGCTGGAGAGTGCATGATAAAACTTTCCAAGACCAATGACTTATTCATTGCAAATACCTTTTTCAACAGCACCAACAGCAGCTATATGCATGGACTTCACCAGATGCACTATGCCACCAGAGCTCCTGAAGAAAACAAAGGATCACTAAAAAGACAGGAAGGGAAGAAAAGACCAAAATGGATGTCAGAATAGTCTCTGAAACTTGCCCTTGAATGGAGCTAAAGCCAATGTAAGAAAAAACAAGATAAAAGAGCTGAACAGAAGATTTCAAAGAGCAGCTTGAGAAGACAAACTCAATTATTATAATGAAATGTGCAAAGACCTGGAATTAGAAAAGCAAAAGGGAAGAATAGACTCTGTATTTCTCAAGCTGAAAAAACTGAGGAAAAATTCAAGCCTTGAGTTGCAATATTAAAAGATTCTACTGCCAAATATTGAGTGATGTAAGAAGCATCAAAAGAAGATAGAAGGAATACACAGAGTCACTGTACCAAAAAGAACTGGTCAATGTTCATCCATTTCAGGAGGTGGCATATGATCGAGAATTGATAGTACTGAAGGAAGAAGTCAAAGCTGCACTGAAGGAAATGGCAAAATACAAGGCTCTAGGAATTGACAGAATACCTATTGAGATCTTTCAACAAATCAATGCTGTGCTAGAGACACTAACTTGGCTATGCCAAGAGATTTGGAAGACAGTGACCTTGCCAACTGAGTAGAAGAGGTCTGTGTCTGTATTTCAATGAAAGGTGATCCCACAGATTGTGGAAATTATCAAACAATATCATTAATATCACATGCAAGTAAAATTTTGCTGAAGATAATTCAAAAATGGTTGTAGCAGTATATTGACAGAGAACTTCCAGAAATGCAAGCTGGATTCAGAAAAGTTTGGAGAATAAGAGAAACCATTGCTGATGTCAGATGGATCGTGGCTGAAAGCAAAGAATATCAGAGAGATGTTCAGTTGTGTTTTATTGACTATGCAAAAGCATTTGATTGTGTGGATCATAACAAATTACAGACAACATTGAGAAGAATGGGAATTCCAGAACACTTAACTGTACTCATGAGGAACCTGTGCATAGATAGGAGGCTGTCATTCGAACAGAATAGGGATACTTCATGGCTTGAAATCAGGAATGGAGTAAGTCAAGGTGGTATTCTTTCATCATACTTGTTCAAACTGCATACTAAACAGATAATCTGAGAAGATGGACTGTATGAATAAGAACATGGCATCAGGATTGGAGGAAGATTAATTAACAACCTACAATATGAAGAAAACACAATTTTGGTGAAAGTGAACATGACTTGAAGCACTTACTGATAAAGATTGAAGACTATAGTCTGTAGTGTGGATTGCACCTCAATATAAAGAAAACAAAAATCCTCAGAACTGGACCAATAAGCAATATCATGATGAATGAGACAAGACTGAAGTTGTCAAACACTTCATATTACTTATTTCTACAATCAACAACAATAGGAACAGCAATGAAGACATCAGAGAATGAATTGCTTTGGTGTAATCTGCTGCAAAAGACCACTTTCAAGCACTGAAGCATAAAGATATCTTCTTGAAGACTGTTGTTGTTGTTGTTAAGTGCTGTCGAGTCATTTCGAACTCATAGAGACCCCATGCACAGCAGAATGAAACACTGCCCTATCCCGCGCCAGCCCCACAATCCCTGCTATACTTGAG
>NW_006921663.1:4922699-4924494 GCF_000298275.1 Orycteropus afer afer
CTTTTTATTTCAGTTGGTTCTGTTGTGATGTCACCCATTTCATTTCTTATTCATGTTATTTGTATTCCCTCCCTCTTTTCCTTTGTTAAATTTGCCAGAGGTTTCTCAATTTTATTGATCTTTTCAGAAAACTGACTTCTGGTCCTATTGATTTTTTCTATTGTCCTTCTATTTTCTGTTTCATTGATTTCTGCTCGAATCTTGATTATTTCATTTCTTCTGGTGACTGTGGGCTTTTCTTGTTGGTCTTTTTCTAATTGTTGGAGATGTTGGTTTAAAGTGTTGATTTTATCTCTTTCTTCTTTTTTGATGTGTGCATGTATTGCTATAAATTGGCTTCTGATCACTGCGTTTGCTGTTTCCCATAGATTTTGGTATGGTGTGTTTTCATTTTCGTTTGATTCAAGGAATTTTTGAATTTCTATTTTTATTTCTTCTGTTACCTCATCTTTCTCTAGGATGGTATTGTTCAGTTTCCATGTGTTTACTCTTTTTCTGTTGATCTTCCCATTGTTTATTTCTAATTTGATAGCATTATGATCTGAGAAGATGTTTTGCAGTATTTCAATGTTTTTAAATTTATTAAGGATTGCTTTATGGCCTAACATATGGCCTATCATGGAAAAAGTTCCATGTGTACTGGAGAAGAATGTATATTGTATTGCTGTTGGGTGAAGTGATCTGTAGATATCTATAAGGCCCAGTTGGTGGAGTGTACTATTTAGCTCTTCTGCATCTTTATTCTTTCCAGTTGTTCTACCTTTCAAAGAAAGTGGTGTATTAAAATCTCCCACTATGACTGTGGAGTCATCTATTTGGCTTTTCAACTCTTTTGAAGTCAGATTTATGTATTTTGGGGCTCTTTCATTGGGTCCATAGATATTTATTGTGGTTATATCTTCATGATCATTTGATCCTTTAATCATTATATAATGTTCTTCCTTGTCTTGTATGGTGGTTTATGTCTTAAAGTCAATTTGATCAGAAATTAATATTGCCACTCCTGCTCCTTACAGTTGCCATTTGCTTGATATATCTTTTTCCAACCTTTGATTTTTAATCTATTTTTGTCTTTGTCTCTAAGGTGTGTCTCTTGTAGACAGCATATGGATGGGTTTTGTTTCCTTATCCAATCTGCAACTCTCCGTCTCTTGAGTGGCATTTAAGCCATTAGTATTCAGTGTAATTATTGACAAGTATGATTTGGTTGCTGTCATTTTGGTATGTATTTTTACATGGTGTCCCTGGTTTCTTTGTTCCATATTATTTTCTGTGCTAAGCTCATTGTATTTATGAATCCTGTTATCATTTCCTATATTGCTGTTGTTTTAGTATTTGCTGGGTATTTGTGCTTGTCCTCTTTTTTATTGTGATATGACGGTTTATCATTTTTCTTTGAGGTTATCCTATGATTTACACTTTTCTCCCTGAGTTTAGAACAGTCTGTTCTGTCTTGCAACTCTCTTAACTTCCTCAACATTTGGAAGTTCTGTAACTGCACAGTCTTTTCCCTCTTTTTGTTTGTAGTTGTCCTCAACTGCCAATTGATGTCTCTGGTTCCCTGTTTACAATCTTATAAGCTCATTTTATTTTGGCTATGTCCATAGCTATGGTTTCTGGGTTATGTCATCTTGTGTATTAATGGTCTGTTGATATTTGCTATTTTTGGTTTTCTGATCAAAGGACTCCATTTAGCATGCCTTGTAAAGTTGGTCTGGTTTTAACAAATTCCCTTAGCTTCTGCTTATCTGGAAATCTCCTAATTTCACCATCATATTTGAGGGACAATTTTGCC
>NW_006921663.1:4925098-4932870 GCF_000298275.1 Orycteropus afer afer
GTAGATTTAGAATCATTTCTAATTTTTCATTTATTTTGTCATTTTGTTCTTGTATTTTCTTCCAAAATTCTTGTAAGGTTTTTTCTGCATTTTCTTTGGTCTGGCTCTCAATCATTTGAAGATACCTAAAGATAATTCTTTTGAGTTCTTTATAAGAGAGCTCCAATGCTGTTTCTTCCTCAGGGATGTGTTCTGGATCTGTAACCTGTTCCCTTATTTCTATACCTTTATTTTGCTTCATTGTGTGGACTGTGATGATCTGTTGTCTCTGAGGCATTGAAGTATTGTACTAAGATCTCTGTTAATTGTTGTGAAGGGCAGCCAAGGGTGATTCAGGCTGTTCTTAGTGTTTTTTTTTTTTTTTTTTTTATCATTGGCCCGCTGATGGAGAAGGAGGTGCTGGCTCTTGTTCAGTAAGTGAAGTTTCAGGAGGTGTGGGTTACTTGCATCTTATGGGGACTGTTGTCTCCCACTCAGTTAGGCAAAAATTACAATTGAATAACCATCGAAAAAACTAAAAGCACATAGAAAAAAAATATATACCCTGAAATCACACAGGAACAGTAACACCCCCAAAAAAAGAAAAAGTGGAGAAAAGAAAAAGAAAACAGGTCAATATGCAATATCTGGGGATAGGTCACTAAAAGAAAAAAGGTAGAGAAGGAAAATAATGAAGAAAGAAAACAAACTAGCAAACAGAAAAGAGGAAAAAAGAAAAGCAAAAACAAAACAAAACCAAAAAACCCAACAAGTAACAGGTTTAATCACTAGAGAAGAAAAGAAAAAAAGAAGAAGGTGTAAACTAAGACCTTTTCAGTCATGTAGTGCCAGTTCGGAGAGTTCTTGGGGTTACTGGAAAGCAGAACCTCTTCTTAAGCCCTTGGAATATGGTAGTGTTGTCTCTTTAGGTTGTCTCTAGGTGCTGGTTATGTGTTGATTTTTTTTTCTTGGTTTTACCATTTAATATTTTGAAAAGCTGAGGCTGGTGTCTTTTATCTTAATATTGATTCAGGTATGTTGAGTTGCTCTGCTGTTTTCTTTGTGATGGTGGAATCACTGTGTGTAGTGTGGATATGTGTT
The DNA here is from genome assembly GCF_000298275.1 of Orycteropus afer afer. Lineage (NCBI taxonomy): Eukaryota > Metazoa > Chordata > Mammalia > Tubulidentata > Orycteropodidae > Orycteropus > Orycteropus afer. Next base: position 4,926,179 of record NW_006921663.1, read on the forward strand.
TCTGTTTTTTGTACAGTGAGTTTAGAATTCGAAGCATGAGGTTTTATGGTAATTGGCTGAATATCGTTTCTTCTATTGAATGAGTGAAGTTATTAGTGGAGAAGGTGGGAGTAGAAAAAGGAAAGCTTAGTGTTGCTAGGGTCGGTTTCTAGGGCTTTGAACTGGGTATTATTGATGACATATTTATTTGCAAGACTGTGGCTCAACCTCAGGAAAAAATTCCTCTAGTTAGTGGGTCACAAATTTCCACTAATTTCAGGCACACTCAAAGACCCCACCTCCGCAGGGCCACAGTGCCAAAGTGTGGCTCCAAGGCAAAATTCGGGGACTGGGCTCAGCTGCAGTTTCTTTGTTCTCTGTGCCCCTTCTGCCCACAGTGCTGACTCAATCCAGCCAGACCACCAATGGCCGGCTCTGGAGTTTGTCTGTGATACCGCCCACCTGCAGCACCAAAGATGCATGCAATTTCAGGTGTGTTGGACTCAGGGGAATATTTGAGCAGGTTCTTACTTTATTTGCAAGACCGCAGCTCAATCTCAGGAAAGACTCGTATTATTAGAGGGTCACAAATTTCTGCCAATTTCATGCACACTCAAAGCCCCTGCCTCCGCAGCCCCGCAGCGCCAAAGCACGGCTCCAGGGCACAATTCTAGTGAGCACACTCAGCTGCGGTTTTTCTGCTCTCCGTGCCCTGTCTGCCCGCAGTGGTAATGCAATCCTGCCCGACTGGCAGTGGTCGGCTCTGGAGTTTGTCTGCGATACCGCCCCCCTGCGGCACCAATGATGCACACAATTTTAGCTGTGGTGGATTCATGGGAGTACCTGCCAGTGATCTGCGGTCCTGATAACCATGGCAAAGAAAAGCATGGTGTCTCCCAGTCTGACCCAAACCCGCTCTGTAATCTGCTGGAAGGGGAGGGAGTCAGCCTTTCTGGTGCACCAGTGAGATCTTCACCTGTGTAACAGCAATGGTGTCTGTGTCCCACTGCCCCCTCACCTCCCAAATTATTGACAAAATCAGCCACTGGAGACAGGTCTTTGCTGCTGCCTGCTGGAATATTGTATTGGTAAGCTGCTATAATTGATCTCCTTCTTGGCTCAGGAATCTCAGGCTGCTGCCTCCACCTGGCTGACAGTGACTGCCCCAGAAAGGTTTCCAATGGTCTCTCTTAGGTGCCCATTTGTCTTCCGGCAGTAGCTCTTTACTAAAAAAAATCTCCCTGTACCTTTCCTCCAATTCTGCTCTTCTGTGTTTGGTGCAATCTAGATCAGTGAGCTGTTCAGAGCACCAAAAATCTCAATTCAAACTGTTGTACTTAGTTCTTAAAGTTCTTAGATGCCAGAGGGAAAAAATGCAGTGCTCACTGGTGAGACTCCATTTTGAATCCTTCAACTTGACTTTTTGTTGTTGATCTTGCACTATGCTAAATCTCTCAATTAGTTCCAGGAGTTTATTTTACTGAGTCTCTTGGGTTTTCTCAGTAGAGGATCATATCATTAGTAAATCAGGATAGTTTGACTTCTTCCTTACCAATTTGGCTGCCTTTGATTTCCCTTTCTTGACTTATTGCCCTGTTTAGGACTTCCAATACAATGTTGAATAGAAGTGGTGATAGAGGGCATCCTTGTCTGGTTCGTATTTGCAAGTGGAATGGTTTCAGTCTCTCTTCATTGAGAACAATGTTGGCTGTTGGTTTTGTTTATATGCCCTTTATTACACTGAGGAATATTCCTTCTTTTCCTATTTTGTTGAGAGCTTTTTAAAAAAAAAAAAAATCAGGAATGGGTGTTGGATTTTATCAAGTGCCTTTTCTGCATTTATTGATATCACCATGTGGTTCTTTCCCTTTGATTTATTTATGTAATGGACGATATTGATATTTTTTTAATGTTGAACCAACCTTGCCTACCTGATATGAACCTCACTTCCTCATAACGTATTATTTTCTTGATAAGTTGTTGGACACTATTGGCTAGAATTGTGTTGATGATTTTTGCATCTATATTCATGAGGGATATTAGTCTTTAGTTTTCCTTTTTAGTGATGCCTTTGCCTGGTTGGTATCAAGGTTATGCTTGCTTTGTAAAATGAATTAGGGAGGATTCCATCCTTTTCTATGCTTTGGAATAGTTTGAGTAGGATTGGTGTCAGTTCTTCTCTGAATGTTTGGTAGAATTCTCCAGTGAAACCATCTGGGCCAGGACTTTTTACATTGGTAATTTTTTTATGATCTGTTCAATTTCTTCTTTTGTTATGGGTCTGTTCAACTTTTTCACCTCAGTCTGTGTTAGCTTAGTTAAGTAGTGTGTATCTAGAAATCTGCCCATTTCCTCTAGATTTTCAAATTTTTGGAGTACAATTCTTCATAGTATGCTATTTTCTTTTTTTATTTCACTTGGTTGTTGTGATGTCACTCAATTCATTTCTTATTTGTGTTATGTGTATTCTCTCCCTCTTTTCCTTTGTTAAATTTGTCAGTAGTAGTCAATTTTATTAATCTTTTCAAAGAACCAGCTTCTAGTCTTGTTGATTTTTTTGCTATTGTCTTTCTCTTTTCTGTTGCATTTATTTCTGCTTGAATCTTTATTATTTCCTTTCTTCTGGTGACCATAGGCTTTTCTTGCAGTTTTTTTTTTTTTTTTTTTTTTTTTTCCAAATTGTTGGAGATGTTAGGTTAAGATGTTTATTTTGGCTATTTTTTCTTTTTTGATGTGTGCATTTATTGCTGTAAATTGGCCTCTGATCACTGCTTTTGCTGTGTCCCAAAGATTTTGAGATGTGTTTTCATTCTTCTTTGATTCAATAAATTTTGTATTTTATTTTCCATTTCTTCTAAAAGAAGCTGCCAGAAAAGTGGAGGGGAAAAGAAAGTGAAAGCCAAGGTGGCCAGGACATAGACAACAAGCCACAGGGATCCAGGTAAGGGGAGGGTGGAAAGTCTTTGAACCACTAAGGAAGACAAACTTGTCTGTCAGTTTGTCGTACTGTGGTGGAGTGTTGCTGTCAGGCTTGAGGCTGTGCTACTGGTGTTTCAAACACCAGCAGGGTTGAACATGGTGCACAGGTTTCAGCACCGCTTGCAGACTGAGAGAGAATAGGAAGAAGGAAGAGGCCATTGACTTCTCAAAGAATTTTCCAGGGAAAACCTTATGAATAGCAGAGAAACATTGTCTGTGACATTATTAGGCAACTATATGAATAACCCAGAAATACTGTATGATACAGTGCAGGAGGATGAGCCCCTTTGATCAGAAGGCTTACAAAATATGACTGGGAAAGAATTGCATCATCTGAGTAGAACTAACCTTACTGATATGGATAAAGTAACCTTTTGAAACCTCCATTTGCTGACATGACATGAATCAAATTGAGGAGAAACAGCGGAAAACATCTATTAATAATCGGAATATGGAATGTACGAAGTATGAATCTAGGAAAATTGGAAGTTGTCAAAAATGAAATGTAATGCACAAATATTGATATCCTAGGCATTAGTGAGCTGAAGTGGACTTGTTTTGGCCATTTTGAATCAGACAACCACAGGATCTACTATTCTGGGAATGACAATTTCAAGAGGTGTGGTGTGGCATTCATCATCACAGAGGATATTTCAAGATCTGTCTTGAAGTGCAATGATGTCAGGGATAGGATAATATCCATATACGTACAAGAAAGGCCAGTTCATACTACTATTATTCATATTTATGCATGAACCACCAATGCAAAAGATGAGGAAACTGAAGATTTTCACCAACTTCTACAGTCTGAAATTGACCAAACATGCAATCAAGATGTGTTAATTATAACTGGTGACTGAAATGCAAAAGTTTTAAACAAAGAAGACTCACTGGTAGTTGGAAAATTTGGGCTTGGTGACAGAAATAATGCTCAAGATCAGATGATAGAATTTTACAAGACCAATGCCTTATTCATTGCAAATATTCTTTTTTCAACAATGCAAATGGTGGCTATACAAATGGACTTCACCAGATGGAATACACAGGAATCAGATTGACTACATCTGTGGCAAGAGGCAATGGAAAATCTCAATATCTTCAACCAAAACAAGGCAGAAGCTGATAGTGGAATAGACCATCAACTGCTCATATTAAGTTTGACTTGAAGTTGAAGACAATTAAAACAAGTCCACAAGAGCCAAAATACATGCATCCCTCCTGAATTTAGAGGTGATCTAAAGAACAGATTTGATGCATTGAACACCAATGACCAAAAACCAGAAGAATTGTGGGATGACATCAAGAACATCACCCATGGAGAAAGCAAGAGGTTCTTAAAAGATAAGAAAACAGAAAAGATCAAAATGGATAACAGAAGAGAATCTGAAGCTTGCCCTTGAGTGAAGAGCAGCTAAAACAAATAGAAGAAATGACAAGATAAATGAGCTGAACAGAAGATTTCAAAGAGCAGCTCGAGAAGACAAAGCCAATTACTATAATGAAATGTGAAAAGATTTGGAGTTAGAAAACCAAAAGGGAAAAACATGCTCGGCATTTCTCAACCTGAAAGAACTGAGGAAAAAAATTAAGCCTCGAGTTGCAATACTGAAAGATTCTATGGGCTAAATATTGGATGATGCAGGAAGCATCAAAAGAAGATGGAAGGAATACACAGAGTCACTGTGACAAAGAAACTAGTAGATCTTCATCTATTTCAGGAGGTGGCATATGATCAAGAACCAATGATATTGAAGGAAGAAGTTGAAGCTGCACTGAAGGAACTGATGAAGAACAAAGTTCCAGGAATTGATGGAATACCCAATGAGATGTTTCAACAAATGGATGCCCCACTGGAGGCACTCACTTGGTTATGCCAAGAGATTTAGAAGACAGCTACCTGGTCAACTGACTGGAAGAGAGCCATATTTGTACCCATTCCAAAGAATGGTGATGCCACAGAATGGAATTTATCAAACAATATCATTAATATCGCATGCAAGTAAAATCTTACTGAAGATAATTCAAAAGCGATTGCAGCAGTATATTGACAGAGAACTTCCAGAGGTGAAAGCTGGATTCAGAAGGGGATGTGGAACAAAGAATATCATTGCAGATGTCAGAAGGCTGTTGGCTGAAAGCAAAGAATACCAGAAAGATGTTTACTTGTGTTTTATTGACCATGAAAAGACATCCAATTTTGTGGACCATAACAAATTGTGGATAACATTGAGAAGTATGGGAATTTCAGAACACATAATTCTACTCATAAGGAACCTGTACATAGACCAGGAGGTTGTTGTTCTAATAGAACAAGGGAACACTACATGCTTTAAAATCAAGAAGGGAGTGTGTCAGGGTTGTATCCTTTAGCTGAATAATGAATAAGGAAGACCAAAGAAGAATTGTTGCTTTTAAGTTGTGGTGCTGGTGAAGAATGCTGAAAGTACCATGGACTGCTAAAAGAACTAACAAATCTGTGCTGGAGGAAGTGCAGCTGGAATGCTCCTTGGAAGCCAGAATGGCCAGACTTCGTCTCATCTACTTTGGTCATGTTGTAAGAAGAGACCATTCCCTAGAGAAGGATGTCATGCTTGGTAAGGTGGAGGGTCGATGAAAGAGGGGAAGGCCCTCAATGAGATGGATGGACACAGTGGCTGTGGTGATGGGCTGAAATATAGCAGGAATCGCAGAGCTGGTGCAGGACCAAGCAGTGTTTCGTTCTGCTGTGCTATGAGTTGTAGACCCATTCGACTGCACCTAACAACAGCAACGGCAACAGCATTACCCAGTCATTCTTAAGGAGGGTGTTGTTCAGTTTCCATGTGTTTGCTCTTTTTCTGTTGATCTTCCTATTGTTGATTTCTAATTTTATAGCGTTGTGAGCCGAAAGATGCTTTTGGTATTTCAATGTTTTTAAATTTATTAAGGCTTGCCATGGCCTAACAAGGCCAAAATGTTCCTTGTGCGGAAAAGAATGTATATTGTGCTGTGATTGGGTGAAGTGCTCTGTACATGTCTATAGGATCAAGTTAGTGAATTGTATGGTTTAGCTCTTCTGTATCTTTGTTGAGTTTCTTTCCAGTTGCTCTACGTTTCATTGAAAATGGTGGTTTTAAGTCTCCTACTATGACTATAGAGTCCTCTATTTGTCTTTTCAATTCTGTTAAAGTCTGGCTTATGTATTTTGGAACTTTTTCATTGGGTCCATAGATATTTTTTATGGTTACATCTTCTTGTTCAATTGATCCTATAATCATTATATAATATCCTTCTTTGTCTTCTATGGTGGTTTTTATCTTAAAGTCAATTTTATTAGAAATTAATATTGCCAGTCCTGGTCTTTTATGGTTGCCATTTACTTGATGTATCTTTTTCCAACCTTTGATTTTTTTTTAGTCTATTTTTGTCTTTGTCTCTAAAGTCTGTCTCTTGTGGACAGCATATTGATGGGTTGTGTTTTCTTATCCAGTCTGCAATTCTTTGCTATTGAGTAGTGCATTTACTCTATTTACATTCAGTGTCATTATTGGCAAGTATAAATGTGTTACTGTCATTCTGTTATGTGCTTTTTTGTGCTGTTCCTGGCTCCTTTGTTCCATATAATTTTCTGTGATTATTTCATTTTGTATATGAATCATGTTATCATTTTCTTCATTGCTGTTGTTTTTGTTGTTGTTGTTGTTAAGTGCCGTCGAGTCATTTCCGACTCATAGCGACCCCATGCACAGCAGAAC
>NW_006921663.1:4934047-4939022 GCF_000298275.1 Orycteropus afer afer
AAAGAGGGGGAGGCCTTCAACGAGATGGATTGATACAGTGGCTGCGATGATGGGCTCAAGTATAGCAGGGATTGTGGGGCTGGCGCGGGATTGGGCAGTGTTTCGTTCTGCTGTGCATGGGGTTGCTATGAGTCGGAAATGACTCGACGGCACTTAACAACAACAACAACAGCACCTCCCATGGAGCAACTGGTGGGCTTGGACCACCTACATTTTGGTTAGCGTTCCAATGCCTTAACCGCAGCACCACCAGAGCTCCTTTGTTTTCTGATAATATCTACCAAAATCAAGAATATACATCCTCTTTGAAAACAGAATAGCAGTATACTTTTAGGAATTCATTTTAAGACATAAAATCATAAATAGGTAAGAATATATGAAAAAGGAACACGTGAATCATTGTTTTCTGTGACAAAAAAAATTGCACACATTCATAGAGAAAAGTTGAAGAATATATGGCATAAATACTACCCACACTGTAGACTATTATGCAGCTATTAACAATATTGACACCCATGAGACATTACTAATGGGAAAAAAAAGCAAGACAAAGACAATTTGTATAGCAGCATTAAATTGTTATTATTTATTTAATAAAACCAATACTGACTCTAATGCTTGGGAATGTATATTTTTACTTGTTTATATTAACATCCCCAGCACCTGTCTTGAGTGATTTTTATATTAAATCTTCAGTACTTTTCTTGATCTCTTGTCTTCTTACTTTTTCATGGAAAGAGACAAGAATGCTTTTCTTTCCACTGGTGGCTCTCTGAAGGTGGAAATCATGGATGGGGAATCTTTGCTTCCTAAGCTTCTTGGAGCCTGAGGAGAAGTGTAATTTTTTTTACCAACTGTAGCCTCATGGACCTTTTTCAATGGAGCTCTGTGCTATCAATTTCTCACACTCATATTCTTCCCACAAGATTTCAAATTCTATTCTTTCTATTGTCAGTAGAACTTGATTTGCTTTGCTTTCCTCTGTAAAACTATTGCCACTTACTGTGTACCTAGAGGATGCTTTCTTCACTCATCTGAATAATGAGTGGCAGATAATTATCATTCAGTCATTATACATAAATCCATTTTTTTTTTCCATTCAATTTATAACCACGTACCTCCCTAACTCTTTTTGGGTCACTTGCTTTCTCACTATGTTCCAGCTAAATGGACTTCTTTCAGTATCTCACATATTTCAATCTCCTTCTCACCAGAAGCTATATCATACACTGTTCCATCAACCTCAGTTGTCCTTTTCTGATATTTGCATGGGTGGCTCTTTCTCTTCTTAAATGTGGAGTTCTCAGAGAGGGCTTCTCTGAGTATTTTATCTAGAACACTTTATCTTTTTCTCTGCAACATGTTAGACGTTCTATATTACTATTTACATTTTGAGAGGATTATGTTAGGATTTAATACAAACATTAGTAAAGACCAGTGCTGAGTATATAAATACAAACAAATAAAAAATGAGTTCCCAAACATGAAAGTGGGTATTGTCAGTGCTGGTTTTACAGAAAGGGTAGTATTTTACTATACAAATTGTCTTGCTTTTTTTCTCCCTTAGTAATGAATTAATCAGATCATGAGCAGAAGAGCTACCATGTTGGGATGTCCTGAGCATTTACTCAAGGAAGTGGGACGCATCTTTCTGTTTTATTGAGTCTCAAATCTTAGAAGTCATCACATGGACAGTATTCCAAGAGGTAATCACCTGTTCCACTTAAAAGTCTTGCCAGGGATCTTCATGACTATAAACAGTTTCCTCTCTTTCCTCTTTCTATCTTAATTGACACCCTTCTTTTCCTTTGCCTAAATTAGCTTCATTGACTTTAGAACAGTAGGCTTCTCTTTTAATCCTTCCAGTTTGTGCGTGCCTTGAGGAGCATTAACTGTAGTCACAGGAATGACTTTCGTCAATTGAACTAGGTTTCCATCACTTCTACCTTTCACTTCTTTCCAAATGTCTCTCTGGAGGATGAATTCTAACCCTAGTTAATGTGAAGAATTTCTTTTCCTTGCTTTCTGCTGTATCCTTAAACATTTTAATTCCCATGGCTCTCCTGATCTTTCTTTCAGCTTTTTCAATCTGGAAGCATTTCAGCACATGATATTTTCTGGGGCAGATAGGAAAAGAGGTTTTCTTCCCACATCAGTTACCTACTAATCCTCCATCATCTTAATGATCTAGTCTCAATGACTTATTAAACTAGAGCTCCAAAGGTCTTTCCCCTGGGACAGGCTCAGAATTCCCTGAGTTCTGTGCCTTCCAGGCTTCCATAAAACTCCATGAAATGAGCTTCTTTCTCTGATAGTATGTTCCAACACATTTGGAGGGATTTCAAGTTGAAAATCTTAGTCCACACTTACACATTTTTTTTTCTCCTTTCTTTAGGAACACTTTTAGTCATTTGAGAAAAATCAGTGCCTAAGGTGGCATTTAAGCACCACTATCTAGACATCCTTCTCTCACAAGAGCTCCCTGGCGATTGTGAAGGGATCAGCATCCTCAGTAAGCTCTATCAAGGAGGCATTCACGTTATTCCCACTTGAGCATGCAGCCAGATACTTTATATCTGCACAGTGGCTTTAAAGAAGAGTCTGGAGAGCCCTCATTTTTAGCACCATCTCATCTCTCTGATATTTCCCAAAACTGCACTAACATCTAAAAATCTATATAAAAACTCTTGCATCTGCCCTGAAAGCATGTCATGGTCATTATTCCAAAAGTCTATTGTAACTACTTCTAGGGATGTTAATTGTTAGTCTGGATATATTGTTGCTGTTGTTGTTAAGTGTTGTTGAGTTGCTTCCAACTTATAGTCACCCTGTGTACTACAGAATGAAACACTGCCTTGTCCTTTGCCATCCTCACAATTCTTGCTATGCTTAAGCCCATCAATGAAGCCCTTAGGTCAATCCATCTTGTTGAGGGTGTTCCCTTTTCTCTCTGACTCTCCACTTTACCAAGAATGATATCAATCTCCAGAGACTGGTAACTTCTGACAGCATGACCAAAGTAGGTGAGACGAAATCTGGGCGTTCTCACTTCTAAGGAGTACTCTGACTATGCTTCTTCCAGGACAGATTTATTCATTCTTCTGGCAGTCCATGGTGTTTTCAGTATTCTTTACCATCACCACCATTCAAAATCATTAGTTCTTCAGTTTTCTTTATTCTATATTCATTGCCCAGCTTTCACATGCATATGAGGTGAATGAAAATACCATGGCCTGAGTTAGGTGCACTTTAGTCTATGTGGTGACAGCTTTGGTGGCATAGTGCCTAAGGCATTTGACTGCTAACCAGAAAGCTGATGGTTCAAACCCACCAGCCACTCCTCAGAAGGAAGGTTGGGCAATCTACCTCTGTAGTGATACTGCCTCGGAAACCCAAGGAGGGGTTGCTATGAGTCGGCTCCAACTCGATGGCAGAGTTTGGGTTTTTGCTTTGTGACAGCTTTACTCTTCAACACTTTAAAGACACCTTGTGCATCAGAATTGTGCAGCACGTCTGATTTCTTGACTACTGCTTCCATGAGTGTTGATTGTGGTTCCAACTAATATGAAATTTACAATTTCAGTTTTTTCTCCATTTATCATGATGTTGCTTATTGGTTCAATAGTGAGGATTTATGTTTTCTTTATGTTGAAGTGTAACTCATACTGAAGACTGTAGTCTTTGATCTTCATCGATAAGTATTTAAAGTCCTCTTCACTTTCATCAAGGAGCTCTTGTGGTGCAGTGTCTAAAGCATTTGAAGGCTAACCAGAAGTTTAGTGGTTCCAACCTACCAGCCACTCTAGGGAAGGAAAATGGAGAATCTACCTCTGTAAAGATTTACCACCTCAGAAACCCAATAGGAGTCACTATTTGTTGAAATTGACTTGATGGCAGTGGGTTTGGTTTGCTTTTCACTTTCAGCAAGCAAGTTTGTGTCATCTGCATATTGCAGGTAATATCCTCCAATCCTGATGGTGCATTCTTCATATACCCCAGCTTCTGTGATTATTTGTTCAGTACACAGATTGAATAAGTATGGTGAAAGGATACCACCCTGAGGTACATTCTTCCTAATTTTAAACCATGCAATATTCCCTTGTTCTTTTTGAATGACAGCCTCTTTGTCTATGTATAGGTTCCTCTTAAGTAAAATTAAGTTAATGATGATCTTGGCCTGAATTCAGATATTTCTCATGCTCTAAACATTTCGTTGTCTTATTAAACAAATATGAAATTGGTGGGAGCACAAAAATATTTTACTTTTTCTTTTTCACTCTTTCCAAACATGCTCCTTTTCCTAACGATATTTTTGGCAGACCACAGAACTTCCCTGCCATTTTCAAGAGGAAAAGAGTTGAGTATAGTCTAGAAAGTTTACAACTTCGATTCTATTTCTTATTTAACATTCATGCCTTTCCTTCTCTTTCTCTGATCAGCCTTGGACTGTGTTTGGGGCGTAAAGTGGCTTTAATCTTGAGATAATATCTCTTTCTTCTAATGTGAGTCAGCCGAAAATAAAAAGTGAAAAAAATACAAAACTAAACTAAACAAAAAATTCAAGATGCCTAGTTAAATTTGAATTTCAGATACACAGCAAATAATTTTTTAATATGAGCAATTGACTCCCATAGAGATACTGCTTGGGAAACCCAAGGAAGGGTCACTATGAATCAGAATCGCCTCAACGGCAGTGAGTTGTTTTTTTTTTTTTTTTTAATTTTATTATGTTTTGGGTGAAAGTTTACAAAGGAAATTCATCTTTCATACAGCAGCTCACATACACTTTGTCTCATGACATTTACTATAATCTCCCACAGTGCAACAGCTCTCCTCCCACTTCCTCCCCATTGTTACCTCTTCCCTGTGTCCTTCCCCCATTCACTTCTGCCCCCCAAGCTGTCTCCCTGTGCATACACAGCCCTTCTATTCTCTCATGATTGATCTCTCCAAGGAGTGTATCTACCTAATGTAA
>NW_006921663.1:4939122-4944192 GCF_000298275.1 Orycteropus afer afer
GATTGCCCAACCTTCCTTCTGAGGAGTGGCTGGTGGGTTTGAACCGCCAGCCTTCTGGTTAGCAGTCAAGTGCCTTAGGCACTAGGCCACCACAGCTCTTATTTGAAGTTTAGGATACAATTATCTTTATTTAGAGAAGATTTTCTTTTATTCAGTGAAGATTTACCTTAGCTTGTTAGGTGAATAAGAATTCTAGCAATCTTCATTACTGTTAATACATTTAATTTTTTTGAAAGTAGGCTTCACCTTCTGTGACTCTTACTTCTAAGCAGTAGCGTTTAAGATCCCAGTGCAAAGCATGGAAGATTTACCAGTTTCATGGAGTCTAAAACTCTCCCCTCTTGCCTCACAAGAATGTCAGATATTCCTCTCAGCCTCTAGGCCTCTGTTATGGATTAAATTATGTCTCCCAAATGTATATATAGGAGCTCTTGTAGCGTAGTGCCTAAGGCACTTGACTGCTAACCAGAAGGCTGGAGGTTCAAACCCACCAGCCACTTCTCAGAAGGAAAGTTGGACAATCTACTTCTGCAGTGATACCACCTCAGAAATCCAAGGAGGGGTTGCTATGAGTTGGGTCTGACTTGACAGCTCATAACAACAACACAACAAATACATATATTAAATTCCTAACCCACATATATGTGAATGTGACCCTGTTTGGAAATAGGATCTTTGAATATGCTCTCAGTTAAGTTAATATTAAGTCATACTGAAATAAGTTGGGTCTGGTAGCATAGTGCCTGAAGCACTTGCCTGCTAACCAGGAGGCTGGTGGTTCAAACCCACCAGCCACTCTTCAGAAGGAAGATCAGGCAATCTATTTCCATAGTGATACTGCCTCAGAAACCCAAGGAGAGGTCATTATGAGGCGGGTCCGACTCGATGGCACATAACAACAATAATCCTATAGGACAGGTGTCCTTATATAAGAGAGGAGAAGATACACAGAGATAGGAAGATAGAGGAGAGATGGTATGTGATGAAAGCCAAGGAAATCTTGGAGCTATCAGAAGTTAGGGAAAAAAAAAAAAAAACAAGAAACAGATTCTCCCTCAAAGCCTTAGAAGGAATCTACATGGTAGATACTATCATCTTAGAGTCCCTACCTCCAAAACTATGAAACTATAAATTTCTGTCCTCGTAAGCCACCACTTTGTGCCTTTTTGTTACAATAGGCCTATGAAACTAAACAGACTCCTAGACTCTAATTCTCAAATCAATGGATTTTCCTAGGAAAAGAGACGGTCCAAATGCCAAGCTCATTTCTTCTGTTCCTTTCAACTGAACAGAATGGAATAATGTAATGGTATAAAAGTTTTTCCAAGCAATACTAATTCCAAATATCTCATATAATGACTTTCAGATATAAAAATAACTTTCTTAGACATTCTGTTTTCTTTTTTCCCAAAATTTTGGTCCTGAAATTAATGACTCCTTTGTTAGTCCTTTGAAGTTTTCAAACCATTTGTTTATTTATTTTAATATTTAGTCTAAATGTTCTACCTGTTTTTAGGAGAATAATTAATACCAATTACCTGATCTGTTACTACTGCAATCAGACCCTAAAAAATACATTTTTATAACAATAAGACCTTTAAATGCAGTATAATCCATATATAACAAATTTAGCACATAGATCTTTTAATACTAAGTATTACACTGTAATATATTGATATAACAAACTATTTAATCAAACTCTGATGATATTTTGGGAAAGGCTAATGCCCTTACTTTGATCTGTGTCCTTACTTTGAGATACTATGTAACATAAGAGTGAAGATTATACTTTCTAGATTCAGATTTCCTGGAATTAAATACTGGGTCTGCAACTTACTTGCTTTGAAACTTTGAGTATGTAGTTGAACATTTTTAGACCCCAATTTTCTTATTTGTAGAAGGGGAGAATAAATGTCTTTATCCTGTGTTTTGCTGTGAAGAATAAGTCAACTAATTCATTCTAATAATCTAAAACTTTTCCTTCTCCATAATATACATAACAAAGTGTTGACAACTTATAAAAATTGGGAGAAAATTTTATACTTCATTGCTTTCCTATTGACTATTTTATATAATTATGATTTGTTAAGGGGCAGACCAGAAACCCACTGCCATCAAATTGATTCTGAGTCATAGTGACCCCCATTGGGTTTTCAAGGCTGTAAATCTATGGAAGCAGATTGCCTCATCTTCCTCCCACGGACTTTCTGGTTAGCAGCCAAATGCCTTACTCACTATGCCACCAGAGTTCCTTTAATGGATGTTGTTGTTGTTCTCAGGTGCCACTGAGTTGGCTCCTACTCATAGAGACCCAATGTAAAAGTGAACAAAACACTGCCTGGTCCTGTGCCAGCTTCACAATACTTGCTGTACCTGAGCCCATCATTGCAGTCACTGTGGCAATCTGTCTCATTAGGGCCTTTCCCTTTTTCACTAACTCTCCACTTTACCAAGCATGACATCCTTCTGCCGAGAATGGTCCCTTCTGACAACATAACCAAAGTAGGTGAGATGAAGTCTGGCCATTCTTGCTTCCAAGGAGCATTCTGGCTGCATTTCTTCCAAGACAGATTTCTTCGTTCTTCTGGCAGTCCGTGGCACTTTGAGTTTTCTTCACGAATACCACAACTCAAAAGCGTCAACTTTTCTTCCGTCTTAATTATTCATTATCCAGCATTCATATGCATATAAGGTGATTGAAAATACCATGGCTTGGGTTAGGTGCACCTTAGTCCTCAAAGAGATATCTTTTCTCTTCAGCACTTGAAAGAAGTCTTTTGCAACAGATCTGCCCAATGCAATACATTTTCTGAAGTCTTGACTGCTGCTGCCATTGAGGTTGATTATGGAACCAAATAATATGCAATCTTTGACAACTTCAATCTTTTCTCCATTTATCATGATGCTGTTTATTGGTCCAGTTGTGAGGATTTTTGTTTTTTTTATGTTGAGGTATAATCCATACTGCAGACTGTAGTCTTTAATCTTCACCACTTAGTGCTTCAAGTCATCTTCATTTTCACAAGCAAAGTTGTGTCATCTGTGTATTGCGAGTTGTTAATGAGTTTTCCTCCAATCTTGATGCCATTCTCTCCTTCATATACTCTAGCTTCTCGGATTATTTGCTCAGCACACAGACTGAATAAGTATGGTGAAAGGATACAACCCTGACACACTCCCTTCCTGATTTTAAACTATACATTATCCCCTTGTTCTGTTTGAATGACAGCCTCCTGGTCTATGCAAAAGTTCCTCATAAGCACAATTAAGTGTTCTGGAGTTCCCATTTTTCTCAACATTATCCATAATTTGTTGCTATTCAATAGAGAAAAACTGATCACTAAAAGGGAATATTCATTTAAATGGGATAAAAATTGGAAGGTTTCTAGAATTATGGTATTTTCATATCTCTCAGATAATGCCATTCAGATTTGAAAATAACACTCTTAGCCACTTGATTCAGTCAGGGCACTTGGCAACTGAGCAATTTCTATATCTGTCAGATGCCAAGATTAATGTGTGATTATCTTGAGGAACTTCTCATCAATTTGCTTGTAAATTTCACTCCTTTCTAGTCATGAAGATTGTCTTGTAAAATATATCTTCTACACTTATTTTGGATTTTAATGAAAAATGTTATCTGTATTTATTATCACAATTTATATTATCATAAAAGGAAATAGAGAGCTTTAGAAAGGTTCAGAACAGAGAATGTGACAAAATTTTACACTAAAATTAAATGTTGTCACATGTTAAGTTGCAGGTGGTATTGTTTCTGCTTGCTGATTCAACTGATTCCCAGACTAGTAATCTATCTCTCCACTAGTCGTATGTTTATAGATAAGTGCATATACACACACGTACCCTTCTTCCTTTTTCCCTTCCTCCCTTATTCTCTTTCTTTTTTTCTATTTATATATCAGTTCAAGATCTTGCATTTACAATGACAGAAACTTTTGAAAGATCTGGGAAGCAGGTTTTTCAGTGAAACCATCATAACATTCAACAGATGACAATGATCACCAATCAAATTAAAATATAGTTCCTAAATTCAAACTCTGCAGAATATGCAATTTAAATATTTGTTTAGGAATATTTTAAATGGAACCACTGTGTTTTGAAAATGATATACAATAAACTGTAATGTTAGAAAGTTTGGTATGTAAACCTGCAAATTTTGGAGTATTTTTAGTATTGAAGTTAGTGAGCTAATGAGGTAGGAAATGAATGAAAAATTAGCAGGATCAATGCAATGTGCTTAATTGTTTTTTGTTTTTGTTTTTTCTGTCAATAAAACTTACAATGACTGGTACTTCAAAGTGGTAAAAAAAAAAAATGACAAATTTGAGCATTGGTAAACAAGTATTGGTGAAAGACATAATAAATCCTCAAAATATAAAAAAAAAAAATGTGAGAAAATATTTGTACCACACATCATTGAATAAGTGTAACTATCTCTGAAAACCAAAATGCCTTACAAGATAATAAGGAAGTGAAAGAAAAGCTACTCAGGACAAAAACTGAACAAGAGATAACAGTCTACACAGAGAAATAGAAATACAAATGGAAAGTTAGTGTATGAAAAGGTGCTCAATTCAAAAAGAGTTCAAATAAAACAAATGGTATTCCTTTTTCACACACAAGATTATAAAATTTTACAAGATTTTTAGAAAACAAATATTAGTTTCTTTAGAAGATGGGGGAATGTTCTTTCTCATGCATTGCTAATGAGAGTTAAATTGCTACAATTTTTAGAATACAGTCTGACCAAAACCAAAACCAAACCCACTGCCATCGCATCAATACCGACTCATAGCAACCCATACTGGGTTTCCAATGCTGTAAATCGTTATAGAAGTAGATTGTCTCATCTACCTTTTTTCAACAACACAAACAGAGGCTGTACACGTGAACTTCACCAGATGGAACACACAGGAATCAGATTGACTACATCTGTAGCAAGAGGTGGTGGAAAAGCTCAATATCTGCAGCCAAAACCAGGCCAGGAGCTGATTGTGGAACAGACCATCAACTGCTCATATGCAAATTCAACTTGAAGTTAAAGACAAT
>NW_006921663.1:4951706-4965480 GCF_000298275.1 Orycteropus afer afer
AAAAAAAAAAATATTTTGAGTTTTGTTCCATATTGTTTTCCCACTCTGTCCAGGATCTCCTACATAGATCCCCCTCCAAGTGGTTGACAGTGGTAGTGGGCATGCTTTTTTTTTTAAAAAAAAAAAAAAAAAATTCCCCAAATATAGCATGGGGCATATAATAATTTTATTTTCATTGTTTATTTGAAATTCAAATTTAACACAGCATCCTGTATTTCATCTAGAAATCATACTCTTAAATTCTATGAATGCTTCAGGATGTTGGAAGTGAGAAAAGGGAGCAGAAAAGAGATAAGTGTCTTTGGTGTAAATAAGGACATGATAATAAGCAATTCCTCTTGATTCGTTCTGAGGGTTCTGTGTTGCTGCCATGTGTGAAAGGAGCTCAGCTGGACTCCTCTCATGGAGCACATGGATATTTGTAGGAGGCTCTGTGCAATGATTAATTTGTGTGTCAGCTTGGCTGAGCCATGATTTTAATATTTATGGTATAGTTTGTCAGTTATGTAATGATATACTCACCCCAATGATGAGAGTTGATATAATGTAATAACTTCTATGATGAGATCTGCTATGAGCAGGAAATCAGTCGAAAGGGAGTTTACTCAGGGTTGTGGCCTGTATCCAGTATATATGGATGTTCTGGCAAAGCTCTTTGGCTTTTGCTCATTCTGGACCTTGCATCTCATTCATCATCATCTGACTGGTGGTTCGTTGTATTGACTGCCTATCTTGGGATCAGTTAACCTTTGTAGACTGTGAGCCAGCAGCCTTCAATTTTACCTGTTAATCTTGGATTCATCAGCCTCTGCATCTAGCAGTCTACTCTGTGACCTGCTGATCTTGTGTTCATTAGCTTCTGCTATATGAGTCAGGAGAAGCCTCCATTCTATTTTATGACCTATGGACTTGGGACTTGCTAGCCTCTACAACCATGTGAACCATTTCATTGAGATAAATCTGTCTATATATACAAATACAAGCTTCATATCTCCATGACTCATTTGTTAGTTTGTTGTGCTGTAATGGCTTGCATGTTGGTGTAAGGCTAGAAGATATGCCACTGGTATTTCAATACCAGCAAAGTCATCCATGGTGGGCAGGTTTCAACAGAGTTTCCACACTAAGACAGACTTGGAAGAAGAATGGGTCCATCCACTTCTGAAAAATTTGTCACCAAAACCCTTATGAATAGCAGTGAAACACTGTCTGATATAGTGCCGAAAGATGAGACCCTCAGATTGGAAGGCACTCAAAATATGATTGGGGAAGAGGTGCCTCCTCAAAGTAGAGTCATCTTTAATGAGATGGATGGTGTAAAGGTTTTGAAACCT
Source organism: Orycteropus afer afer (assembly GCF_000298275.1). NCBI lineage: Eukaryota > Metazoa > Chordata > Mammalia > Tubulidentata > Orycteropodidae > Orycteropus > Orycteropus afer. Next base: position 4,953,041 of record NW_006921663.1, read on the forward strand.
TTACCGATGAGGCATGATTCAAAATGGAAATAAACAACTGTAGCCAGTCATTCATTAAAAATTGGAATTAATAATGATTCATTAATAATTGGAAGGAGCTCTGGTAGCATAGTGACTAAAGCACTTGACTGCTAACCAGAAGGCTGGTGGTTCAAACCCACCAGCCACTCCTCGGAAGGAAGGTTGGGCAATCTTACTTCCATAGTGATACTGCCTCGGAAACCCAAGGAGGGGTCGCTATGAGTCGGGGCCGACTCGACGGCACATAACAACAACAACACAATAATTGGAATGTACAAAGTATGAATCCAGGAAAATTGGAAGTTGTCAAAATGAGTTGGAATTCACAAAGACCAATATTCTAGGCATTAGTGAGCTGAAATGAACTGGAATTAGCCATTTTTAATCAGACAGTCAAATGGTCTACTATGCCAAGAATGACAAATTAAAGACAAATGACCTTGCATTCATAGTCAAGAAGAACATTTCAAGATCTATCCTGAAGTACAATGGTGTTGGTGATAGGATAATATCCATACACCTATAAGAAAACCAGTTAATAATAACGTTATTCAAATTTACGCACCAACCAATAGAACCAAAGAAGAAGCAACTGAAGATTTTTACAACTTTCTGTAATCTGAAATTGACCAAATACACAATCAAGATGTATTGATAATTACTGGGTGATTGGAATGCAAAAGTTAGCAACAAAGAAGAATAATTAGCACTTGGAAAATACAGCCTTAGTGATAGAAATGATGCCAGATATTGCATGACAGAGTTTTGCAAGATCAATAACCTATTCATTGCAAACATCATTTTTCAGCATAAGCTGTTACTGTACATATAGACTTTGCCAGGTGAAAGGATTCAAATCAACTACATCTATGGAAAGAGGCAATGGAAAGGCTCAGTATAATCACTCAAAACAATGCCAGGAGTTGACTGTGGAACAGACCATCAATTGCTCATACACAAGTCCAAATTGAAGCTGAAGAAAATTAAAACAAGTCCATGAAAGTCAAATTATAACCTTGATTAAATCGCACCTGAATTTAGAGCCCATGTAAAGACTAGATTTGACACACTGAACACCAAAGATCTAAGACCAGATGAGTAATGGAAAGACATCAAGAATATCATACATGAAGAAAGCAAAATGTAATTAAAAAAAAAAAAAGGAAAGGAAGAAAAGACCAAAATGGATGATAGAAGAGACTCAGAACTTGCTCTTGAATGTAGAGTAGTTGTAACAAGTGGAAGAAATGATGAAGTAAAGGAGCTGAATAAAAACTTTCAAAGGACAGCTTGAGATGACAAAGTAAATTATTATATTGAATAGTGCAAAGACATGGAATGAAAGACAAAAATGGAAAAACATGCTCAGAATTTGTCAAGCTGAAAGAACTGAAGACAAAATTTAAGGCTTGAACTGTATTGAAGGACTCTATTAGCAAATACTCGAATGATGCAGGAAGCATCTAAAGAATATTGAAGGAACAAACAGAGTCACTGTACCAAAAAGAACCAGTCCATGCTCAACCACTTTGTTGTTGTTGTTGTTGTTAAGTGCCGTCGAGTCGTTTCTGACTCATAGCGACCCCATGCACAGCAGAACGAAACACTGCCCGATCCCGCGCCAGCCCCACAATCCCTGCTATACTTGATCCCATCATCACAGCCACCGTATCAATCCATCTCGTTGAAGGCCTCCCCCTCTTTCGTCGACCCTCCACCCTACCAAGCATGACATCCTTCTCCAGGGAATGGTCCCTTCTTACAACATGACCAAAATAGGTGAGACGAAGTCTGGCCATTCTTGCTTCCAAGGAGCACTCTGGGTGCACTTCCTCCAGGACAGATCTGTTAGTTCTTTTAGCAGTCCATGGTACTTTCAGCATTCTTTGCCAGCACCACAACTCAAAAGCATCAACTCTTCTTTGGTCTTCCTTATTCATTGTCCAGCTCTCACATGCATACCAGGCGATTGGAAATATCATGGCTTGTGTCAGGCACACCTTAGTCCTCAATGAGATATCCTTGCTCCTCAGCCACTTTAGGACATAGTATATGAGCAAGAACTAATGGCACTGATTGAAAAATTCAAGCTGCACTGAAGGAATTGGCAGAAAACAAGGCTCCAGGAATTGATGGAATACCCATTGAGATGTTTCAACAAATGGATGCAGCCTTAGAGGTGCTTACTCATTTATGACAAGAAATTTGGGAGATAGCTACCTGGCCAGCTGAAAGGAAGAGAACCATATTTATGCCCGTTTCAAAGAAAGGTGATTCAACAGAATGTGGAAATTTTGAACAATATCAATTAATATCACTCACAAGTAAAATTTTACTGAAGATAATTCAAAAACAATTACAGCAGGATACTGACAGGAAACGTCCAGAAATTCAAGCTGGATTCACATGAGGACATGGAAAGAGGGATACCAATGCTGATGACAGATGGATCTTGGCTAAAAGCAAACAATACTGGAAAGATGTTTACCTGTGTTTTATTGACTGTGCAAAAGGATCCGAGTGTGTGGATCATAACAAATTGTAGAAAACATTGCAAAGAATGAGAATTCCAGAACACTTAATTGTGCTCATGAGGAAACTGTATATAGACCAAGAGGCTATCGTTTGAATAGAAGAGGATACTACAAGGTTTACAATAAGGAAGGTCATGCATCTCCTTTCACCATTCTTATTTAATCTGTATGCTAAGCAAATAATATGAGAGGCTGGACTACATGAATGGGAACATGGCATCAGGATTGGAAGAAGACTCATTAATAACTTGCAATATGCAGATGACATTGTCTGCAATGATGGGCTCAAGTATAGCCAGGATCGTGCAGCTGGCACAGGACTGGGCAGTGTTTTCTTTTGCTGTACATGGGGTTGCTGTGAGTCAGAGATGACTCAACAACACCTAACAACAACAACAACAACAATGCAGACAACACAACCTTGTCTTCTGAAAGTGTTTTGCTTATCTAATGTTGCTCTAACAGGAAATACCACAAGTGGGCGGGCTCAATAAATAGAGATTTATTCTCTTACAGTTTAGGAGGCTAGAAGTCTGAGTTCAAAGTGCCAGCTCTAAGGACTAGTGAAAGCCCCTTGACCATGAGCTTCAGCTTGGTCTCTTGCTTCAAGTCCCCAAAGGTGAAGGGATCTCTTAACTCAGACAGCTGTTCCTTGAGGGTGACAAATCCAAAGTCAACAAGTAAAATGGCACAGTCCCAAAATTATCGAGCATCATGACAAGCCACAAGTTCAAGTCCAGAAACAGTTTCATGATTGGCAGACAATGTGGTAGGTCACTGAGATAAAGACTAGGTTACATGCAGGGTCCAAGCATGCCAAAAAGCTCAAGGAACTTTCTCAAAGCTGCTTCTTATATACTGGAAGCAGACCACATCCCTAAGGCAGCTACTCAGCTCCTCACAACAGATGCCACCATGGAGTTGATTATCAGTCTCATCATGGGGTATAATTACATCTAACTGCCCAGCAACTTGAAAACAGACCCAGCCAAGCTGACACATAACCTGAATTCCCACAGAAAGTGTGGAGGAAAGGAAGAAGCTATTGATGAAGGCCAAAGACTGCAGTCTTCAGTATAAGTGCACCTCAATATAAAGAAAGCAAAAATCTCCATAATAAGCAACATCACAATAAGTGGAGAAAAGATTGAAGTTGTCAGGAATTTCATTGTGCTTGTACTCATAATCAATGCCCATGGAAGTAGTCAAAAAATCAGAAACTGTATTACACTGGGCAAATCTGCTGCAAAGGACATCTTTAAAGTGTTAAAGAGCAAAGATATCATTTTGAAAACTAAGGTGTGTCTAACTCAAGCCATACCATTTTCAGTTACCTCATATGTGTGTGAAAGCTAGACAATGAATAAGGAAGACCAAAGATGAGTTGTTGCCTTTGAGTTGTGGTGTTGGTGAAGAATACTGAAAATACCATGGACCACCGTAAAAACCAACAAATCTGTCCTGGAAGAAGTGTAGCTGGACTACTCCCTAGAAGTAAGAATGGCCAGACTTTCTCTCACCTACTTTGATCATGTTGTCAGAAGGGACCATTCCCTGGGAAAGGATATCATGCTTGTTAAATAGACAGAGAAAAAAGAGAAGATCCTCAAAGATGTTTTGACACAGTGGGTGCAACAAACATAGCAAGGATTGTGAGTATGGCTCAGGACCAGGTAGTGTTTGTTCTATTGTACATAGTGTGTCTGTGAGTCAGAACTGTCTTGACACCACCAAACAACAACAAGCTTCACATCTAGAGAACCAAGCCTAAGACATTTGGTACCAAGAGTGGTTCTAGAGAAACAACATCATATAGATGTGTTTTCTGAATTGGTTTTCAAGTCTGACTAGTCATACAGGTGCTGATGACTGTACTTCTATTAATAAAGAGGGTGCTGCTAATCCATGGCATGAAGTGGCAATATTAATAAGCAGAATATCACCATCAATAGTTCCAGTATTGGTGAGAAATGGTGCTGTATGTGATCACATATTTGACACTTGTTTGCAATGGTGTCAGACTGAAAAGTATGGGATGCTGGTTGATTGTTTCTACTTACATCAGACAAAGTGGTGAAAGAACTAGGTGAGCTCAGAACTTTGGAGTCACAGATCAAGTGTTGCATAAAGGACCTCAAAATTGCCAGTTTTACCCTTAAAGAAAACCTTATTTCTTAAAGTAATAGAGCCGATATTGCCAAAAACCAAACTCAGAATCTTATCCTAAGAGTGGTTGAATTACAACACCAATTGAATCCTCAGCTTTGAATGGTGTCTGAAGTTAAGGTGAAGTTATTGATTGGATCAATAGAATCCAGAAATTCAGGATGGAAATATATAGGCAGGTAATCAGGAAGGTGGGGACTTTGACCTCCTAAATTCCATTCAATCATTCCTGCCAGCAGATCCAGCCCTCTTACCCCCATCTGATGAGATTAACCCAGCTATGCCTGATGAGTCTTTGTCTAACATATTGCTTGATGCGGCACCTGGGACATTGTTAGAGGCATCGCCTGAGACAGACGTTTTGGAAGACATTTATGATTGTTTCTAGGAATTACCTCCACCATTTTTCCTTGTAGACCTATAACTAGACTTAAGTCCCAGCAACCCTCAAAAGGTGAAGTACAAAATGTGACCTAGAAAAAGTTACACAATATTCCAAAAGAAATACTTGATTTTTCTAATATGTACAAACAAAAACCTGCAGAATATGTGTGGAAATTACTACTAAGGGTGTGGGATAATGGTCCAAGGAACATAAGGTTGGATCAGTCTGTTGCTTTGATCTGGGCCTGAGAGACTCTTCCTTAAGCGTTTCAGATTGATAGGTTAGGAAAGGATTTTATAGTTTTTTAGATTTGTTCACTAAAGTATGAATTATGCAATGGTATACACTAAATCAAGATGAAATAACAGACCTGCTTTGGAATATTGTAGAAAAATGTATCCAAAGGATTAGAGATTTGGGCATATTAGAGTGGATTTATCAGTTTAGAACCATGCCTAGAGGACACACCTTTTACCACAATGGTGAGTAGCAAGTTTCTGAAGGAAGCACTAGCGTTGTTGAAGACTGCTGTGACTGCTATTTTATGTAAGTCAGGTCTGACAATCACCCAGTCACTGCCATCGAGTCTCCAACTCATAGCGACCCCTCCCTGGGTTTCCAAAGCCATATCACCATGGAAGTAGATTGCCCAATCTTTCTTCCGAGGAGTGGCTAGTGGATTTGAACCGCCAGCCTTCTGGTTAGCAGTCAGATGCCTTAGGCACTATGCCACCAGAGCTCCCAGATTTGACAATAAGAACTGCTCTAACTAAATTAAAACATCTGATTACAATGAAGCTGAGTGGATCTCATTGTGGTAACAGCCAAGTGGCAGCACTTAATTGACAAAGACATGGTGGACATAGTTAGCTTAATGGATAGTAGAGTCAAAGCAGTAATCAGAATAGTCTGACTCATATGGATTTGTGGCATTAGCTCCTTAATCATGATGTCTATGAGTGAAATAGATGGGAAATCTCCTGAATATTTACTCGATCTGTACAAGTGGAAGAATTCTAAGTCAAGTGTATAGTAGTCTAACATGAATGGCCAGAATAGAAAGGCACAGACCCTCAATCAATTCCAAAACTTGGACAAGTTTTAGACCCACAATGTCTAGAATTGAAGGGGAGATCAAATCCCCTTGAGGAATGACTGTACTACTTTGCCAAAAATTTATACTGTTACTCTTTCTCCCAGCCTTCCCAAAGAGATCTATGGCCTGTTAGGAGAATGACTATTCATTAGGGAAAAAGAAATAATCAGATTTTTCAGGGATTACTTGATGATAGCTCTGAATTGATACAAGTTCTAGGAGACTCAAAATATCACTTGTTCATCAGTGGGAGTAGGGGTGTGTGGAACTCAGGTTATTAATGGATTCTTATCTGAGGTCCATCTCACAGTGGGGCCAAGGGTCCCTGAATCCATCATGTAGTGATTTCCCCAGTTCCAGAATGCATATTGAAATAGACATACTCAGTAACTAGCAGGACCCCCACATTAGATCTCTCATACATGGAGTAAGAGATATTATGCTAGAGAAAGTCAAATGTAAATCATTAGACCTGCCCCTGTTTAGGAAAATAGTAAACCAAAAACAATAATGAATTCTTGAAGAGATTGAAGAAATTAGTGCCACCATCAAAGACTCAAAAGATGTAGGGATGGTGGTCCTCATTACATTCCCATTTAACTTGTCTATTTGGCCTGAGCAAAACATGGATGGATCTTGGAGAATGACAATGGATTATCATAAACTAATCCAGGCAGTGACTACAATTTCAGCTGCTATTCCAGATGTGGTTTCATTGCTTGAGAAATTAATACAGCACCTGGTACATAGTATGCAGCTATTGATCTGGCCAATGTCTTTTTCTCAATTCTCATTTTGAAGGATCACCAGAAGCAGTTTGCCTTTAACCAGCAAGGCGAACAATACACCTTCACTTTCCTACTTCAGAGCTACATCAACTCTCCAGTACTATGCCATTATTTAGTCAGCAGGACCCTTGATTGCTTTTCTGTTCCATAAGATGTCACATATGTCTATTACATTGATGACATTGTGCTGACTAGACATAGTAAGGAAGAATTATCAATGATTCTAGAGATTTTGGAAAGATGCCTGTGTTCTGGAGGGTGAAAAATTAACCTTAGAAATTTCCAACTCAGTGACATTTCCAGAGATCCAGTACTTTGAGGCATGTTGAGCTATTCTTTTTAAAGTGAAGGATAAACTATTGCATCAGGCCCCTATTACAAAAAAAAAAAAAAAAAGGAAAGAAAGAAACATAACACCTGGTAGGCCTCTTGGGAGTTTGGAGGCAATGTATCCCTTTTTTAGGTGTGGTACTCTGGCTTAGTCAAAAAGCTCCTTCTGAGTATGGCTCAGATCAAGGAAAAGTTCTGCAACAGGTTCAGGCTCCTGTGGAAGCTGTCCTGCCACTCGGGGCATAAAGCTGATCCAATGGTTTTTGAAGTGTCAGTAGCAGACAGAGATGCTGTTTGGAGCCTTTGGCAGGCCCCTATTGGTCAATCACAATGCAGATGCTTAGAAATTTGGAACAAAGCTCTGCCATCCTCTGAAGATAACTACTCTTCTTTTGAAAACTAGCTTTTGACTTGTTTCCAGGCCTTAGTAGAGACTGAACACTTAACCATGGGCCATGAAGTCACCATGCAGAATGAGCTGCCCATAATTAAATGTATGTTATCTGACCCACAGAAAAATAAAGTTGGACACACACAGCAGCACTCCATCATTAAATGGAAGTGGTAGATATGAGATTGGGCTCAAGCAGGAGCTGAAGGCACAAGTAACTTGCATTAGGAAGTAGCCCAAATACCCACGGTATCCACTGCTGTTACATTACCTTCCCTTTCCCAGTCTACACTTATGGCCTCATGGAGAGTTCCTTATGGTCAATTGACTGAGGAAGAGAAAACTTGTGTACAGATGGTGTACAGATGGTTCTGCACGATATGCAGGTATCACTCAAAAATGGACAGCAGTAGCACTACAGCCCTTTTCTGGAAACTCCCTGAAGGAGGACAATGGTGAAAGAAAACCCTCCCATGAACAGAAATTTGAATAATGCACCTAGTTGTTCAATTTGCTTAGAGAGAAAAAAAGCCAGATGTACAAATATATACTGATTCATGGGCTGAGGCCAATGGTTTTGCTGGATGGTCAGGGATTTAGAAAGAACATGATTGGAAAATTGGTAGCAAGGAGGTATGGGGAAGAGCCATGTGGTTAGATCTATTCTAATGGGCCAAAGAAGTGAATATGTTTGTGTTTCATGTGAATAGTCACCAAAGGATAACCTTGGCAGAGGAGGATTTTAACAATCAAGAGGATAGGATGGCATATATATATATATATATATATATATATATATATATATATATATATATATATATATATTGTTCTTTATCTATTCCTGTCATTGCCCAATAAGCTTATGAATAAAGTGGCCATGTAGCAGGGATGGAAGTTATTTGTTGTCTCAGCAACATAGACCTCCACTCACTGAGGCCAACTTGACTATGGCCACTGCTTGGGACCCAACACTGAGACCAACTCTGAGTCCCCAGTATGGATCCATTTTTTGGGTGATCAGCCAGCAACCTGGTGACAGGTAGATTACATTGGACTACTTCCTCCATCCTGGAAAGGGCAACATTTTGTTCTTACTGAAATAGATACTTACCCTGGATGGATTTGTCTTCACTGCATACAGTACTTCTGTGAAAACTATCATCCATGAACTTACAGAATGTCTTATCCATCATCATGGTATCCCACACCACATTGCTTCTGATCAAAGTATTCACTTCATAGCAAATGAAGTGTGGAAGTGGGCACACACTCATAGAATTTCCTAGTCTTAACACATTCCCCATCATCTTGGAGTAGCTGGCTTGATAGAACATTGGAGTGGCCTTCTAATTCACAATTATTGCACCAACTAGCTTGCAAGGTTGAGGCATTGTTCCCTTGGAGGCTGTGCAATTGTAATAGAAACCAGAGTCCAATATGTGGTACTGTTTCTTCAACAGTCCAGGAATTAAGGGGTGGAAATGGTAGTGACAGCACTCACTATTACTCCTAGTGACCTACTTGCAAGTCTATGCTCTGTGGGACTGTGTTCCTGACTGACCTCTTCTGAGTTCCAAGGGGAAAAATACTCCCACCTGTAGCATTGGACTGATTCCATTGAATTGGAAGTTAAGGATGCTACCCAGACACTTTGGGCTCCTCATGTTCTGGATCAACAGGCAAAGAAAGAAGTTCCTGTAATGGCTGGTGTGATTGAGCCTCATTACCAAGGGAAAATTGGATTGATATTACATAAGGAAGGTAAAGAAGGGTGTGTCTGGATTATAGGATATTTTTTAGGACATCTCTTACTACTACCATGATCTGTGATTAAAGTCAATGGAAAACTATAGTAACCCAATTCTGGCATGCCTATGCATAGCCCAGACCCCTCAGGAATGAAGGTTTGAGTCACTCCACCGTGCAAAGAACCACAACCAGCTGAGGTGCTTGCTGAAGGCAAAGGGAATGCAAAATGAGTAGTGAAAGAAGGTAGTTGTAAGTAGTAGCTAAGACAATGTGACTAGTTGCAGAAATGAGGACTGTAATTGTTATGAGTATTTCTTCCTTTATATGTGCAACAAATGTTTTTGTTTTCTTCACTTATGAAATATAAGATGTAAATGGGGCTAGTACATTTTTGGCTATATGTGTATTATGTGTAACATGTTAGGTGCAAGTATGACTTTATAATTGCTTTCACTGAGAGATTATGTATGGTTTAAAAACGTGTACAGATGCCAAGTTGGCAAGGGGTGGACTATGATGGTTAAGGTTCTGTGTCAATATGGCTGAGCCATGATTCTAAGTGGTTTGGTAGTTATGAATCAGTTTGTCTTATATATAATGATGTAGTTATTCCCCATGATGAGATCTGATATAATATAATCACATCTATAATGATATCTGCTGTGAGCAAACAGTCAACTGAAAGGAATTTTCTCAGGGGTGTGCCTGCCTCCAATATATATGGACCTTCTTGCAAAGTTGTCTGGCTTTGTGCTCACTGTCATCTGACCTCTGATACTTTGGACTTGAGCCAGTGGCCAACTTTATTATCTGCTCGTCTTGGAATTAGTTATCCATTTGCAGCCTGAGATCCAGCAGCCTGCTGTCTTGCCTGTCTTTCTTGGGCTCATTAGCAACTGCAGCTATGTGAGTCAGGAGAAGCATTCAGCCTCATGTCTGACCACAGACTTCAGACTTGCTGGCTTCTACAACCACCTGAGCCATTTCCTCAAGATAAATCTCTCTGTATATATACATATATAAGTTTCACTGGTTTTACTTCTCTAGAGAACATAGCCTAAGATGTGCAAGGGAACTTCTAAGTGCTCAGTACCCTAACCCAGAGACTGTGTTCCTGACTGGCCTCTTCTGAGTCCCATGAACTGAGAAATTTAAGAAAATATCTATAATACATTTACAGTTGTGTACACTGATTTATCAAGTGCATTCTTTACAAGACTAGATTCCTTTTTGACCAGGAAATTATGGAGAATAAGTTCTCTGTTCACAGTTTTGACTTGTCTCATTGGAAACACTTTGCATGGCCTAGCTTCTGGCTCTGTACGTTATCTACATGCTCAGGTTCCAGGAGCTATAGAATTTGCTCACATTGTAATCTGAACTTAAGACTTCTCTCTTTGTGTCATGATATGGGTGTGTCTGCACAGGTGGCAGTTGCTTGTTCTTGGAAGTCTATACCAGGCAGGACATCTGACAATAACCTAACCACAAATACAAGTGAATGAAAACTACAGAAGCATGTCTTGCTAAACACAGCATAAATGTATCACCAACTCAGCTTTTTTGGATCCCAAATGTGCCCATAACCACACTAGTACCAGAGCAGAGATTGAATTGGAAGAAGTTGGCAGTCTTAAGTGTTTGGGGTAAAAAATCTTGTGTTCTGTAAATTTTCAAAAAATTATGAGTAGGTATACATTTCTCTAGACTTTTTCCAGGCACATTGAGGGTTTTCTTTGCATCCAAAACTTTTTTGCTCTGGAGCATACAGAGCATAAGTGAGTGTGATAGTTGGAACTGTCTGTCAACTGGCTGGACCACAATTCTGTGTGGTTTAAGCAATTGTGATGTGGGTTGTTCCAATGATGGGATCAGACATATATGAGCAGCCAATCCATTGAAAGGGAGTTTCCCTAGGGGTGTGGCCTGCTTTCAGAATATTTATGGACATCCTGGAAAAAGAGACGCTCTTCTGTGGATCGAGATTTTGTTGTGCTGTCTACAACTGTCCATGAGTGAACAATCCACCATTCAGCCTGGAGATCTTGAATTCATCATTCATTGGAGTCAACAGCCAGTATACAGCCTGCCAACCTTGAGATCATCAGCCTCTGCAGCTGTGTGAGTCGGGAAAAACCTCCAGCTTGACATTTGATCCAAGAATTTAGGACTTGCCAGCTTCTATAAGTGTGTGAGGCATTTTCCTAAGATAAATTTCTCTTTCTTTCTCTCTCTCTCTCTCTATAAGCTTTACTGAGTTTGCTTCTCTAGAGAACCCAGTCTAGCATATTTGGTACTGGGAGTGGTTCTAGAGAGACAAAATCATAAGGATGGGCTTCCTTAATTGGTTCTCCAATTTGATTAATCCTAAAGACACTGGTGACCCTGCTTCCATTAATAAAGAGAGCCCTGTTAATCCATGGCATGAGGTTGCAATATTAATATGCAAAATAGCACCACAAGTAGATCAAGGACGTGTGAGAAGTGAGGCTCTGAGTGATTGCATATCTGATACTTTTCTGAAATCTTGTCAGCATAAGGAATATAAGGAAGCTGGTTGATTGGTCCTACTTACACTAGACAAAGAGGTGAAAGAGTAAGATGAGCTCTGAGGCTCATCTCTGTGACTGCTGAGTCACGGCTTAAGCACTGCATAAAACTCCTCAATGTTTCCAATTGTGCTCTGAAAAAAAAGCCTTATTTCTTCTAGTAACAGAGGTGATATTGCCAAAACCCAAACCCAGAGTCTTATTTTAAAGGTGGCTGAATTACAACACCAATTAAATTACCAACCCAGGATGGTGTCTGAAGTTAAAGTGAAGGCATTGATTGGGAAAAAAATGGGATCCTGAAACCTGGAATGAAGACCTATGGGCAGAAAAACCCAGAGAGGCGGGGCAAGATGGCGGACTAGGCAGAAGGATTGCACAGACCCTCTTCAACAAAGAAAAGGGAAACCAATTAACACAGACACAGAAGA
>NW_006921663.1:4978803-4981554 GCF_000298275.1 Orycteropus afer afer
TAGCTGTCTTCCAAATCTCTTGGCATAACTGAGTGAGTGCCTCCAATGGGGCATCTGTTTGTTGAAATATCTCAATCGGTATGCCATCAATTCCCAGAGCCTTGTTCTTCGCCAGTTCTTTCATTGCAGCTTTGACTTCTTCCTTCATTACCATATGCCAAGTGGGAGCAGTTAATCGACAAAAGCAACGTGGGCATGGTTACCATAATGGACAGCAGAGTCAGAACAGTAATCAGAATATTCTGACTTGTGTGGAATTATGGCATTGGCAACTTGAGCATGGTGTTCCTGGTAGTTAAATACATGGCAAGCCTACTAAATATTTACTTGATCTGTATAGACAGAAGAATTCTAGGTCATGTGAACAGCAGCCTAGATTGAATCACCAGAAGACAGAGTCACAGCCTCTCAATCAATTCCCAGACCTGAGTCAGTTTATAGACCCACAACCCCTTGAATGAAGGGAAGACCAGGTACCTTTGAGGAAGGACCCCACCACATTGACAAAAATGTATAATGTCAATCTTTCTCCCAGCCTTCGCCAAAAGATTCTGAGGTCTTTTACAAGAATAACTGTTCATTGGGGAAAAGGAAATAATCAGACTTTTGGGGGATTACTGAACACTGGCTCTGAACTGACACTAATTCCAGGAGACTCAAAACATCATTGTGGCCCACCAGTCAGAGTGGGGACATAGAGAGATCAAGTTATTGGTGGAGTCTTAGCTAAGGTACATCTCATAGTGGGTCCACTGGCTCCCCGAACCCATCCTGTAGTGATTTCCCCAGTTCTAGAATGCATAATTGGAATAGATATACTGAGCAATTGGCAGAATTCCCACATTGGCTCCCTGACATGTGGAGTAAGGGCTATTATGGTAGGAAAAGCCAAGTGGAAGCCATTAGAACTGCCTGTACCTACAAAAATAGTAAACCAAAAGAATTACCACATCGTGGCGAGGTTGCGGAAATTCCTGCCACCATCAAGGACTTGAAGGATGCAGGGGTGGTGATTCCCACCATATCCCCATTTAATTCACCTATTTGGCTTGTGCAAAAAACATATAGATCTTGGAGAACAACAGTAGATTATGGTCAACTTAATCAGGTGGTGACTCCAATTGAAGCTGCGGTTCTTGATGTGGTTTCATTGCTTGAGCAAATTAGTACATCTCCTGGTGCTTGGTATGCAGCTATTGATCTGGCCAATGCCTTTTTCTCAATACCAATTTCATCAGCAACAGCACTGCAGCCCATTTCTGGGACTTCCTTGAAGGACAGTGGTGAATGGAAATCTTCCCAATTGGCAGAACTTCGAGCTGTGCATATGGCTGTTTGTATGGAATAAGAAATGGTCAGATGTGTGATTATGTATGGATTTTTGGGCTGTGGCTAATGGCTTGACTGGAAGGTCTGGGACTTGGAAGGAGCATGATTGGAAAATTGGTGACAAGGATGTATGGGGAAGATGTATGTGGATAGATCTCTCTGACAGGGCCAAAGGAGTACAGATATTTGTGTCTCATGTGAATGCCCACCAAAAGGTGACCTCAGCAGAGGAGTACTTTAACAATCAGGTGGATAGGATGACACATTCAGTGGAAACAAGACATCCTTTTTCCCCAGCTACTCCTGTCATTGCTCAATGAGCTCATGAACAAAGTGGCCATGGTGGCAGGGAAGGAGGTTATGCATAGGCTGAGCAACATGGACTCCCACTTACCAAGCCTGATTTGGCTACCACCACTGCTGAGTGCCCAATCTGCCAGCAGCAGAGACCAGCACTGAGTCTGTGATATGGAACCATTCCTCAAGGTGATCATCCAACAATGTAGTGGCAGGTTGATTACATTGGACCACTTCCATCATGGAAAGGACAGAGTTTTGTTCTTACTGTAATAGATACTTATTCTGGATATAGATTCACCTTCTCTGCACGCAATGCTTCTGCCAAAACTACCATCTGCAGACTTACAGAATGCCTTATCCACAATCGTGGTATCCTGCACAGCATTGCTTCAGATCAAGGGACTCATTTCACAGCAGATGAAGTGTGGCAATGGGCCTATGCTCATGGAATTAACTGGTCTTACCATGTTCCCCATCATCCTGAAGCAGCTGACTTGATAGACCAATGGAATGTCCTCCTGAAAACACAATTATGATTGGGGCAATGCTCTCTAGGAGGCTGTATATGCTCTAAACCAGGTTCCAATATATGGTTCTGTTTCTCCAATAGCCAGGATTCATGGGTCCAGGAACCAAGGGGTGGAAACAGGAGTGGTACCACTCACTATTACCCCTAGTGACCCACTCAAAAAATTTTTGCTTCCTGTCCCTTCTACCCTATGCTCTGCAGGTCTGAAGATCTTAGTCCCAAAGGGAGGAACACTCTGACCTGGAGACATCATATTGATTGCATTTAACTGGAAATTAAGAATGCCACCTGGCCATTTTGGCTTCCTCATGCCTCTGGACCAGCAGACAAAGAAGGGCATTACTGTACTGTCTGGTGTGACAGATCCTGATTACCAAGGGGAAATTGGATTGACATTGCATAATGGAGGTAAAGAAGAATATGTCTGGGATACAGGAGATTCTTTAGGATGTCTCTTAGTATTACCATGCCCTGTGGTTAATGTCAAAGGAAAACTACAGCAACCCAATTCTGATATGACTACTAATGGCCCAGATCCTTCAGGAATGGTTTGGGTCACCCCACCAGGCAAAGAACCACAACCAGCTGAGGTG
>NW_006921663.1:4981654-5032243 GCF_000298275.1 Orycteropus afer afer
ATATTTTTGTTTCCTTCTGTTATGAACTGTGAAATGTAAATATGGATAATGCGCTTCTGTTGTACATGTGTTAGCATATCATGTTAGGCACAAATATGACTTTATAATTGTCCTTATTTAGAGATTATATATGGTTAAGAAGATGTGTATAACTGCCAAGTTGACAAGGGGTGGACTGTGATAGCTGGAGCTGTGTGTCAACTTGGCTGGACCACAATTCAGTGTGGTTTAAGCAATTGTGATGTGGGTTGTTCCTATGATGGGATCAGATGTATATGATTTGATCAGCCTATCCATTGAAAGGGAGTTTCCCTAGGAGTGTGGCCTGCTTACAGTATATTTATAGACATCCTGGGGAAAGAGAAACTCTTCTGTGGATCGAGATTTTGTTGTGCTGCCTACAACTGTCCATGAGCGAACAATCCACCATTCAGTCTGGAGATCTTGGATTCATCATTCGTTGGAGTCGTCAGGCAGTATACCGTCTGCCAACCTTGAGCTCATCAGCCTCTACAGCTGTGTGAGTTGGAAAAAGTCTCCAGCTTGATGTTTGATCCAAGATCTTTTGACTTGCTAGCTTCTATAAGTGTGTGAGCCATTTTCCCAAGATAAATTTTTCTTTTTCTCTCTCTTTTTATAAGCTTTACTGGTTTTGCTTTTTTAGAGAACCCAGTCTAACACATTGAATGTGGATGCAGTCTCCTCTGATGCTCAGATTCCCTTGTGGAATTCAGCATCTATGTCATATATACATATATCTATGTCCTTTATAAAACATGTCCTCTTATGGTCTTGTTAAGGAGCTCTGGTGGTGTAGTGGTTAAGACATTTGGCTGCTAACCAGAAGGTCACTGGTTCAAACCCCTAGTCACTCCACAGAAGGAAAATGGGACAATCTACTTCTGTAAAAATTTACAGTCTCAGAAACCCAACAGGGGTTGCTATGAGTCAGAAACTCCACGAGTTAGTTCTACTTTCCCTTAAAGGGTCACAATGAGTCAGAATGGACTCAACAGCAGATAACCATAACCAGCACTGGTTGGTCTTCCCTGACAACTGGAAATGTTAGTATTCAGATAGTTAAAATAGGGATCAACATCACATAGCTAATATATCAACTAAGATTTTGGACACAAATGCCTAGGAAATGAATTCTTTACTGTGACATTTTATAATCTGCCTACCAGACAAAGCTCAGGTTCTTTTCTTTTAAGGTTAAATTTGCTAGTGTCTTTTGTGAGCACGGAGAAAGAAAAAAGGACAATGTTAGGATGAAAAGAAAGACATCAATTTCTAGGGGATATGTAAGATAAGTAACTTACCTATGGTATAGGGTTGTTGTGGCAACCAAATAAGATGGAATGTATTTATGCACTTCATGCAATGTGAAATGTATGTTGTTGTTGTTGTTGTGTGCCATCGAGTCGGATCCGACTCATAGCGACCCCTCCTTGGGTTTCCAAGACAGTATCACTACAGAAGTAGATTGCCCCACCTTCCTTCTGAGGAGTGGCTGGTGGGTTTGAACCGCCAGCCTTCTGGTTAGCAGTCAAGTGCCTTAGCCACTATGCTACCAGAGCTCAAGCAAAATTAATAATTATATTTTACAATTCTATTTCTTTCTATTTAAATGTAAATATTTCCATAGTAATCAGTACATTGCTAGAGTTCTTATTTTAAATATTCACAAAGATTAAAAGAGACTTTCTAAAAATTTTTTGGGACCTTCATGATTCTTATTATGTACATTGAGTAGAATGCAGTTAGTTTACTTAAAATAGTTTGTTTTGGGCAAGTAATGCAGGTTGAGTCAGAACCGACAAATAGAGACCCTTCCTTGGGTTTCTGAGGTGGTATCGCTATGAAAGTAGGTTGCCCAACCTTCCTTCTGAGGAGTGGCTGGTAATATATATATACATGTACATACATGTATATATGTATATGTGTATATATACATGTGTGTATATATACATGTACATATGTGTATATATATATATATATATACACACACACACACACACATTGCATTAGCCAATAAAAGATTGTATTTCTATTTTCTAATTTGTTTTTTGATATCCCAGTGGAAACAATATGATACAATTTATTAACAAGGCACTTTGTTTATTAGATTATTTCAATTGTGAAGGAATAATCTCTTTACTCAAAAGCATTGAGGTGTCACCTGTAAATACGTTTAAAAACCATAAAAAAGCATAACACCCAAGTTACTCTGACAACTGAAGATCAAGGGCACATATCAAACTAAAACACAGACATAACATCTGTTTTCTTATTCTACCAAACACAGCATGGATTTCAGTTGATGTCTTTCCTAATTGATTTAGCAGACCGAATATTGAATAACACATGATATGACCAGTTTGATGAGGTGTGACCCTTCGTAAGGTCACTGGGCAACATTAAAAAAAAAAAAATTACACATATGTTTCTGAGCCTACAACTTCAAAGCTGCATAGTGTTACTTGTGAATATATATGAAAATAAAGTTTCTACTTGCTATCCAATTTTAAGGTTGCCCTTTGTTAAATATAATGTTCTTTGCAATAAAAACAATATTAAAGAGAGAATCCAGGAAGACTGTAACAGGAAATATATATTACTGTAGTATAGCAAAGACTTCTTCCATTTGGAAGAAAATTCTCTTCAAAATAAGCAGATGAGTGAAATGATTTGTATCATTTCCTTTCTAGCTCTAAAAGTCTATACACAAACAACATGAAAACTCAATACCCTAAAAAGAATAGCAGTGTACCCAAATGGAGATTTTCTTACACTTCTTTACTTGGATTTTTGTTCTGACTTTACTTTTCAAATCATATCTTCCTTAATATACTGTCCTAAGCAGGAATCATTAAGCTAAGTCAAACAAAAACTTAAAGATGAGGTAAACAAAGATGAATTCAGAAAGGTAGCTACATCCTTGTTCATTTTACTTTGAAAATGAAGCTATTTGTATGTTGCTGGCAAATTCGTTAGCAAAAGGACCTTTGCATCTGTTTTAAAGTGGTTAGAAGGGAGGAGCAAAAGTAATCTGATTTCCACTTTCCTTGCTGTTTTTACTTCCATTTCAAAAAGCTATTTGAAAGCTCTTGTTTCTGTCAGCCACTGCAGAAGTAGCTACTATTTCTGCACTCTCATACAGCTGTCAGGCATCAGAACCCAGGAAAGAAGCATCTTGTTGAAAAGATCTCCAACAATGTCCGAAATGAATAATATCTAGTAAGTCATTATTCCCCTGGCATCCTGATCTTCAGTGTTGAATGTCTCTCCTGTCTGGATATGTTTCTACAATCATTGATAATCAGAACTGAGGTGGAGAGAGATCATTATACAGAAAAATGTTTCCTCAAAACCGTACCAGTGTTTGTGCTTGGAAAAGGTTATAATTTACTAATGTGATGTATCTGTGTTTGTTTATGGGTTTCTCCTAGTTTATCTAGGATTTGTTAAGTTGAGAATAAAATAAATAAATAAAGACCCAGAAGGCAAGTGTGGTGGTTAAGTTTGTGTGTCAACTTGGCTGGGCCTGGTTGAGTGGTTGGGCAGCTGGTGGTAGTTATTCCCCATGATGAGACTGGCAATTAACTCCATGGTGGGACCTACCTACAAGAAGCTAAGTAGCTGCTTTAGGGATGTGGTCTGCTTCCTGTATATAAAAAATAGCTTTGGTCTCTAGCTTATAGCGCACTTGGACCCTGCATGTAGCTGTGTCATTGTTCAGCGGCCTGCCATGCTCTGTTGACCTTGGGACTTACAATGGACTTGAATTTATGGCCTGTCATGTGGTTTGCTAACATAGGGACTGTGCCATTTTATTTGTTGACCTTGGGCTTGTTAGCTTCAGCAACCAATAGTTGCTTGAGTAAAGAGATGTCTCTAGCTTCAGTGGGCCAGGAGCAAGAGGCAGAGCTGAAGCCCAAGGTCAAGGGGCTTTCACTCAGTTCCTAGAGCCTGGCACTTTGAACTTGGACCTCTAGCCTCCCAAACTATAAGAGAATAAACTGTTGTTTGTCAAACCATCTGATTTTGTGGTATATTCTTTTATTTATTTATTTATTTTTTGTAAAACATGTAAATAGGGCCTAATTTCATTTTTTTTTTTTTAATTGTGATTTGGGTGAAGATTTACAGAGCAAATTTACTTTCCATACAGCAGTTCACATATACTTTGTCTCATGTCATTGACCACAGTTTACCACAATGCAACAGCTCCCCTCCCACTTCCTCCCCATAGTTACCTCTTCCCAGTGTCCATCCCTCCATACTCTCCTGCCCCCTGAGCTGTCTCCCTGTGCATAAGCAGCCCTTCCTTCTCCCATTTTGTGGTATATTCTTATCAGAGCAGCACTAAATAACCAGAACAGAAAGGGCAAAGGAGAATTTGGCAGGAATATTTGCATCCTCATAATGGAACAAAATACCCCGAACTACAACCTGCCTAACTCTTACCTATCTAAAAATTTATTTAGTTTTTGTAATTGCTTTAAAGTAATTGTTTTTATAAAGCATCCATTTGGAAAGTTCTGTGAAGCATTTATAGATTAGCAGTTTTCCCCCCTAAAGCTTTCTCAGCAGAGAGATTATTTTTCTATAAAGATCAAGGAAATATTAATTATAAAAACACTTATAATAGGGTTAATTACAAAACTGCTTAAAATAGCATAGCTCATAATATAATTCTATCAGAAGTGTAGCATTATAGAATTAATTTTCAATTATGAAATATAAATGCCATAAACTAGTTGCCCTCAAGTTAATTCTGATTCATGGTGACGTCATGTGTGTTAGAATAGAACTGTGCCTATAGGGTTTTCAATGGATAATTTTTCTGAACTAGATTGGCAGGTCTTTCTTCCAGGATGCATCTGGGTGGACTCAAATTTCCAACCTTTCAGTTAGCAGCCAAGCATATCAACTGTTTGCACCATCCACAGACTTCTATAAATGCCATAGATATTGAATATTAAAATATTGATTAAATTACAGCATTCCTATGAATAATACAAAAAACAAACAAACAAACAAAAAACACTGCCACCAAATTGATTCTGACTCATAGCGACTCCCAAAGGGTTTTCAAGGCTGTAAATCTTTATGCAAGTAGATTGCCTTATCTTCCTCCTGCAGAGTGGATGGTGGGTTTGAACTGCCAATCTTCTGGTTAGCAGCCAAATGTCTTAACCATTATGCTACCAGAGCTCCTTAATGAATAATAGTTTCCCCAAATTTCATAAATTACATTGAATATTTAGAATGTTTTGAGAGAATTTATAAACAAGTCAGGATTGTGTCAACCCTCATAATTTGTGCCTTAGAAAATTGATACCTAGACAAGATAAATAGACTAATGCCACATTAGTACTTGGTAAAGAATGAGCAGCAAGGGCTATTCTTCATATATCACATTTTCTCTTTAGTGAGGAATCCTTCTAGAATTAAGACTGTAATATTAATATATACTTAATGTAAATTTATTATCAGAAATATTTTATATAACTTCATATTGAAAACATAATATTTCACAGTCACTCTGATGTAACATAAATAAAATATCTTATGATTCTAATAAAGTTTTTGATTCATGGCACAATAATTTCAAAATATCAAGGTGATTTATTATTTGAAGTTTGTGTACTCCTTGTGTAATTATACCCTGTACTGCAGCTATTAAACATAGCATACAATTTATTAATGTATAGCAAGTATACTTTTTTTGAACTTTGGATCTGTTGAATGGAAAAGGATCTTGGGAATATACTTTACAATTGTGAAATATTTAGTATATTTAGGTATTTGAATTGTGTCATTAAACATTTTTTTATATATTGTGTTTTGATAAGACCATCATTCTTTGGTGGTATGTTGACTAAAGATACAGTGATCTTGTTAGCAGGTATGCTCAGAGGTTTACAATTTATAATAAATTGGGGCTTTGTTGAAAACAATAGCTGAGATTTCAGATAAAGTTTCCATTTCTTAAGACTTCAACAGAGAGAATAAACAGCTGTGTTTGTGTATACATGTCTCAATACAAAGAAGAAAATGAAGAATATTAAGAGGTCAGGGATTATAGTGATGGGTTAGAGACTGAAAACTAATGAAATAAATGCAAGAGATCTTCAGAAAATTGGTAGACCTTGAAATAAGCAATTATGTGTAAGATGTAATATGCTTTCCTGAAAGTTGGTCCAAAAGTAAGAAATAGCTTATTATAGGGACTCAACGGTCATTCTGAAGCAAGGGAACATACTGGAAGAGTAAGTGTCAAAATGAAGGTTAGAGACACGTGAGATCAGGGGAATAAAAGTGTATAGACAGTGAATAGGGAATTAATGAGATATTGTATCCTTTCTGACACATGTGATGTCTTAATTTAATATTAAAACCCACTGTCATTGAGTTTACTTGAACTCATAATGACACTATGTTGTTATGTGCCTTCAAGTCAGACCTGACTCATAGTGATCCTTCCTTGGGTTTCTGAAGCAGTATCACTACAGAAATAGATTGCCCAACCTTCCTTCTGAGGAGTGGCTGGTGGGTTTGAACTGCCAGCCTTCTGGTTAGCAGTCAAGTGCCTTAGGCACTACGCCACCAGAGCTAGCACTGGTTTATTATTATGTTATAGAACCAAGAACTACATATTTCAACTCATTAAATCTCAGAACAACCAATTCAGTTAAATTCTAATGCTCCTATTATGAGGATTAAATGGACAAATAAATGTCAAACACTTAAATGAACAAAGCAAAGCACTCCAAAAAAACTTAGCAATAAAGATGATTTTAATAAGATGAAACCAGGTTAATCAAGTTGAATCATTGTTGGTGTGGCATCACCAATGTCAAGAGAACAGGTGAACAGTTAGAGTTATTTGTCAATTCAAGCTTCATTTTAGTATCAGAATAAGTCATCCTGCTGATGTTCTAATGCTTCATACTTAGGTTAATCATGTTTATTTATTTGTTCATTGTCTTTGTGGAGGTGCCTATTTTTACTGCCAAGCACCAACAACCCACTGCTATCAGATCAATTCTGATTCACCTCTATTGGGTTTCTGAGGTGGTAAATCTTTTCAGAAGTAGATTGCCCCGTCTTTCTTCTGTGGAGTTGCTGGCAGGTTTGAATCGTCAACCTTCTGGTTAGTAGCCAAAGGCCTTAGGCACTGTATCACCAGAGCTCCTTATTTTACTGAACATAGATATATCTTGAGAATGGGTTTCTAATGAAAACATGTTTTGTAACCACCTAATCCTGTTTAAAGCAAGAGTAATAAAACAAAAGTCATTGAATGTAGTAAAGTTTCAAATTCTGGGTGAGTTTAGTTGATTCTTTTAGAATTCTCACTCCACATCCAAATAGTTTTGATGTCCTTCCTCACTATGCAGAGGGTTAGAAAGTATCTCATCCTTCTTAAGAGAGGAATATTTGGGCCCATTAGGCCCATAGTTTTTCAACATGTTGTAGCAAGCACTGGTTCTAAGGGACTGGAAGTTTAAGACTTTAGTTAAAGTGCAATTTGTTTCCCTGTCTCCCTGATCTGTGATGTGCAACAATGATAACAAAGGAAAATTTGAATAAAGAGCCTTGGTGGCACAGTGTTTAAAGTGCTTGCCTACTAACTGAAAGTTTAGGAGTTCAAACCCACAAGCCATTGTACAGGAGAAGGATGTGGCAGTCTCTTTCCATAAATATTACAGCTTTGGAAACCCTATGGGGCAATTCTACCCTGTCTTATAAGGTTGCTATGAATTGAAATTGACCGCAATGGGTAAGACTCCATCAGGGTTTGGGGTAAGATTGGCATACAATATGCATTGTATGTCACAATATGCATAAACTGGTGCCTGTATCAACTGCCTGTTGAGTACAGAAAAGAACAAAAGGTCAAACAAAGCTTCCTGAATATTTACCCTAGGTAACTAAGCAAGGAGGGCATAGAATTGTCTTTCATATTAGATTTTATGTTTTTTTATTAAAACATAAATATTACCTTTAAATCCCTAGCTTTTCCTACTTTTCCAATGTTGTATTTATGTACTGCAGTTAAGTGAATTAAAGCAGTTATTAATCAACAAGTGATTAGGCACATGATTGTTATACTCAATAAACCTATAATTAGGGAAATATTAAGGATATAGTTTTGTTGTTGTTGTTGTTGTTTGCCGTCGAGTTGGCCCTGACTCATAGCGACCCCTCCTTGGGTTTCCGAGGCAGTATCACTACGGAAGTAGGATTGCCCAACCTTCCTTCCGAGGAGTGGCTGGTGGGTTTGAACCGCCAGCCTTCTGGTGAGCAGACAAGTGTCTTAGGCACTATGCTACCAGAGCTCCTAAGGATATAGTTTAGACATTAAAAAAATATATTGAGATGACTGTCCAACTTATATTATACCCTTGGATATTGTTGGAAATTTGTTATGCAATACATTCAAGTCAACATGATGACATTTTTCTGTTATGATGTGGTTGTATTTTAGAAATAGTTAAAGGTGCTATGCTAAACGGCAGTGAGCCAGACACACAGGGCAGGTGGGTGTTTGGAGCACCCAGGGTAGGCTGGGTAAGCAGTGAGCCAGGAGTGCAGGGCAAGCAGGTGTTGGAACAGCAGGGGGAGGCTGGCAAGTGAGCAGAACAGAACAGTTTGGAATGGTTAAGGGAGACAAACTTGTCTCTCATTTTGTAATAGTGATGGCTTACGTGTTGCTGTGAGGCTAGAGGCTATGCCACCACTGTTTCAAATGCCAGCAGGGTTACCCATGGTGGACAGGCTTCAGCAGAGCTTCCAAACTGAGACAGACTTGGAAGAAGGAAGAAGCCATTCACTTCTCAAACAATTGGCCAGTGAAAACCTTATGAATAGCAGTGAAACACTAACTGATACATTAATAGAAAACTTTATGAATAGCCCTGAAACATTATCCAATGTAGTACTAGAAGATGAGCCCCTCAGGTCAGAAGGCACTCAAAATAGGACAGGGGAAGAGCTGTCTCCTCAAAGTAGAACAGACCTTAATGATATGGTTAGAGTAAAGCTTTTGGGACCTCCATTTGCTGATGAGGCACATCTCAAGATGAGAAGAAACAGCTGCAAACATTGATTAATAATTGGAATATGGGTGTGTGAAGTATGAATCTAGGAAAACTGGAAGTTATGAAAAATGAAATGGAATGCATAAAGATTGATATCATGGGCACTATTGAGCTAAAATGGACTGCTATGGCCATTATGAGTCAGACAATCATACAAACTACTATGCTAGGAATGACAAATTAAAGAGGAATGGCATGGCATTTATCATCACAAAGAATGTATCAAGATCTATCCTGAAGTAAAATGCTGCCAGTAGTAGGATAATATCCATATGCCTACAAGGAAGACCAGTTAATACTATTATTTAAATTTACGTACCAACCACCAAAGCCAGAGATGAGGAAACGGAAGATTTTTTACCAATGTCTGCAGTCTGAAATTGACCAAACATGCAATTAAAACTAACTCATTGTCATCGAGTTGATTTCAACTCATAGTGACTCCTCCTTGGGTTTCTGAGGTAGTATCACTATGGAAGTAGATTGCCCCATCCTCCTTCCAAGAAACATGTAATTAATATATGTTAATTATCACTGGTGATTGGAATACAATATTTGGAAAATATGGCCTTGGTGATAGAAATAATGCTGGAGATGGCATGATAGAATGACTTTTTCATTGCAAATACCTTTTTCCAACAACACAAATGGCAGCTGTACACTTGGACTTTGCCAGATAGAGTACCCAGGAATCAGATTGACTACATCTGTGGCAAGAGGCAATGGAGAAGCTCAATATCTTCATCCAAAACCAGGCCAAGAGCTGATTGTGAAACAGATCATCAACTGCTCATATGCAAGTTCAAGTTGAAACTGAAGACAAGTAAAAGAAGTCCACAAGAGCCAAAATATGACCTTGATTATATTCCTCATGAATTTAGAGACCATCTAAAGAATAGATTTGGTGCATTGAATACCAATGACCAAAAACCAGTGGAATTGTGGAATGACATCAAGAACATCATCCATGAAGGAAGCAAAGGTCATTAAAAAGAAGTAAAAGGAAGAAAAGATCAAGATACATGTCAGAAGGGACTCTGAAACTTGTTGTTGAACAAAGAGTAGCTAAAGCAAATGGAAGAAATGACAAGATGAAAGAGCTGAACAGAAGATTAGAAAGAGCACTTGAGAAGACAAAGTCAATTATTATAATGATATGTGCAAAAACTTGGAGTTAGAAAAGCAAAAGGGAAGAACACGTGCTGCATTTCTCAAGCTGAAAGACCGAAGAAAAAATTTAAGCCTCAAGTTGCAATATTGAAAGATTCTATTGGCAAAATATTGAATGATGCAAGAAACCGCAAAAGAAGATGGAAAGAATACATAGAGTCACTGTGCCAAAAAGAATTGGTCTATATTCATCCATTTCAGGAGGTGGCATATGTTCCAGAACCAATGATATGAAGGAAGAAGTCAAAGCTGCCCTGAAGGAATTGGCAAAAAACCAAGCTCCAGGAATTAATGGAATACCTATTGATATGTTTCAACAAATGGATGCTGCTCTGGAGGCACTCACTCAGCTATGCCAAGAGATTTGGAAGACAGATACCCGGACAACTGACTGGAAGAGATCCATATTTGTACCCATTCCAAAGAAAGGCGATCCCACAGAATGTGGAAATTATCAAACAATACCATTAATATCACATACAAGTAAAATCTTACTGAAGGTAATTGAAAAACAGTTGCAGCAGTATATTGACAGAGAACTTCCAGAAAAGCAATATGGATTCAGAAGAGGATGTGAATGAGGAATATCATTTCTGATGTCAGATGGATCTTGGCTCAGAGCAAAGAATACCAGAAAGATGTTTTCTTATGTTTTATTGTCTATGCAAAAGCATTCGATTGTGTGGATCATAACAAATTATGGATAATAACAAATTATGGATAATATTGAGAAGAGTGTGAATTTCAGAACATGTAATTGTACTCATGAGGAACCTGTACATAGACCAAGAGGCTGTGGTTTGAACAGAACAAGGGAATACTGCGTAGTTTAAAATCATGAAGGGAGTATGTCATGGGTGTATCCTTTCACCATATTTACTCAATCTGTATGCTGAGCAAATAATCTGAGAAACTAGACTATATGAAGAAGAGCGTGGGATGAGGATTGGACGAAAGTTCATTAACAACCTGAGATTTGCAGACAACACAACTTTGTTTACTGAAAGTGAAGATGATTTGAGGCACTTACTGATGAATATTGAAGACTGCAGTCTGCAGTATGGATTATATGTCAAGGTGTTGTTGTTGTTGTTGTTATGTGCCGTCGAGTCAGCCCCGACTCATAGCGACCCCTCCTTGGGTTTCCAAGGCAGTATCACTACTGAAGTTGGATTGCCCAACCTTCCTTCCGAGGAGTGTTGGGCAATCCTATACCTCAAGGTAAGGAGAACAAAATTCCTCACAACTGGACCAATAAGCAGCATCATGAAAAATGGAGAAAAGATTGAAGTTATCAAAGACTTCATATTACTTGGTTCTACAATCAACACCAATGGAAGCAGCAGTCAAGACATCAGAAGATATATTGCATTGGGCAAATCTGCTGCAAAAGATCTCTTTCAAGTACTGAAGAGCATAAATGTCTCCTTGAAGACTAAGGTACATCTAGCCCAGGCCATGGTATTTTCAATTGCCACATATGCATGTGAAAGCTGAACAATTAATAGGCAAGACTGAAGAAGAGTTGATGCTTTTGAATTATGGTGTTAGTGAAGAATACTGAGAGTACCATGGACTACTAAAATAACTACAAATCTGCCCTGGATGAAGTGCAGCCAGAATGTTCTTTGGAAAAGAGAATGGCTAGACTTCGTCTCACTTACTTTTGTCATGTTGTCAGAAAGGATCATTCTCTGGAGAAGGGTATCCCGCTTGGAAAAGTGGAGGGTCAATGAAGAAGGGGAAAGCCCTCATCAAGTGGATAGACACAGTGGCTGCAATGATGAGCTCAAGTACAGAAAGGATTGTGAGGCTGGCACAGGACCTGGCAGTGTTTCATTCTGTTGCACAGGTCACTGTGAGTAGGAGACAACTCAATGGCACCTAACCCACATGCTAAACAGAAAAGCATAATGTTGAGGAGTTGAGCTCTGATATTTTCCAAATAGACAAAAAAGGAAAAGTTGGGGCTAAATTTTGGGAGAAAAAAAATTGTGAGGCTATATGCTGTGAGGGTCTGCTCTAGTGAATCCTGCCTATCATTCCAATTGTGCAAAAACAGTCACTAAGATCACCCACTGCCGATGCCAAATTATATAGTGGATAACAGATCCCACCAACATACAGCTTTGTCGTATGAAAAATCTCAGCTTCCCTTCTGTGTTTACTTCAGACCACAGCTGCTCACCAAGTCTTCCTTTCTCTCATCACTAGCAACCCAATGATGTGTCAGTGGGTACTGGTCACTAGGTCAGGAGATGATATACCTCCCTCTCCTTCAGGCCAGCCAGCTCCCTCTTGTTCTCTGGGTCTAAGAACTTGCTGGAATGATGCAGACAGCTCACAGGAAACAGTATGCAATTTACAATGGCCTTAATATTACAAAAAAATTAATAATAATACAAATAAATAAACATATAGAGTGAGATCTGGGAGAAGCATGGAGATTTCATGTTCTTCTTTCTTTCTTAGTACAGGGGACCTGTGTTGACAGAAGAGTTTTTCTCTTTTTTCCTTTTTGTTTGGTGTTGTCTTTATTCTTTGGAGAGGGGCTTTTTTTTCCCTCCCAATTGTTGGCTATATTACTTAGTTAACTTTATCAATCAATCTCCTCTTTTGTTCTATGTAAAATCTGAAGTGAGGTTTCTGATTCTTAGGTCTGCCTAATTCTTCATCAACTGACATGATGATTATCTTCTAAATTGACACAGAGGATGCTTTACTGCAAAGCTATATTTGGAGTTTGCACATGTTATGTTGTTGTTGTTAGGTGCCATTAAGGAGGCTTCAGCTCATACTGACCCTCTGTACAACAGAATAAAACACTGCCTAGGAGCTCTGGTAGCATAGTGTCTAAGGCACTTGACTGCTAACCAGAAAGCTGGAGGTTCAAACCCACCAGCCACTCCTTGGAAGGAAGATGGGGCAATCTACTCCCATAGTGATACTGCCTCGGAAACCCAAGGAGTGGTCGCTATGAGTCTGGTCTGACTCAACGGCACATAACAACAACAACAACAGTCCTGTACAATCCTCCCAATATTTGGTATGCTTGCACCCATCATTGTAGCCACTATGTCAACCCACCTCATCGAGTAACTTCCCCTTTTTCACTGACCTTCTACTTTACCAAACATGACATCCTTCTTTAGGGACTGGTCCATTCTGACAACATGAACTGAGTAAACGGGAGAATTCTGTCCATTGTCTCTTCTAAGGAGCATCCCAGCTGTATGTCTTCCAAGAGAGATTTATTTGCTCTTCTGGCAGTCCACACTATTTTCAGTATTCTTCCCTAACACAGAATTCAAATGCATCAATTTTTGAGTCTTCTTGAAACTCCCTTATTCATTGTCCAGCTTTCCCATGCATATGAGGCTATTGAATATACTATAGTTTGGGTCAGGGGCACCTTAGCATGCAAAATGACATCTTTGATCTTTTACATGTTTAAGAGGTCTTTTGCAGTAGATTTGCTCAATGCAATACATTTTTTGTTTTGTTTTGGTTTTATTTTTTACGTCTTCTGATTTCTTGACTGCTGCTTCAAAAGGCGTTGATTGTGGATCCAAGTAAATGAAATCCCTGACAACTTCAATCTTTTCTCCATTTATCCCAATGTTGATTATTGGTCAGTTGTGAAGATTTTTGTATTCTTTACGTTGAGGTGAAATCAATGCAAAGGGTGTAGGCTTTGATCTTCATCAGGAAGTGCTTCATATCATCTTCACTTTCAGGGAGCAAGGTTGTGTCATTTGCATATCACAGGATTTTCATGAGTCTTCCTCCAATCATGATGCAATCTTCTTCATATCATCCTGCTTCTTGTATTACCTCCTCAGCATAGAGATTGAATAAGTATGATGAAATGATATAATGCTGAAGTACCTTTCCTGATTTTAAACAATGCAGTATTCCTTTACTCTGTTTAAACAACAGCTTCTTGGTCTATGTACAGGTTCCTTAAGAGCACAATTAAGTGTTCTGGAATTGACATTCTTTGCAATGTTATCCATAATTTATAATGATCCACACAGTCGAATGTCTTTGCATAGTCAATAAAGCACAGATCCCTCTGACATCAGAAATGATATCCTTTGTTCCATGTCCTTTTCTGTATAAAGTTTGAATTTCTAGAAGTTCCCTGTTAATATACAGCTGCAACCATTTTTAATTTCGCACAATTGTACTTGCTTATGATATTAGTGATATTTGATAATTTCCACATTCTGTTGGATCACCTTTGTTTGGAATGGGCACAAATGTGGATCTCTTCCATTCAGTTGGCCACGTAGCTGTCTTCCAAATTTTTTGGCATAAGAAAGTGAACACTGTGCTGCATCTGTTTGTTGAAACAATTCAATTGGTATTCTGTCAATTCCTGGAGCCTTGTTTTTGCCAATTTCTTCAGTGCAGCCTGGAATTCTTCCTTCAATACCATTGGTTCTTAATCATATGCTACCTCCTAAAATTCTTGAACATTGAAAAATTTCTTTTGGAGCAATAACTTTGTGCATTCCCTTCAACTTCTTTTGATTCTTCCTGAATTATTCAATATTTTGCCTATAGAATCCTTCAATAAGGTGACTTGAAGCCAGATTTTTTTCTTCATTCTTTGGGCTTGAAAAATGCTGAGAGTATTGTTTGGTTTTCTAACTCCAGGTCTTTTCACATTTCAGTATAATACTTCACTTTGTCTTCTTGAGCCACTGTTTGAAATCTTCTGTTCAGCTTCTACTTCATCATTTCTTCCATTCACTTCAGCTACTCTCCTTTCAAGGGGGAGTTTCACAGTCTCTTCTGACAACCAATTTTCTCTTTTCTGTCCTTCCTTTTTGATGACCTTTTGCTTCCTTTATGTATGATGCCCTTGATGCCATCCCACCACTTCATCTTATCTACTCTCGAGAAAGTCTCTAAATTCAAATAGGATGTATTAATGGTTATATTTAGGCTCTTATGAACTTGTTTTAATTTTCTTAGCTTCAATTTAAACTTGCATGTGAGAAATTAGTGGTCTCTTCCATAATTGGCTTCTGGCCTTGCTCTGAATGATGATACTGAGCTTTTCCACTATCTGTTTCCACAGACGTAGTCAATATGATACCTGTGTATTCCACCTGATGAAGTCCACATGTATAGTTGACATTTCTGCTGTTGAAAAAAAAATGTGTTTGCAATGAATAAGTCTTTAGTCCTACAAAATTCTGTCATGCCATCTCTGAAGATATTTTTATCACCAAGGCTATATTTACCAAATACCAGCTTTCTTCTTTGTTTTCAAATTTCACATTCTAGTCACCAGTAATTATCACTGCATCTTGTTTGCATGTTTGATAAATTTCAGAAGTTGGGAAGAATCTTTAATTTCTTCATCATTAGCTTTATGGTTGGTATGCAACTGTGAATAATAGTAGAATTAACTGGTCTTCCTTGGTGGCATATGGATATTATCCTATCACTGACAGCATTGCTCTTCAAGATAGATCTTAAAAATGTTTATTTTTTATGATAAATATGACTCAATTCCTCTTCAATTTGCCATTCCTGGCATGTTGTTGTTGTTATGTGTTGTTGAGTAGAACACGACTCATAGCGACCCCTCCTTGGGTTTCCGAGGCAATATCACTAGGGAAGTAGATTGCTCACCCTTCCTTCCAAGGAGTGGCTGGTGGGTTTGAACCTCCAGCCTTCCGGTTAGCAGTCAAGTGCCTTAGGCACTATGCTACCAGAGCTTCTAGCAGACCATATGTTTGTCTGATTCAAAATGGCTTATACAAGTTGTCTTCTGAATCCAGCTTGGATTTCTGGAATTTTCTTGTTAGTATTCCACTGCAACAATTTTTTAATTAATTTAAAGCAAAATTTTACTTGCATGTGATATTAATGATATTGTTTGATAATTTCCACATTCTGTTGGATCAATTTTCTTTGGAATGGGCACAAATATGAATCTTTTCCAGTTGATTGCCAGGTAGCTGCCTTCCAAATTTCTTAGTTAAATGAGTAAGTGCATCCAGTGCTGCATTCATTTGTTGAAACATTTCAGACGATTTGTGACGAGGGCTATCATTGCTGATGTCAGATGGATCTTGGCTGAAAACAAAGACTGCCATAAGAATTTTTACCTGTGTTTTATTGACTATGCAAAGGCTTCAATAGTGTGGAGTATTACAAACTATCAATAGCGTTGCAAAGAGTGAAAATTCCAGAAAACTTAATTGTGCTCGTGAGGAACCTGTACATAGAACAAGAGGCTGTTGTTCTGACAGAATAAGGGGATACTACGTGTTTTAAAATCAGGAAAGTTATGTGTCAGGGCTGTATTCTTTCACTATACATATTCAGTCTGTATGCTGAACAAATAATCAAAGAAGCTGGACTATATGAAGAAGATCACAGAATCTGGATTGGAGGAAGACTCATTAACAATCTTCTATGTGCGGATGACACACCCTTTCTGGATGAAAGTGAAGAGGACTTAAAGTACTTATTGATAAAGATCAAAAACTACAGTCTTCAGTATGGATTACACCTCAACATAAAGAAAACAAAAGTCCTAACAACTAGGCCAATAAGCAACATCAGGATAAATGAAGAAAAGATTGAAATTGTCAGGGATTTCATTTTACTTGGATCCATAATCAACGTCCATGGAAAAAGCAGTCAAGACATCAGAAATCTTATTGAACTGGGCAAATCTTCTGCAAAAGACCTCTTAAATGTATAAAAGAACAAATATGTCACTTTGAAGACTAAAATTTGCCAAATTCAAGCTATAGTATTTCCAATCTCTTCATGTGCATGTGAAAGCTGGACAGTGAGTAAGGAAGGCTGAAGAAGAAATGAGTAAGGAAGACTGAAGAAGAGTTGATGCCTTTTAATAAATAATACTGAAAATACCATGGACTACCAAAAGAACAAACAAATCTATCCTGGAGGAAGTGAAGCCAGAATGTTCCTTGGAAGCAAGAATGGGCAGACTTTGCCTCACTTACTTTGGTCATGTTGTCAGAAGAGACCAGCCCTGTAGAGTGATATGCTTGGTAAAATAGAGGGTCATCAAAAAAAGGGGAAGATGCTCAACAAGATGGTTTAACACAGTGGCTGTAATGCTGGGCTGTAGCATAGCAAGGATCATGAGGATGGTGCAGGACTAGGCACTGTTTTGTTCTGTTGTACGTAGGGTTGCTCTAAGTGGAAGCTAACCTGATGGCACCTAACAACAACAGTACCAGCTCACTAATGCCTAGAATATCAACCTTTATGCATTCCATTTAATTTTTGATGACTTCCAATTTTTTAGATTCCTACTTCATACATTTCATCTTCCAATTTTTAACAGTTGTTTGCAGCTTTTTGTTTTCATTTTGAGCCATGCTACCCTACTAGCAAATGCCAGTCCTGAAACCTTTACTCCATCTAAGTCTTTAATGTAGACTCTACTTTGAGGAAGGAGCTCTGATGATGTGGTGTTTGGCTGTTAAACAGAAGGTTGACAGTTCAAACCCACCAGCTGCTCCATGGGAAGAAAATGAGGCAATCTACTTCTATAAAGATTTACAGCATTGGAAACCCAGTGTGTATCAATATGAGTTAGAACTAACTTGATGGCAGTGGGTTCGGTTTATTTATTTATTTATTTTCCTATTTTGAGGAGGCAGCTCTTCCCCAGTTGTACTATGATTGCCTTTCAACCTGAGGGGCTCATCTTCCAGCAGTATATCAGACAACAATAACAATATATCAGACAATATCCAACTGCTATTTCTGTGGTTTTGCTAGCTAACGTTTCAGTAGTAGACTGCCTAACAAAGTACATCTTCATAGTCTATCTCAGTCTGGAAGCTTTGCTGAAACTTCTCCTCCATGGGTGACCCTGCTGGTATTTGAAATACTGGTGGCATAGCTTCCAGCATTATGTACCACAGTATGACAGATGTATAAAATTACAACAAGGGCAGCCTCATATTCTACTTGTATCTGTCAATGGAGAATAATAGAGTGATCATGCTGTTCAAATGATGGTGGAAAATGTTTGCAATGAGTAACTAGGCCCTGCCTCAATAGAAAGATTAAAGTGCCCATTAAACAAGAACAACAGAGTATCTTATATCTCTGCATAATTGTTCTAGGCAAGGGGGATTGAGCAATGTTCTGGTTACCTAGTGACGCTCTGACAAGAATATGCCACAAATGGAATGGCCTTAACAAATAAGAGTTTATTCTTACAAATTGGAGGCTTTAAGTCCAAGTTCAGAGTGCCGAGGTCTAGGGACTGGTGAAAGCCCCTCAATCTTGGGGTTCAGCTCTGCCTCTTACTCCCAGCCCACTGGAGCTAGAGGCTTTTCTTCACTCAGACAGCTGCTGTCTGCTGAGGCTGCCAAGCCTAAAGTTGGCAAGTAAAAAAGCAAAGTCCAGATATTACCAAATTACATGGCAGGCCATTAATTCAAGTCTATTGTAAGTCCCAAGGTCGGCAGAGCATGGCAGACTGCTGAAACAACAAAACGGCTACATGCTTTGTTCAAGATGCCATAAGCTATAGACTATCCCCAAGGCTTCTCTTTATATACAGGAAGCTGACCACATAACCAAAGGCAGCTACTCACCTGCTCACAGTAGATTCTACCATGAAGTTGATTACCAGTTTCATCATGGGGAATACTACATCCAGCTGCCCAGCCATTCAACCAGGCCCAGCCAAGCTGACACACAAACTACCACAAGCAACAACAAAGATGGTAAAATTTTCTGATTTCTTAGATTTTATATTCTGGAGGGAAAGACAGATAATACACAAGATAAACAAGTAATTTATATCATATAATAAAAAGAGAGAGGGTGCTTTGCCAACCACCCATTATCAGTGTTGTACTGGGGTGGTTTACATGTACAATTGTGCTGGAAGCTATGCCACTAGTGTTTCAATTACCTTCAGGGTCACTCATTGTGACAGGTTTCTTAAGAGCTTCCAGACTAAGACAGAATATATTGAAAGACAGTCAACCTATTTCCAATAACGAGACAAATAAAAACTCATGGATCACAACAGAACAATGTCCAGTTCTCTTACTTTGGACATATCATCAAAAGGGATAAATCAGAAGAGTGTATGTTTGGTGAAGTGGCGAACCAATGATGGTGAGGGAGACCTTCGGTGAGATGGATTGGCACAATAACCACAAAGTTGGGCTTGAATATGCTGGAGATTATGAGGATGACATAGGACTGGGCAATGTTTTGTTCTTCAGTATGTAGAGTCATCATAAGTTGGAATCGACTCAATATCAGATATCTATGTTGTTGTTGTTAGATGCCGTCGAGTCGTTTCTGACTCATAGTGACCCCATGCACAGCAGAGTGAAACACCGCCAGATCCCGTGCCAGCTCTTTGATCCTTGCTATACTTGAGCCCATTGTCGCAGCCACCATGTCAATCCATCTCGTCGAAGGCCTTCCCCTCTTTCCTTGACCCTGCACCTTACCAAGTATTACATCCCTCTCCAGGGAATGGTCCCCTCTGACAACATGACCAAAGTAGGTGAGACTAAGTCTAGCCATCCTCGCTTCCAAGGAGCATCTCAGCTGCACTTCTTCCAGGACGGATCTGTTAGTTCTTTTGGCAGTCCATGGTACCTTCAGCATTCTTCACCAGCACCACAACTCAAAAGCATCAACTCTTCTTCGGTCTTCCTTATTCATTGTCCAGCTCTCACATGCATATGAGGAGATTGGAAATATCATGACTTGTGTCAGGTGCACCTTAGTCCTCAAGAAGACATACTTGCTCCTCAGCACTTGAAAGAGTTCCTTCGCAGCTGACCTACCCAGTGCTACATGTCGTCCAATGTCCTGACTGCTGCTTCCATTGACCTCGATTGTAGAACCAAGCAACGTGAACTCCTTGACAACCTCAATCTTTTCTCCATTTATCATGATGATGCTTACTGGTCCAGTTGTGAGGATTTTTGTCTTCTTTATATTGAGATGTAATCCATACCACAGACTGTTTTCCTCAATCTTCATCAGTAAGTGCCTCAAGTCATCCTCACTTTCAGCAAGCAAAGTTGTATCATCAGCGTACCTCAGGTTGTTAATGATCCTTCTTCCAATCCTGATGCCACATTTTTCTTCGTATATAGATATCTATATCTATCTATAATTACTTTGGAAATAAATGAAGCAGAGAGTCATCCAGAATGCTATGTGGGGCATCTAGGTGGTCAGGGAAGGCCTTGTTGATCATAACTTGAAAGAGCAACAGAGCCACACAGATTTCTGGAGCTAAAATGCTCCAGATAGAGAAAAGAGCACATATAAATTCCCTGAGGCAGGAAGTAGCTTGGCATTCCCCAAGAACACCAAGAAAGACAATGTGGCTAGTAGACAGTAAGAAAAAAGAGAAATAAACTCCAAGGACTAGGTTCTGTAGGGCCTTGTAGGTCATTGTAAGGACTTTGGCTTTTTCACTAAGTGAAAAGTAGTAAACCAGAGGAGAGATATGATAGGATTTATGTGTTAGAACAATCACTCTGTCTTCTGGGGTGCTAGTTCTCAGTGATAGGTGAAGGACATTGGAAGATGATTTATTAAATATTTTAAAATGTGATGCTAAAGAATAAATGGCAAAAGTAGTAGCATATAATTTTGAATGTTTTAAGATATACCTAAGCCCTGTAGAGATTTAACATTATATAATTGCATTTAATCTTCACAACTAACATAAGAAGTTACCAGTAACCAGTGACCATCACATTGATTCACATTCATAGGGATCTCATGGATGTCAGAGTAGAATTGTACTCCGTAGGGTTTTTATGGCTGTGACCTTTCAGAAGCAGATTGCCAGGCCTTTCTTCCTAGGTGGCTTTGGTAAATTCAAACCTCCAGCCTTTTGGTTAGTAGCCTAGCAGTTAAACATTTTCTCCAGCCAGGGACCCCTACTATAATAGGATGTTGTTGGTAGGTGCTGTTGAGTTGGCTCTGACTCATAGCAACCCTATGTATGAGAGAACAAAACACTGTCCCATTGTGTACCATCCTCACAATCCTTGCTATACTTGAGCCCATTGTTTCAGCCACTGTGTCAATCTTTCTCACTGAGGGTCTTCCCCTTTTTGACAAGATGGATTGACACAATGGCATCTTTGCTTCTTAACACTTTAAAGAGGTTTTTTACACCAGATTTGCCCACTGCAATAAGATGTCTGATTTCTTGACTGCTGGTTCCATGTTTATTGATAGCAGATCCAAGTAAAATAAAATTCCTGACAACTTCAATCTTTTCTCCATTTATTGTGATGGTGCTTATTGGTCCAGTTGTGAGGATTTTTGTTCTCTTTATGTTTAGTGTTTAGATGTAATCCATACTGAAGACTGTAGTCTTTTATTTTCATCAGTAATTGCTTCAAGTCTTCTTCACTTCAGCAATCAAGGTTGTGTAATCTGTATATCACAGGTTGTTAACGAGTCTTCCTCAAGCCTGATTCTGTGTTCTTCTTCATAAAGTCCAGTTTTTTGGATTATTTGCTCAGCATACAGATTGAATAAGTATGGTGAAAGGATACAGTTTTGGCATTAACTTTTCATGATTTTCAAACCATGTAGAATCCACTTGTTCTGTTTGAATGACAGCCTCTTGGTCTATTTACAGGCTCTTCATGAGCACAATTAAGTTTTCTGGAATATCCATTCTTCACAATGTTATCCATAATTTGTTATGATCCACATAGTCAAATGCCTGTGTGTAGTCAATAAAACAAAAGAAAACACCTTTCTGATATTCTTTGCTTTCAGCCAAGATTCACCTGACATCAGCAATGATATCCCTTGTTCCACATCACCTTCTGAATCCAGCTTGCATTTTTGATGGTTCCCTGTCAATATAGTGCTGCAACTGTTTTTGAATTATATATATTCAGTAAAATTTTACTTGTGTGTGATATTAATGATATTGTTAGAAAATTTGTACATTCTTTGAAATGGGCACAGATCTCTTCCAGTAAGTTGGCCAGATCACTGTCTTCCAAATTTCTTGGGGTAAATAAGTAAGTGCCTCCAGTGCAGCATCCATTTGATGAAACATCTCAGTGGGTATTCTGTCAATTCCTGGACCCTTGTTTTTTACCAATTCCTTCAGTGTAACTTCGACTTCTTCCTTAATGCCGTTGGCTCTTGATCATATGCTACCTCCTGAAATGGTTGAATGTCAATCAATTCTTTTAGGTACAGTGACTCTGTGTACTTTTTCCATTTTCTTTTGATGCTTCCCATATCATTCAATATTTTACCTAAAGAATCCTTCAATGGTACAATTTGTGGCTTGATTTTTTTTTTTTAGTTCTTTCAGCTTGAGAAATGCCAAGCTTTTTCTTCCCTTTGGTTTTCTAACTCCAAGTTTTTACACAGTTCGTTACAACACTTTACTTTGGCTTCTTGAGCTGCCCTTTAAATTCTTCTGTTAAGTGAATTTCTTCCATTCACTTTACCTACTCTATGTTCAAGAGCAAGGTTCATATGTACAAGGGGATAGTACATAGACTATCTCCATTTAAAGATAGGTTTACAGAGTTTAAGTAACTTGTCTCAGATCATAGATCTAGTGAATCACACTGAGATTTGATTTTAGAATCTAGATCCTAATATTTCTTTCCTCTTAGATCATTAGGTGAGATGTTAAAATTTTCTACATGCATCAGCTTGTGTGCACATATTTATGTATGTGTGTATTTAAATTTTTTGTTTCATATTTTTTCTTATTTCTACTATGAAACCTAATGATTAGTACATGTGTGTGCATAGTAAATATATACATGTATGTGTATATATATACATGCACACATATATAAAACAAAACATTTGCCATTTCAACATTTTTTAAACATACAATTATTTATTAGTTTTTGACACATACCATTATTTCTCAGTTTTTTTAGGAAATATATTGTTGGCCACATTAATGGCCAAATCTGTGTAAAAAATATCTTTATATTTCTACCTACTGTACTGTGTAGCAGGGACAGAAGTTTAGCAAAAAGTTTCCTGTAAATCAGTATATTACTTAAATTAATAAATAAATGCTGAGGAATAGGAAGTTATTTAAAACACTAATTTGTAATTGTATTCTTTTTATATCTTGACAACATAAATGCATTCTTTTTTATGTCTTGACAATCTTTAGCTAGTACAGGTAAAAAGTAAGCATGCTATTGTTCATATACACAATATAGTCCTTTTTTCACTGTGAGACATTGTTTGACATCCTAATTCAGTCCCTTTAGGGAAAGAGCTGATTTTGGAATAGATTAAAGTAAATAGATCTTTGCCGTAAGTCCAAACCCCCTATCTCATCTTTGAAATTTCTTCTTCTTCAAGTTTCAGAGGCATGGTTAAAACACAAAGTGCAATGATTGTGTCCAAAACTCTCAATATTTTCTGCAGCCCCAAGGAACGAGTTTAATTTTAGATTCCAGTGAAAATTTGAACAAAATAATTATTCTCCACTTTAAGCAAATAGAATGTGTACGTTACTTTGCATTTCACGCAGAAAAGCCTAATCATGTCTTGTTCCCTGTGGTAATATGAATAATATCCTCCAAAATTATTCACATTCTAATCCCCAGAACCTGTGAATATGTTACCTTATATTACAAAAAGGACTTTGTAGTTGTGATTAAATTAAGAATCTTGAGATGGATAGATTATCCTGGATTATCTCCGTGGGACCATCATAATCACAGGAGTTCTTTTAAGAGAAAGCAGGATATCATAAAGGCCATGTGTCCAGGAATACAGGCAGTCTCTGTTGTTGTTGTTGTTATGTGCCGTCGAGTCAGCCCTGACTCATAGCGACCCCTCCTTGGGTTTCCGAGGCAGTATCACTACGGAAGTAGGATTGCCCAACCTTCCTTCCGAGGAGTGGCTGGTGGGTTTGAACCGCCAGCCTTCTGGTTAGCAGTCAAGTGCCTTAGCCACTATGCTACCAGAGCTCTAGAAGTTGGAAAAGGCAAGAAAATTGTCCCTTCACAGCCTCTAGAGGGAGGCAGCCCTGCTGACACCTTGACTTTAGCTCAGTGAGATCGATTTTGAACTCCTGAACAAGAACTATAAAATAAATAATTTGTGTTATTTTAAGCCACTAATTTGGTTTTGTGGCTTAAAAAAGTTTTACGACCCAACAAGTACATAACAAGAAGTTTGCGATCACTAGTCATTGGAGAGATGCAAATCAAAACAACAATGAGATATCATCTCACCCCAGCAATAATAGCGAAGTTCAATAAGGCAAAAAAAAAAAAAATGCTGGTGAGGATGTGTAGAGATTGGAACTGTCACACACTGTGGAGGGACTGTAAAATGGTATGACCACTATTTCCATTCTGTTCGTTCTGTTTCCATTGTTCTAGCTTCCATGTCCCTGCTTGGCTTCTCCTGTTTGCTTTTGGGTAAATGGTGACCAGTTGGTCTTGTAGAGTTGATTGTTTAAGGGTCACATTACTTACAAGTGATATTGTTTACTTTATAAACCAATCTATTATTTGGCTGAACGATAATCTCCAGGAGTGACTTCAGTTCAAAGTTCAAAGAGTATTTTAGGGCAATAGTCTTGAGGGATCCTCTAGTCCCTATTGATCCAGAAGTCTGGTCTTTTTCAGTAATTTGAATTTTGTTCTACATTTTCCTCCTATTCTATCCAGGACCTTCTACTATGTCCCTGTCAGAACAGTTGGTAGTGGTAGCTGGGCACTATCTAGTTCTACTAGTTGTAGGTTAGCACAGGCCTTGGTTCATGTGGGCTATTATTCCTGTGGACTAATTTTTTTAGTGTCTTTCATTATCTTTTGCTCCAGATGAGTAGAGATTAATAGTTGTGTCTTAGATGGCTGCTCACAAGCTTTTAAGACCCAGATGCTATTTACCAAACTAGGATGGGGAACATTGTGTTTATGAACTGTTATGTCAATTAACTAAATTATCCTATAAGATTATGGGTCCCAAGGTCCTAAGCTTTTTAACTCAGTAAACCAATCCTGCGAGGTGTTTGGAGATGTCTAAGAAGTCTCTGTAACTATGCTCCATATGTGCTTTATAAGATACATGAATATATAGTCATTACACTTAAACATCTATCTATCTATCTATATAAGCATATACCTACAGATATACCTATACGTTCATGTGCATGTACTCATATATGCCTTCTTATACCAGTATGTGGGGGGAACTCTGGGGCATAGTGTCTAAAGCATTTGACTGCTAACCAGAAGGCTGGCGGTTCAAACCTACCAGCCATACCTCAGAAGAAAGATTGGGCAATCTACTTCTGTAGTGATACTGCCTCAGAAACCCAAGGATGGGTGACTATGAGTTGGATCTGACTCGACGGCAATGAGTTTCTTTCTTTTTGTTTGTTTTCTTGTTGTTCTTTTTTTTTTTTTTTTGAGTTTATGCCTATATGAAAATTCTGGTGGCATAGTGCCTAAGGCATTTGACTGATAACGAGAAAGCTGGCAGTTCAAGCCCACCAGCTACTCCTTGGAAGGAAAATTGGGCAATCTGTTTCCATAGAGATACTGCCTCAGAAACCCAAGGAGGTGTCACTATGAGTGGAATTGATTCAATGGCAGTGAGTTCAGTTTTATACCCATATAAGTATATATATATGTATATGTGTGTGTGTATATATGTGTGTTTGTGTATATATATGTGTGTGTCTGTGTGTGCAACCACACTTATATTTTTTATTATGTTACTGTTTTTGCAAAATTGTATATGTTATAGTATTTACCAGGAGCTCTGGTAGCATAGTGGCTAAAAGCACTTGACTGCTAACCAGAAGGCTGGCGGTTCAAAACCACCAGCCACTCCTCGGAAGGAAGGTTGGGCAATCCTACTTCCGTAGTGATACTGCCTCGGAAACCCAAGGAGGGGTCGCTATGAGTTGGGGCCGACTCAACGGCAAACAACAACAACAACTTAGTATTTACCAAAATTTTCCCTTATTCTTGCATGCTTCTTAGTGTCTTCATTTGCCTTGACAATTTGTTCAGACTTCACTCATATTAAGTATTGCCTTTTTCATCACCAAAAATTACAAGTGCCTACTATCTGTCATCAACTGTCTAGGAAGTGATTCCCCTTCCCTCTCTTGTAACCATCAAAGAACATTGCTTTCTGCATTTATATCTATTCTTAACTTTTATAACAGTGAGACCATGCAATATTTGTCCTTCTGTGATTGCCTTATTTCAGTCAGACTAAATCCTCTAGATTCATCCATGTTATGAGATGTTTCTCAGATTCCTAATGATTCCTCATGTTGTTGTTAGGTGCCATCAAGTTAGCTCCAACTCAAAATGACCTTGTAGACAACAGAACAAAACACTGCCCAGTCCTTCACCAGCCTCAAAATCCTTGCTATGCCTGAGCCCATCATGGCAACCGCTGTGTCAATCCATCTTGTTGACACTTTTCTAAGCATGATATCCTTCTCCAGGGAATGGTCCTTTCTGACAACATGACCGAAGTAGGTGAAATAAAGTCTGGCCTTATTCTTTAGAGTTGCATAGTATTCCATTATATGTATATATTACAATTTACTTATCTATTCATCCATTGATAGAAACTTTGGTTGTTTCTATCTTTTTGCTATTGTGAATAAGGCTGTAATGAACAAGAGTATGCATATGCTTATTTGTACTGCTGAAAACTGCTGCTTTTTTATCTAGGATATTTATCAAGGAGTGGTATTACTGGAACTAGATATTTCTGTTTCTAGCTTTTTGAGGAAGCAGTATACCATTTTCCATAACATATGCACCATTTTACAATCCCACTAACATTAAATAAGAGTTTTAATCTCTGCATATCCACACCAACTTTTTTTTTTTTTTTTTTAACAGTGCCATTTTTGCAGTGGTAAGATGATATCTCATTGTAGTTTTAATTTGCAGCTCTCTGGCTCATGATCGTGAGCATCTTTCATGTGCTTGTTAGCTGCCAGAATCTCCTCTTTGGTGAGGTTTCTATTCATGTCATTTGCCCATTTTTAAAATAGATTGTTTGTATTTTTGTTGTTGAATTTTCTATCTATTTTAAAGATTAGATCCTTAACAGATTTATTGTTGCCAAAGATTTTCTCCCATTCTGCAGGTTCTTGTTTTGCTTTTTTGATAGTCTTTAGATGTACATAAGTATTTAATTTTTAGTACATCCCAGTTATCTAATTTATCTTCTGCTGTTTGTGCATTTCTGATTATGTTTGATAGACAATTTATTCCAAATAGTAGGCCTTCTTGTTTTATCTCTATGTTATTTTTCAGGAATTTTATAGCTTCAGCTTTAACATTCAGGTATTTTATCCATTTTTGTTTTTGTGTATGGTGTTAGGTATGGATCTTGTTCTCTTTTTCTGCAAATTAATATCTAGGTTTGCTTATTGTTTGGTTTTAAGAAGACCTCTGGATATTTTTGTTTAAAGGCAATAGCTTTAGAGCTTCATCCAGCCTCCAGGGCACCAGGCAACTTGGAGTTCATGAGGATTCAAAATTCTATTCTGCATTTTCCCCATTTTGAACAAGATTCTTTTACAGAGTCTTTGATCAAAATGGTCAGTAATGGTTGCTGGGTGTCACCTAGTCCTAGTTTCATGGCAAAGGAGGCAGTTGTCTATGGAGGCAATTAGCCACACATTCTATTCCTCCTCTTATTCTTGACTCTTTCTTTCTTTGTTGCTCTAGACTAAAAGAGACCAATAATGCCTAGGGTCTTAAAAGCTTTCACATGGCAATTGAAGCTGCTTGCAATATTGATGACTGCTTTCAATCTGGCTTACTAATTTTTGCAGTGAATACTTTTGACAATATTTGGCTTCTCCAGTTATCAGGGCCCACTGACCTTTCCTTTGCCATCCCTTGACTTCCTCTTTATAGCTACTGATGATATGTGAGTCTTTTGGCTTTTGGAGGTTTGTGGCCACTGACTCAGACGTTCAGATTTGTAAAGACTCTCAGTCACTTAATATTTTGTATATGTTGTCTGTGGATTTTGGGTTTTTTGCTTGCTGTTTATATTGGGGATTGAGGGAGATTATAAAGCTATGCCTCCATTGCTTTAACTTTGCAGAATCTTTTATCTTTTAATATTATTTGAAATCTTTACAAATCTAGGCATAAAATAAGCTTTTAAAAAATAAAATAGAATTTGGAAAAACATGGAAAAGGCAAAAATACATTAACCTAGGC
Organism: Orycteropus afer afer; assembly: GCF_000298275.1. NCBI lineage: Eukaryota > Metazoa > Chordata > Mammalia > Tubulidentata > Orycteropodidae > Orycteropus > Orycteropus afer. The sequence goes on from NW_006921663.1 coordinate 5,010,183, forward strand.
ATTTTGAAAGCCAAACTTGTTATTGATACTTGCTAAATAAGCTACTGGCCCATTATAAATATATATATATATTCCTTTGTCACACTTCATTTATTCAGAAAGGAATTAAAACTCATTTTGCTTTCTGCGTGTTAGACATTGTGCAGAGTAAATTATGTCAATTATCTCATGTACTCCTTATAGCCTTGGGAAGATTTATTAGCTTCATAGGAGCTCTGGTAGCATAGTGCCTAAGGCACTTGACTGCTAATCAGGAGGCTGACGGTTCAAACCCATCAGCCACTCCTCAGAAGGAAGGTTGGGCAATCTACTTCCATAGTGATACTGCCTCTGCAACCCAAAGAGGGGTGGCTATGAGTCAGGTCTGACTTGATGGCACATAACAGCAACAACATTATAGATAAGGCTATTTGCGATAAGTGAATGTATGTGGTCAACTTGTGGTAATGGGGTGGGATTTTTTATTGTTATATGTATAAGGGTATTTTCATTGAAGAAGCAGTTATTTTGTATTATGAAACCTTTTAGTGAAGAGTGGATATAGTTGAGGGATTTGAACAGAAAACATATTCAGCAGTAAAGGCTGAAAATGATGGCTGAAAAATACCACTAACACATTTTTTTTTTTTTTTTTGGTAAATTATCATTTTTCTAATGTTCACTAAAATGTTTTTCCTTGGAAAACTTATTTTGCATGCCATAATTTGATTATATTTCATCTTTTAAAACAGCAAAAATATTTTGGTTCTATAAAACCCATAAAAATATTTGACTCTAGTATTTTTCCTAATATTCAAGATATATCACAGAAACATGCGCTTTTGTAGTTGGATGCTGCTCATCTGCACTCTTACTTAAAATGCCTGTGATAATACTCAACCATGTGCATATTTTTAAAGAAAGCCTTAATTCCTTCTTTCCTTCTCTCACTCCCTCTGTCCCTTTTTCTGTTACTCCTTCCCCCTGCATCCATTCCATCCATTCTTTCTTCCTCCCCTCGTTCCTTTCTTACTCCTTGTGCGTGCGTGCTAATGTGTGTGTGTGTGTAACCAACCAGTGTCAACTCAGTTTACTAGGAAAAGGTATGTGACACTATTAGGTACAGTTTGAACTCTTATTTCATTTGAACATAGAATACTAAGACTTCAAATATATAATTGGTTCAATTTACTACTATTCGTAACAAGACAGTGTAGCCAGAAAAATATAGTCAAATGATTAGTTACAACAAAAACATGGAATGGTGCAGCTGGGTATTTAAATGAAATGGCTGCATTCTGACTTGATGTTAGAGGAAGGAAAAGGCCTCTTCGCTAAATTAAAATTCTATTCTAACTTTGGAGCTCTGGTAGCATAGTGCCTAAGGCACTTGACTGCTAACCAGAAGGCTGGCCGTTGAAACCCACCAGCCACTCCTCGGAAGGAAGGTTGGGCAATCTACTTCCATAGAGATACCACCTCGGAAACCCAAGGAGGGGTCACTATGAGTCGAGTCCAACTTGATGGCACATAAAAACAACAACATTCTAACTTGGCAAATTTTAAATTATTTCCAATCATGCTGGATTTGTAATCCTCAAAAATAATATAAAGACCTGCCTTACTTCTAAATTTTAAATAATTTTTCTCTGTCTCAGATTTACTTACTGGTCATCTTCCTCTTCCTTCTCAGCCTTCACATAAACAAGGTGTCAGTTATTGATGCCTTTCTCTTTATATTCTTTCTAAAAAGCATTCATTCTGTATTAGTTAACGCTTTCCCATCATATGATGTATGTTTTTGGTTAGTTCCAGCATAGCTTTCATGTTTTTTTTAATTATTATTCTTTCACAATATATTGCACATATGATCATTGTAGGTTTGGACAAGACAGGCTACTAGATTACAGTTTGCTCATTAACTTGGTGAATTTATCAATCAGTTCAGAGTTTTAAAGGATGACAGAAAAAATGTATCACATTGATATATTTTGCATGCTGGCCATTTGGCTGGCTACTTTAGAAGTTCTCATATGTATGAAGCACTTTTGTCATCCGTACCTTTTTGAGCCAGCTGGTGGCTTATTGCCTAAGACATTTGACTGCTAACCAGAAGGCTGGTGGTTCAAACACACCAGTCACTCCTTGGAAGGCAGATTGGGCAATCTACTTCCATTGTGATACTACATTGGAAATCCAAGGAGGTGTCGCTATGAGTCAGATCCAACTCAATGGCAGTGAGTTTGTTTTTTGGTCCTCCATACCTATACTCTCTCTCTCTCTCTCTCTCTCTCTCACACACACACACACACACACACATACACACATGCACACACACACACTTGCATAATGTATTTGACTTTCAGGGGTCATAACTATGTTTGTATTTCTGAATTTCTGCCACTGTTGGCCTGTTAGCCAAAGTCTTAACGTTATTCCTCCTTTATCCTCACTTTGTGTTAAGCCATATATTAGATTTTTATTATTATTTGAGAGAGTGATGGATACACACACACATACAGTCTGAATGAAAATGGTACTGTAATATTTATTGGAGTGAATTACATTATAATTGAATAAATAAAACTTTGTTAGTATAAGGCACCAGTAAGGGCTTTCGAACATGTTTGTTACAGCATATTTTTCTTTCCAATATTATTCCTTGTAGATTGATTTGTTCTGTTTGATTTTGCTTTTGCTTTTTATATATTTTTAAACTATGATTTCATAATTGGAATAGGCAGAGAAAAATAACCTGTTAGTTTAAGAACTGAGGCAAGAATTGTTCCTCTTAGGTAAGACAAATGCTTTTCCTAAGACAATCACTGTGGTGGTTTGTGGAATGAAGTCTCTGTGTAGTAATAGGCTAGGCTAGGAGTGAGGCTACAATCCAATTGTTCTGCATGATAGGATAAGAATTTTGACTTTCATTATGCAGTCTGAGAATGTTAGAGGAGATGAGAGTGGGTGAGGAAAAAGGAGACAATTAGCAATTCAGGTAATGACTGGGATACTACATGAAATGATGGGTGACCAGCGAAAAATCTCCTGTGTCAGAAATGAGTAAGAGACTTTAAAAAGAGATGTAGCTAAATTTTTTATTTAAGCTGTTTGCTGCATTGCTCTCATAGGTAAACTCCTCTTCCCCAACTCACATTGCACCAAAACTTCACACAATTATGCTGTTGTTATTTTGCATCATCAAGTTAATTTCTGACTCCTAGTGACCCTGTATGACATAGTGGAACTGCCTCATATGACTTTCTTGCTTAAAATCTCTATGGAAACAAATTGCCAGACCACCAGGTCTTTCTTCCGTGGAGCGACTGGGTTGGCTTGGACTACCAACCTTTTGGTTAGCACTGAATGTTTAACTGTTGCACCACCAATGCTCTTCACTGCTATGCTAAATTCACTGATGTCAAGTTATTCTAACTCATAGAGACCCTATAGGTCAGAGTAGAACTGACCCATAGAGTTTCCTACGCTGTAATCTGTATGGAAGCAGACTGCCATATCTTTCTTCCATGGAGCAGCTGGTAGGTTTGATCCACTGAGTAGACACACATAAATACAAAACTTTGAGTGGCTGCTATTTGGATGTGCAGGAAAGGATTGGGGTAGAATCCAGTGTGGTGAAACAGTAAGAAAAATCAAGAGCATAAAAGTAAGGAAAGGCAGGGTCATCATTTAAAATTCAGCTGAAGCAAAAATCAGTGCCAGTGTGGGCTAGCAGAAATAAAAGTGCTGCCCTTTCACCACCTAAATCACTGGTATATATGAGGCATGAGGTTGAGCCCAGCTTCACTTACAAATGAAGGGACAAAGTCACCTCAGTACTGTGATGCACATATTGCTTCCATGGTTGACCTTTCCATTACAATAGGTAGGAAGGAACATTGCATTTAGGAAGGAAATCTAAGTATATGTAATATGGTGATGGAAGTCAAATTGAATATCTAATTGGGTAAAACTTGTGTAAATTGTGTACGTAAGTGTACTGGTATCCAAAAGAAGTAAGAAGGAAAACATGGAGAGAGATGAAGTAAGGAAGAAAAAAGGGAGGGAGGGGAAGATATTTCAAAGTTCTTCCATGGGAAGTGTGAGATTTCTGCTGTTATTACTCTCACTTTCCCACTAGCCTCTCTTTCCTTTCAGCATTTTTTTTTTTTTTCCTCTTCCCATTCCCTTCTTCCTTCTTACCCTTTTCCTCTTATTTTCTTTCTTGTAATGAAAGCCAACAGATTAAGGTTAGGGTAGGGTGTAAGAATTTTGAGTAAAAGTAGATTTAAATCTGCAATTGCTGTATCCCCTTTGGGTTTATTTATGATATGTGGGGAACTAATTGTGTTTGGGTGCTGATGGAAGTCTTTGCATCCACAGTGGAATGAAACGTATTTACCTAAATGTTGAGGTTGAATATGGGCTCATAGTTGTTGTTAAATGCCATCGAGTCACTGCCAACTCAGCAACACTATACACAACAGAGTGAAACACTGTTTGGTCTTATTTACTAGTGGTTCATCAGTGAATATCAAGTAAGAACAAGGTGGAGAAAGAGGATAAGAGACAGTAAAGGGGTTCACTGTTGATTTTCCAAGAAAAGTAGTATGGGGCAAGTGGGGTAAGATAAAAAGAGATGATTGGTGGAAACTAGGAATATCCATATACTTTGTCCTGGACATTATCTCTGACTTTTAGATCATCTCCCTGTTGTTTAGACCTCTATAGGGTTCCTTCATAAGGAGCTCTGGTAGTATAGTGGTTAAGGCATTTGGCTGCTAACCAAATGGTCAGTGGTTCAAACCCATCAACTGCTCCATGGAAGAAAGATGAGACAGTCTGCTTCTGTGTTGATTTACAGCCTTGGAAACCCAATGAGGATCACAAGTGACCCCATGGCAGTAGTGAGTTTTTTTTCTTTTTTTTTAAGTTTCCTTGATAGTACTTATCTACAACTATCATCTATTTATTAGTTGCTTTTCCCTACTAGATTGTAAACTTCATGAAGACAGAGATGGTAAAGTGTTTATACAATTCCAGACACATAAAATACACCCTAATGGACTTACTAGGAGCTCTGGTAGCATAGTGCCTAAGACATTTGCTAACCAGAAGGCTGGCGGTTCAAACCCACCAGCCACTCCTCGGAAGGAAGGTTGGGCAAGCTACTTCCGTAGTGATACTGCCCAAGGACAGGTCATCATGAGTCGGGGCCGACTCCATGGTACATAACAATATTGTTCTTATTATTAATCACTGCATATTCCTACCTAGTATAATGTCTGGCACTTGGTAAATACTCATTAAATGTTTACTGAAGGAAAGAATAAATGAACAGGGGAAGAGCATAGACAGAAAAGGTCAATGCACTAGGCTGGCTCTTCCAAAGTAAACATTCTCATGTAAGGGCCAAATTGTCAGTCAAGTGTGTATGACTTTGAATGAGGTGATGGGGCTAACTGGAACTTTTAGGTTAGAGTTTGAGATAGCATATTATATAATTTAGTTCTAATTATTGATGAAATAATTCAAACATGAAGAAAAAAACAAAATTTTAAAACAGATAAAAGAAGCACAATTCAGATTTAATAGGTGGTATTTTGCTATAGTTTCTGAACTTCACAGTTTATTTTTATTTTAAAGAAAAAAAATCAAGTAATCATTTCCTCTGCTCCTTCCTTACAGGTAACCTCTGCTCTGGAGTTGGTGGTAGCCCCAGGTGTGTTTTTGTTCTTTAACTACTTATGAAATTGATCCATAAACCATATGCAAAATTGTGTTGTATACTTTTAAACTTTATGTGAATGGTGTCATCATACTTTGTGTATGCTACTGTAACTTAATTTTTTTCACTTAACCTTAAATTTTTGAGATGTTAGCACATATGCAAATTCAGCTCATCTATTTTACCAGTTGCACCACATTTTAGGAAAGTAAGTCAACTTATCCATTCCCCTACAGTAAACAGTTTCTATATCCACATTTTTGCTTGTAAACATTACTACAATGAAATCTATTTGTGCATTTCTCCTTCAGTCCTTGTATGGGAATTTCTTTAAGATAGTTTTCTGGAAGTAAAATCCCTAGCTCATAGGGTAGGTGCACCTTCAATTTGCTTGGTATTTCTAAATTGTTCCCCAAAGTCGTTGTACCCGTTTATACTTCCAAATCAATATTTAGGTTTCCTTTTTCCCATATCCTCATCAATGCTTGCACGTAACAAACCCAAAACAAACTTAATGCAGTTGAAGTCCAATCTGACTCATAGCGACCTCTCCTTGGATTTCCAAGGTGGTGGCGTAATGCCTAAGGCATTTGACTGCTAACCAGAAGACTGGCGGTTCAAACCTACCAGCCATTCCTGGGAAGGAAGATTGGGCGATCTACTTAGTGACACAGCCTCAGGAACTCAAAGAGGGGTGGCTATGAGTTGGATCCAACTCTACAGCAGTGAGTTGTTTTTGTTTTTTGTTTTTTTTTTTTTTTCATTATCACCACGTAAGTAGATTGTCCAACTTTCTTACCCAGGAGTGGCTGGTGGGTTTGAACCTTCAGCCTTCTGGTTAACAATCAAATGCCTTAGGCACTAGGCCACCAGAGCTCCCGCTCTTGTTTGTATGTTGTTGTTGTTGTTGTTGTTCTATGCCGTGGAGTCGGACCCGACTCATAGTGACCCCTCCTTCGGTTTCCGAGGTGGTATCACTACGGAAGTAGATTGCCCAACCTTTCTTCTGAGGAGTGGCTGGTGGGTTTGAACCACCAGCCTTCTGGTTAGCAGTCAAGTGTCTTAGGCACTATGCTACCAGAGCTCTTGTTTGTATGTTATCAATCTTAAATGTTCGACAACCTGACAGAGGTGAAATGTTGGTTTTTTTTCCTCAAGTAAAATAACTGATTTAGATTTACTATAATGAGACAAGAAGATACAGGGACTTCTTTTTATGACAGTTAGTACTTCAGGCCAAGGAATTTCATTTATTGTATTCTTAGGTTCATAATAAAAAAATCATCTTTAGTCCATGTATATTTTCATTTACTTCTTTTTGTTTGTTTAAAAATAATGTCATGAAGACACATGAATTCCGCTCCCAATCCCTTTCCCTCTACATTTCATAACACTGAATTTGAAAGTGTTTATCATTTTCTAGCTTTTTACGAACTTTGGGTGTGTGTGTGTGTGTGTGTGTGTGTTGCTTTTTGCTTGTTTTTTAACATCATGAAAAGAGTGTCATATTGAATGGCCTTTGCAATGTTATCTTATTTATCATGTGATATTTATCCTTGCTGAAACATGCAGCTGTAGTTATTTCATTTTCACACCTCATTGTGTGAATAAAACATAATTTATTTAACAATCTGCAGTCAAAAGTAATTGGAATTATTTGTAATGTTTCTCATTAATAAACAGTGCTGCTCTGCTTATTTTGTGGACATCTTCTTGTGTATATGTATAGGATTTCTTGTAGTTACATAACTATGAGTGAATTTGGTAGATTCTTACATATGCACATTTCCAAATGCTTTGACATTTGAAAAATATCCTAAGATTCATTTATAAAAGCATTTGGATTTTGTGTTAACTTTGTATTAAGAGTTTAATAATTCTTTAATAGTTACAAAGTCAATCAGATGTTCTATGTTTTCATAGGTTAGTTTTCTTAGGCTAACTTTCAACAGGAGTTTATCTACTTCATGCAGGTTTTTAATTGCATTTGAATAAGATTGTTGATAATATTCACTTATTATTGTTTTAATTTCACTGGCATCATTAATGTTATGTCTCCTTTATCAGTCATATATATATTCTATGCATTTTCTGTCTTTCTTTTTATCATCAGTATTAACACAGGTTTACTTTTACTTCATCAAATCCTTCAAATAATCAGCTTCAGTTTGTTGTATATGCCTAATTTTATTTTCGTCTTCTATTTCATTATCTTAGTTATATACTTTTTTTCACTTTCTTTGGACTATTTTTATGTCTAGTTTTTTTAAATTGGACGGTTACACTTTTTATTGTTAATCTTTCTTGTTTTCTAACTTGAGCAGTTAAAGATGTAAATAAATTCCCCCCTCAGCATGTCTTTAACTACTTTCAACAAGTTTACTTACAGTATTTTCATTTTTATTCATCTTTAATAATTTTTAAATTTCTTATTTATTTTTTGATCCATGAGTTTCTCAATGGGGGTTATTTATTTTCCTATATGTCAACTTTTAACTTAATCACATGGTGGTTGGAAAAAATGACCTGTATTGTCCATTGTCTCTTAAATATTTTGAGATATAGTTTATGGCCTAGTACGTGATCAACTGAATAATTATTCCATGTGTGTTAAAAAAGAATGTGTTTTGTGCTTTGGTTCTGTCTTGGATGAAAGCGTATTACCCAGCACAGTCTGAGGGGGATGGATAAGAAACTTTGTTCATGTATAGGTGTTGTATAATGTAATTTGTAATCATATTGTGAATTCAACAAGTCTGAGATTGCTTAAGTCCAACTGGCCCATATGACATAATTCTGGCATATACCCAGATTAGTTTACAGAATTTCTCTAAAATTATTTATGTCAGGATGGACATGGAGAAAGGATGTCATGCTTCCAGAAAGCCTGTGATGACCTTGCTCACCTTGTTCATATGTTATGGTCTTCATCAAGTAATGCTGAACTATCATATATAACAAAGATTGTAGATGGTGAAGAAATTCTAATCCTCACCCATTGCTGGTGGGAATGTAAAATGGTGTTGAAAAATATTTGGTAGTTCATCAAATAGTTAAACATGGAATGCCAGAAGACTCAGCAATTCCACTGCTAGGTGTATACAGGAAGAAATGAAAGTGGTAACTCAAACAGCTATATACACACCAGTGCTCATTGCAGCGTTATTCACAATACCCAAATGTGGAAACAACCCAAGAGTCCATCAACAGATGAATGGATAAACAAAATGTGGTATATTCATACTATGGAACATTATTCAACTATAAAGAGAATGACGTTTTACACTTGCTGTAATGTGATTGAAACTTGAAAACACCATGCTAAATGAAACAAGTCATACACTAAAGGATAAATATTGTATGATCTATATTACATAAAATGTCTAAAATAGGCAAATGCATAGAGGCAAACGGTTATTAGTGGTTATTAGGGGTGGTCAAGACTGGGAAGGGAGAGTTATTGCTTAAGGGGTACTGAATTTCTGTTACCAGTGGGAAAAAAAAAATTAGTGGTAATGGTTCCACAACATGGTAAATATAATTAATTTCACTGAGATTTACATGTAAAAATGGTTGAAATGGTAAATGTTTTGTTATGTATATTTTGCAACAATAAAACTTAAAGATAGAAAAAGAATGTATCTGAGATCTTTGCAGTATATCCTGACAGTGCTTGCTTCCCTCACTCTCTGTTCTTTAGGTAGGCAAACTCTACTTAATTTTCTCAAGAGGTGCTGATCTTTCAGTCAATGTTTATTATTTACATGTGTGAATAACATGGCTGTCCTTCTAATGATATGAATTTTTTATGGCCTCTGCCAATTGCATTTTCTATTCTGTGAATAGAGCTCTGGTGGTACAGTGGATAAGGGACTTGACTGCTAAATGAAAGATCAGTGGTTCAAACCCACCATCTGCTCTGGTAAAGGAAGAAAGGACCAAAAGTGGAAGGTAAGGATTTACAGCCTTGGAAACCCAATGGGTCACTATGACTCTGAAACCACTGGATAGGGGTGAGTTTGGTTTTGGGTTTCTTTTATTCTGTAAATAATCTAATTTAATCTTTTGTCAGTTCTTTATTGAATTGTCTTTTCTTATTGATTTGTATATATATCTTTAAGTATTATGGATTTTAATCTTTCCTGAAAGACTACTATCTAAAGTAAAGTAACTATCTCTCAAACATGACTTGTTTCCATGTTTATGGTGATTGTTAATGTACAGATAAATTTAATGTGATAAATTTATATACACTTCCTTTTATAGTTCTCATCTTTTTTTTCTTTGCATGGACTTTTCACAACTCTAAATTTTGTTTAGAATTTAAGTTTGTGTCAGTTACAAGGCCCTGGGGGTAGAGCAGTGAACACAATAGACAAAGTTTCTATTCTCATCTCAGCAATTCTAATAGTTGCTGTCAAGAAAAAGAAAACATAGTAATTATATAGAGAATGAAAGGCATTATGAATAGTAGCTACTATTTTAAATCTGGCAGTCAAAGAAGCACTTTTTGATCAGATGACGTTAGAATAGAGAACTTGTTATATGAGAGAGGAAGTCATGTAGATACCTGTCTTGTTTTAAAAAACTTTTTTTATAAGATAGCACAAATTTACTCATAGACATTCTTGTAAAATATTTATAAGACTTGATTTTCTCATTTAGATCTTTAATCTCTCTAAATTCTATTACTTTGTATGCGTGTAGGGTGAGATAGGGATCTAATTTCAACTTGTCCTTTATGAATAGTTAGTTCTTCCAAAACAATGTATTAAGCAGTCCACTCTGTTTCCACTGTGATGCTTCCTGTCATACTATAGGCTTAATATATAATTTAATCCTTATAATAAGATCTCTATTCTGTTTCATTGTTCTGTTTATTTCCGTATCAATATCACAATAGTTTAATTACTATGTTTTGTAGTACATTTTGATTTCTAGTTGGTTGACTTCTCCCCTTACTTTTTCTTTCACTTCTAATTTATCCTGGTTGTTTCTGGACAGGAATTTGCTTTAAATAAATTTGAAGACAAGCTTGTCCAATTTTATAAAATGTTAAGTTTAATTTTAGTGTGGTATATCAATTTATTTAGTGAGAATTGCTATCCTCAAGCTATTCAGTTTTACCATTCCAAAGAAAAAAGGTAGATTGTTATTAGTTCTCATAAGAATTTCAGTAAAGATTATGATATTCTTTACTTATTCTTAAGCATATTATAATTTATTTTTGCAATTTTTAATGATACTTTGAAAATATATATTTCACAATTGTTTCTTTTAAGTGCATAAAACTGCAACATTTTTTATTTTGAACTTATATCCAGTAATCTTATTGAAAAGCATTACAAATTATTGTTTTTTATAGATTTGGTAGATTTGCTTCTATTTTTTGTTTAAACAATGATGTCATTTGTAAGTAATGAAAAATATTATACAATTCTTAGAGATTTTATTTATTTTTTGTCACTTTTGTATTGCTTAGAATTCCTAATAAAATATGTGTGTGTACATTTTATCGTATATGTATACATATACAAATGTATATACAGTGCATTATGCATAAAAGATACAACATTTTACAAGTTTTTAGCATCCTTCTCTTAATTTCACAATTAAAGATTACATTGAATGTTTTATTTAACTATCTCTATATTCAACTATCTCTATGTTAATGATGGGAGTTCTGGTGGCATAGTATCTAAGGCACTTGACTGCTAACAAGAAGGTTGATGGTTCAAATCCACCAGCCATTCCTTGGAAAGAAGATTGGGTGATCTACTTCCATAGTGATACTGCCTCGGAAACCCAAGGAGGGGTTGCTATGAGTTAGACATAACTCAATGGGACATAACAAGAACAACAACAACACATTAATGAGATTAAAAAAATTTGATTATTATAAATGATTAAATACTCTGTTGACTATTGTTTGAGAATATTTTAGGAGATTTTTCACATTTACTATTTTGAGAAGGAATTTGTATAAGTCAGGAATTTTTTGTTCTTTACATGTTTATTCATATCTCTCATAAAACTATCTCTATGCTGCCTATTTGTTTATTGAATATGATTTTTTTAAACTACAGATTACTTTTTAATGACTGAAGAAATTCATTCAAGTTTTCTTTAATCTTTGAGTTATTTTGATTCTATTGACTTTTCTACAAAATTTATATTAATTTAATCTGGATTTTATATCATTTAATTCATTGCTCCCCACTACTTGTATGTCTGTCATGGTGTGGTAACTTGAATGTTGCTGTGAGGCTAGAGACTATACCCCTGGTATTTCAAATACCAGCAGTGTCACCTGTTGTGGACAGGTTTCAGTGAAACTTCCAGACTAGGACAGATTGAAGAAGGAAGGGGCCATCCACTTCTCAAAGAATGGGCCAGTGAAAACTTTATGAACAGCAGTGAAACACTGTCTGGTATAGTACTGAAAAATTTTATGAATAGCCCTGAAATTTTGTCTGATATAGTGCCAGAAGATGAGGCCCTCAAATGGGAAGGTGCTCAAAATGTAACTGGGAAAGAACTGCTGCCTCAAAGTAGAATCAACCTTAATGACATGGGTGGAGTAAAGCTTTTGGGCCTGCCATTTGCTGATATGGCATGTACTCAAAACGGGAAGAAATAGCTGCAAGTATCCACTAATAATTGGAAAATGGAATATAAAAAGTAGGAATCTAGGAAAACTGGAAGTTGTCAAGAATGAAATGAAACACATAAAGATTGGTATTCTAGGCATCAGTGAGCTGAAATGGACTGGTTATTTTGGATTAGACAATCATATGATCTACCATGCTGGGAAAGACAAAACTGAAAAGCAATGTTGTGGTAGTTAAGATTATATGTCAACTTGGCTGGTTTTGAGCGGCTGGGCAGCTGGTGGTATTTATTCCCCATGATGAGACTGACAATCATCTCCATGGTGGGATCTGCCACAAGCAGCTGAGTAGCTGCTTTTGGGATGTGGTCTGCTTCCTGTATATAAGGAGAAGCTTTGGAAATGGTCTATAGCTTTTTTGGCACACTTGAGCCCTACATGTAGCTGAGTCTTCATTCAGCAGCCTGCCATGCTCTGCCGATCTTTGGACTTTTAATGGACTTGAATCAATGGCCTACTGTGTGGTTTGGTTGTATCAGGGACTGTGCCTTTTTTTACTTGTTGACCTTGGGTTTGTCAGCCTCAGCACCTAATAGTTGCCTGAGTGAAGAGATGCCTCTAGCTTCAGTGGGATGGGAGCAAGAGGCAGAGCTGAAGCCCAAGTTTGAGGGGCTTTCACCTAGCCCCTAAAGGCTGGCACTTTGAATTCAGACTGCAAGCCTCCAAAATTGTAAGAGAATAAATTCCTGTTTGTTAAAGCCATCACCTGGTATTTTCTGTTGGTGCACCACTAGGTAACTGCAGTGAATTTTTTGATGTGGCCCTTCTAGCCATTGTCCTCCATTCTGTGATGTTTTGTAAATTATCCATGCCTATTTGGGGTGGTGTGGTAGTTAAGGTCAGGTATCAACTTGGCTGGGCAGCTGGTAGTAGTCATTCCCTATAATGACTGGCAATCGACTCTGTGATGGGATTTAGGTTAATTCTGTTGGGCAACACAGGTGGAATGTATCTTGAGTCCTGCCTTGCTGTAGGGTATAATTCAAATCACCACCTTTAGCTTCCCTGAGGGTATACCTACGAATCTCCTGGGAAGATTCACTCTCCTCTTGCTCCGGCTTTGTGTCTTGGATAATACTCATCTCACCCCTGGATTTGGGACAGCAGCCGTCATCTGATCTGCTGATCAAGGTTCATCAAACCCCGAGAGTTGGGAGGATCTGCCAGACCTACTCACGGACCCGGGACTTGCCAGCCTCCACCACTACTACTTGAGACAAACTCTTGGGTGGCTGTGAGTTCTGTGAGGCTTTACAGTGAAATACAGAACCCTAAGACTGGGGAAATTACTGGGAGGAGGAGGAGGAGTTAATGTCTGAAATGATGGAGTGGCATGGTAGTTTGGACATTTGGGACATCTTTGACCTCCGCCTCATGGGGATCGGCCTCATGCTGATCTTTCTAAGATAAATTGTTCAAGCAGTAACCAAAATAAATGGTGTGGCATTTATTATCACAAAGATTGTTTCAAGATCTGTCCTGAAGTATAATGCTGTAGGTGATAGGATAATAACCATACCTCTACAAGGAAGACCAGTTAATACTACTATTATTTAAATATATGTACCAACCACCAAAGCCAAAGATGAGGACATTGAAGACTTTTACCAAGTTCTGCAGTTTAAAATTGACCAAACATGCAATCGAGATGTGTTGATTGTCACTGGTGACTGGAATACAAAAGTTGGAAGAAAAGAAGAATCACCAGTAGTTAGAAAATATGGCCTTGGTGATAGAAATGACATTGGAGATTACATGATAGAATTTTGCAAGACCAATGACTTATTCATTACAAATACCATTTTTTTCAACTATATAAACTGCAGCTATACACGTGGACTTCACCAGATGGAATACACAGGAATCAGATCAACTACATCTGTAGAAAGAGGTGATGGAGAAGCTTAATATCTTCAGCCAAAACAAGGCCAGGAGCTGACTGTGGAGCAGACCATCAACTGCTCATTTGCAAGATCAAGCTGAAGCTGAAGACAATTAAAACAAGTCCACAAGAGCCAAAATAAGACCTTGATTATATTCCATCTAAATTTAGAGACAGGAGCTCTGGTAGTATAGTGGCTAAGACACTTGCCTGCTAACCAGACGGCTGGCGGTTCAAACCCACCAGCCACTCCTCGGAAGAAAGGTTGGGCAATCCTACTTCTGTCGTGATACTGCCTCGGAAACCCAAGGAGGGGTCACTATGAGTCGGGTTTGACTCGATGGCACATAACAACAACAACAACACATTTAGAGACCATCTCAAGAATAGACTTGATGCATTGAACACCAATCACCGAAAACCAGATGAATTGTGGGATGACATCAAGAACATCATACATAAAGAAAGCAAAAGGTCTTTAAAAAGACAGAAAAGGAAGAAAAGACCAAAAATGGATGTCAGAAGAGACTCTGAAACTTGCCGTTGAATGGAGAGTAGCTAAAGCAATGGAAGAAATGACAAGATAAAAGAGCTGAACAGAAGATTTCAAAAAGCAGCATGAGAAGACAAAGTCAATTATAAGATATGTGCAAAGACCTGGAGTTGGAAAGCCAGAAGGGAAGAACATGCTTGGAATTTCTCAAGCTGAAAGAACTGAACAAAAAATTCAAGTCTTGAGTTTCAATATTGAAAGATTCTATGTGCCAAATGGGAGCTCTAGTGGTGTAGTGCCTAAAGGCATTTGATTGCTAACCAGAAGACTGCTGGTTCAAACCCACCAGCCACTCCTCAGAAGGAAGACTGGGCAATATACTTCCATAGAGATACCACCTCGGAAACCCAAGGAGGCATCACTATAAGTTGAATCAACTTGAGAGAAGTGAGTATTTTTTTTTTTTATGGGCAAAATATTTAATGATGCAGGAAACATCAAAAGAAGGTGAAAGGAACACAGAGTCACTGCGGCATATGATCAAGAACTGAGGGCATTAAAGGAAAGTCCAAGCTGCCCTGAAAGTAATTGGGAAAAAAGGAAGCTCAAGGAATTGATGGGATACCTACTGAGATATTTCAACAAACGGATGCTGTGCTGGAGGTATTTACTCATCTATTCCAAGGAATTTGGAAAACAGTTCCCTGGCCAACTTTCAGAGAGCGATCCATATTTGTACCCTTCCAAAGAAAGGTGATCCCACACAATATGAAAATTATCAAACAATGTGATTAATACCACATGCAAATAAAATTTTCCTGAAGATAATTCAAAAAACAGTTGCAATAATATATTGACAGGCAACTTCCAGAAATGCAAGCTGGATTCAGAAGAGGACATGAAAGGAGGGATATCATTGCTGATGTCAGATGGATCTTGGCTGAAACCAAAGAACACCAGCAAGATTTTTACTTGTGTTTTCTTGACTACGCAAAGGCATTCAGCAGTGTTGTTGTTGTTAGGTGCCATCGAGTCATCTTCGACTCACAGCGACCCTATGCACAGCAGAATGAAACACTGCCCAGTCTCACTCCTGCTCCGCAATCCCTGCTATACTTCAGCCCATCACCACAGCCACTGTGTCAGCCCATCTTGTTGAGAGCCTTCCCCTCTTTTGTTTACCCTCACCTTACCAAGCATGACATCCTTCTCCAGAGAATGGTCCCTTCTGAAAACATGACCAAAGTAGTGAGATGAAGTCTGGTCATTTTCACTTCCAAGGAGCTTTCTGGATGCACTTCCTCCAGGATAGATCTGTTAGTTCTTTTAGCAGTCCATGGTACTCTCAGCATTCTTCACCAGCACCACAACTCAAAAGCGTCAATTCTTCTTCGGTCTTCCTTATTCATTGTCCAGCTCTCGCATGCATATGAGGCGCTTGAAAATATCATGGCTTGTGTCAGGCGCACCCTAGTCAACTGTGTTGATCATAACAAATATGGATAACACTGAGAAGAATGAGAATTCCAGAACACTGAATTGTGCTCATGAAGGACCTGTTCATAGACCAGGAGGCTGCCATTTGAACAAAAGAAAGGGATACTGCATGGTGTAAAATCAGGAAGGGAGTGTGACAGGGTTGTAACTTTTCACCATACTTATTTAATCTGTATACTGAATAAATAATCCAAGAAGCTGGGCTATATGAAGAAGAACACAGCATCAGATTGAAGGAAGAGTCATTAACAACATGCAATATGCAGACAACACAACTTGGCTTGCTGAAAGTGAAGATGACTTGAAGCACTTACAGATGAAGATTAAACACTATAGTTTGCAGTAGGGATTACACCTCAACATAAAGAAAATGAAAATCTTCACAACTGGACCAATAAATGGAGAAAAGATTGACGTTGATAAAATAATTAAGTTGGTGAAAATCAGGTCTGCCATGGTTAATGCATTACTTTCTCTTTGAAGTTTGTAAGTAGAAAGAATTCATGAGTATATGAATATTCTCTTTTTGAACTACTGTATTCAATGGTTTTGAATTTTATTAATGGTCCTCATTTCAGTCAATTACTACATTGATTTTCTTATTTTCTTCATATTTATTAGCTGTGATTCTTAACTTCTCTTTCCTTCTTATTGCCCTTTTTTTCTCTCTTAATGTGAAAAAAGAAAAATTAAAATGGATTGATTATAATTTCTTTTTAAATGATGAGTGCATAGCTTGCTTATATATATATATATATATATATATATATATATATATAGGTTTTAAGCAAACTATGCACTCATCTTTTTTTTTTTATTTATAATCAATCCATTTTTATTTATTTATTTTTTTGACATTCAAATTATACCTAGTTGGCCAGTAGGAGTTATGTTAAGAAAGATTCTCTTTTTTGACACAGTTCTATTTATTATTGAACATATTTGCTTTCTGGTATTGCTTTTCTCTCAGTATGAGAAAAGTTGAACATCTTTTTATAGAAATGAAAGCTACTTTTATTTCTCTTTCTATAAAGAGTTTATTGTATCTTTTGCTCATTTTTAGGTGCCCTGGTAGCATAGTGGTAAAAAGCTTTTGGCTGCTAACCAAAGGATGGGCAGTTTGAATCCACCACCCACTTCTTGGGAGAAAGATGTCTTATCTCAAAATAAAAGGACCTTAGAAATTTTATTTTAATTGCTATTTTCCATGTTATTTTATCTAAAATTGGTCTATATTTTGTTTAATGCTAATTTTTAGTTTTATTTTCTATCAAAATTATGTAAGAACATAATTTTAAAATTCAAATACAAGGCTTAGAACATGAAGACAGATCCTTTTAAAACAAAATGTCTCCCTTCATCCATTCCCTACTCCTTTTTCTTGCTCCAGAGGCAACACATTTCTCCCTTAACCTTAATTTTCTTCTGTTCATTGGCTCCATATCTCTAAATAATGTGACTATACTATTATTTTAAAGTTTGACTTGGTATACTGTCAATCAACTTTCTACCATGACAGGTGACAATTTAAGTCTCTTATTACTTCTATTGTTGTTAGGTGCCATCAAGTTGATTCAAACTCATAGTGATCGTATGTACAAAAAATGAAACACTGCTCACTCTTGCATCATCCTCATAATCGTTGCTATGTTTGAGCCCATTGTTCCAACCACTGTGTCAATTGGTTTAACACAATCCAGTCAAGAAATCAAAAGATTTACCTTGGGCAAATCTGCTGTGAAAGACTTCTTTAAGGTGTTAAGGAGATGTCATTTTGAGGGCTAAGGTGCTCGTGACTCAAACCATAGTATTTTCAATAGCCTTATATGCATTCAAAAATCTGGACAATGAATGAAAAAGACCAAAGAAGAACTGATGCATTTGAGTTATGGTGTTGGTGAAGAATATTGAATATACCATGGATGATTAGAAGAATGAACAGATCTGTCTTGGAAAAAGTATAGCAGAATGCTCCTTAGAAGTAAGAAGGGAGAAACTTTGTCTGATGGACTTGTTATAAGGAGGGACCAGTCCCTGTCTCCAGAGACATCATACTTGGTAAATTAGAGGGTCAGTGAAAAAAAGGAAGACCTTCAATGAGTGGACTGACACAGTAGATTACTGTTCCTACCTCCACCCATTCAGCCCTACCACATTCCCAATAGAGCTATATAATAGTGGTGTTTTTTTAATCTCTGGGAGGTAATAATTATTTAATACTTACTTGTTGTTTACTACTCTGCAATAGGTTATAGAAGTAAGCATTCAAGAAGGAGAAATAAAAATGCAATCCAAGATCAAGGAGCACAAAATATCATGAAGGAGAGAGTAAATTAACAGAAGCTAACTTTGCATTGGGAGCTGTGGTAGCATAGTGGCTAAGACACTTGCCTACTAACCAGACAGCTGGCGGTTCAAACCCACCAGCCACTCCTCGGAAGGAAGGTTGGGCAATCCTACTTCCGTAGTGATACTGCCTCGGAAACACAAGGAGGGGTCGCTATGAGTCGGGCCGACTCGACGGCACATAACAACAACAACAACAACTTTGCATTGTAATTATTCTTTGAAAGAAGTCACAATGAGACAATGAGAGAAAGAAACATAGATGCTAAGGGAATAGGATTTCTGATACAGGGAATAGCAAGTTCAAAATCCTAGAGGCTGGAGTGTGTTTATGTTGTAGGAATAGGAATAACTTTTGAGTGCAAAGAGAGTTACTAGTAAGAGACAAAATCCAAGAGTTCCTATGTATTTTTGTAAGCCAGGGTCAGCAAACATTTTCCTAAAGAGCAAGATAATAAATATAAGGCTTTACAGGCCATGTGGTCTCTTTTGCAAATACTAAACTGCTGTTGTGGCATGAAAGCAGTCATAGGCAATATTTAAATTAATTGGTCTGGCTAAGTTTCAATAAAACTTTATTTACACATACCTGTTTTAAGCCATTACAATGACTGTGTATTGCCCTCTCCTGTTACAACCAAGATACTACTAGATCAAGGGCAGACAAACTATATAGGAGCTAGGAATGATTTCTATATTTTTAAAAGGTTGTAACACACGAAGAACATGTAGCAGATAACTTATACACTGGTAGTGGAGTGCCTAAGGCACTTGACTGCTAACCCCAAGGCTGGTGGTTCAAACCCACCAGCTACTCCTCGGAAGGAAGGTTGGGCAATCTACTTCCATAGTGATATTGCCTCAGAAACCCAAGGAGGGGTCTCTATGAGTCGGTTCTGACTCCACGGCACATAACAACAACAAGAACAATGGTTTTGTTTTATATTTAAGTCAGTTATCACCTTAAATTGTTGCCCTCTTATTCAATTTGTCTATCTTCCAGTGGCATTGCAGAATTAATTTTTTTGTATCCCTTTATTCTAGCTTTTCATATAATTTAACATATAGGTGTTTGTTATACTCTTTTATTATTTTAAAATCTCTTTAGTTTTCTAGAGTGTTTTTCTCTATTCCACTCAATTATTTCATCATTTATCTTGCTCATTTTTCTGTTATTATTTTTGGTAGAGAATTAGATTTTTTGGTGTTGTGAATATTTTCTATTGTATTTTTTATTCTCAGTTTACCGATTTTTGCAATGTGCATATTTCCTTATTTCTTTTAATATATATTTTTGCAAAATATTTTTGAATATCTATCTTCTTTGCTAACTTTATTTCTTATTTTCTGGTAAATGTGACTTAATGCTTAACTTTTTCCTTTAATTTTTTTTTTTTTTAAACTGAGTCCCACAAATTCAAAACTGTAATTTTCTTTGTTATTCAGTTCTAAGTATTTTTGTGAAATTTTTCTCATGATTACTTATTTAATCTAAGCATAACTTATTAGTCTCATTTTTAATTCCCAAATGTAAGGACCTATTTCTGTTAGTTTTATAGTTTTATTTTTATTCTAATTTTATTGTATTAGAGAAAGAATATATCATTTGCATGATGTTGATTCTTTGGAATTTATTGGAGTTTCCTTTGTGTTTTAAGACATAGACAATTTTACTGCCTATGGTGTTCTCTACTGAGCATTGTGTCAATATATATTCTTTCATGATTGATCTTATTAATCATACTCTTCAATTTTTTTATAGTTTTGCTTATATTTGTTTATCTGTTTCCAAGAGAATATTAGAATTTCTTGACTAAGTGCCTGTTTCTTAAAATTACCAAATTTTAAAAATTGAATTATAACATAAATACAAAATATAAGTATAGACTTCATTGAACTATGACATAGTTAAAAATTCAGATAACTACTACTCAGGTTATAAAATAGTACAATACCAGAACCCAAAACTGCCTTGGTACCCCCTCTCTCTTACTAAAATCAGACTTATCACCAAAGTAACTACTATCTGACTTCTTACACCATAAAATCATTTTACATGTTTTTTAGCTTTATGTAAATCAAATCATAGAGTATTTACTTTTGACCTCTATCTTTTTTTGTTAACACGAGATTCACCTGTATTTTTGTGTATAGCTATTGTTTGTTCTCTTTTGTTGTCTTATAGCATTCTGCTGAATAAATAAGCAATAATACATCTATCCATTGTATTGTTGATGGACATTTGGGTCATTTTAAGGTACTTACTATTATAAGTCAGCTAAAAAGGGGAAGATCCTTAAGTAGATAGACTGACACAGTGGCTGCAACAATGGACTCAGGTATAGCAAGGATTGTGAGGCTGGCATAGGACCAGGCAGTGTTTCATTCTGTTGTATGTGGGGTCACTATGAGGTGGAGCTGACTCGACAGCACCGGCACCTAACGACGACAGCTACTATGAATATCTTCATCTGTGTTTTCGGTACATAAAAATTCTGCTTTTTTTTTTTTTAATTTTCAGCGTATTCCTAGAAGCAGGATTTCTTGACTAAAAAGTGTTATATGTTAAACTTTAGTAGATACAGTGAAACAGCTATTGATATTCCCAGCAGCAGAGTAGTAGAGAGGCTCCCTGTTCTCATCACTCTTGATATTGTCAGTCTTTCTCATGTGAACCACTCTAGGAGGGTATCGATATCGCATTGTGGTTTTAATTTTCATTGTTGCAATAAGTTATCTTACTGAGCAACTTTGCATGCATTTATTATTCATTTTATGGAGGGACTGTTCAAGTCTTTTGTCCATTTTCTATTGGATTATCTGTCTTTCTCAAATTGATTTGTAGTTTATTATTTATTCTGAATATAAGATCTTTGCTAGCTGCAAATATCTTCTTCAATTTTATGGTTTGCTTCATAATCATATTTTTTGAAGATCTAAAATTTAATTTTAATTTATTCCAATATATATTTATATTTTTCATTCATAGTGCTTTGTATGTCCCTTTTAAGAATTCTCTGCTTATATTAAGTTAATGAATATATTCTCATGTTTCCTTGTAGATCAGTATTTCCAATAGAAACAATGCAAGCCACAAATGTGAGTCACATACATAATTTTAACTTTCCTTTGTTTTTGTGTCCAACATTAAAAAAGTCAAATGAGGTTCTGGCAAGATGGCAGACTAGGCAGAAGGACTGCACAGATGCTCTTCAACAAAGAAAAGGGAAACCAATTAACACAGACACGGAAGATAATCTTGGATCCCTGAGCCTTGAAGGGAAGGATACAAAAATGGACTAAACCCCAACTAGCAGGAGAATTTGCGTGAAAATACCAAAAAAGGAGACACACGGAGCTGCAGTCTGGCAGCGGCCTGAGCAACCCTGATGGCACAGATGACAGGGCTTGGAGATTCCCGAGTGGAGGTAGGGCCTAGGAATTAACCCAAAAATCACCCTGCTAG
>NW_006921663.1:5035950-5070315 GCF_000298275.1 Orycteropus afer afer
ACTGTGGTCAATGACATGAGACAAAGTATATGTGAACTGCTGTATGAAAAGTGAATTTGCTCTGTAAATCTTCACCCAAATCACAATAAATTAAAAAAAAAAAAAGTCAAATGAACAGATAAGTTAAATAATAAAAATTATTGATGAGTTATTTTGCATTCTTTTCTTTTTTTAAAACTAACTTCAAGTTCCAGTGGATATAGTGAGAATAGTGACTACCGTTTTGAGTTGCATAAGTCTAGTAGCTTAAATGATGTGCCATTCAAACTTAACTCTATCATCTATATGCAATTGATTTTTTAGTATATCCTAAGGTAGCAAACCTAGCAAGGAAACTTTGTAGCTTATAGGGTCAAAGAAGATCTTGAAGAACCAGAGGCGATCTGAGTCCTTTAGCCACTAATATAGGGCTCAGTGATAACAGGACATTTTAATTATCTCTAATCTCTGAATGTTCTCTTTTGTTCCATAAGGATTTTCTTCACATAGTAGGGAAAAAGACCGATAGTAATCTGAGATCACATCTTTATAACTTTCAATACAAGAGAAAAACTAATTCAATTTCTGTTGGCAATGTCCTACCTCAGGTCAATTGCATATACCCTGTGGCCAGTGGGACAATTATTTTTGGACGAACCTGGCTTGTAGGTTATATGCTCATATTTGTAATTATGATGAAGAATGTGTGAGAGGATAAATTCAACTACAAACCCAATGCCAAATCCGTTTTTTCCTGATACCAACTATGAGGATAATAATCAAATAAATAAAATTCTCCACTTTTCACTTCTTTGTTCAGTTATGATACTAGCTGCCCAGTTTGCATTCTGTCTCTGACATGGAGCCAGGTCAGATCTCACAAGTTAAAAGGACATAGTCCTTCTGACTGCTAAGTAGGTACAAGTCTTCAGTTACCAGCTTCAAGTTCAGGAGTCCATACAACACCATAATTTCTGACTTACTGGCTACAAATTTGGTATTTTGGGGACGGCAGCTGCAAGTCCAAGTGTTCCCAGCTTCCCTCACTTCTGACCTACTTGCTTCCATTATTCTTTTCAGGTTGATGCATCACTTGAATGACTCACAGAACTCATGGAAAGTGGTATATATTATTACAGCTTTATTATTGGAATACTGCCAAAGTGACAAAGAGGCTGCATCTGCTGACCTTCTCTAACCGCACAAGATGAAGACAGAATCACCATCAATAGCCCAAGGCCTATTCCTGTGAGGCCAGATATTCTGCCTCTCTCCAGCCCTTTCATCAATCCTGATACCAACCATTCCTCCCACAGTACCCACTACCTTTCTGCTGGGTTTGATAATTCACTGCAGTGGCCACACAGAACTCACAGATTATGGGGTTTAATAGGGAAGCACCAGGCTACAATTCAAGTTTAGGAACAAAGCTCAGTCTCTCTAAGCCCGCCATCTCTCAGCCCACCGTCTCTTACAGTCTCTCTCCCAACATTACGTGTCTCTCCAAGTCTCTCTCAGCAATGCATGTCTCTTGTGTCTCTTTTTTAGCAATGCATGTCTCTCAGGAGCATGTTTATCTCAGCAGCACATCCTTCTCATCCAACAGTCAGAGAGACTCCTGCCTCTAGCAGGACTCCTTTTGAGCCTGGCAGAGTGGTCAGACTAACCAATAATAATATCAGAATTCTAAACACCTGAGAGAGCGAACTTCCCAGAACATTGCTTAGCTCCACTTGCAACAGAAATACCCCAGGTGGATAACTTTAACAATCAGGAGCTGCTCAGTTGCTCACGGCAAATTCCACCATGGAGTTTACAAAGACTTATTAGTGATAATGCCTTGGAAACCCAAGGAGGGGTCGCTATGAGTTGGGGCTGACTTGACGGCACATAACAACAACAACAACAACATGGGTAGAAAAGCCATACCATGGAATTTACTACACCACAAATACAAATATCTAGATCAGCAAATGTTAGACACATAGAGCAAAATCTAGGAAGGTTCACAACATGAAACTTCCATGTCCCAAAAAGAGTTGCATTACCCTCAGCAGTTCAAACCCACCAACTGCTCCAAGGGAGAAAAATGTGGCAATCTGTAAAGATTTACAGACTTGGAAACACTGTGAGGCAGTTCTACTCTGTACTATAAGGTCACTAAGAGTTGGAATCTACTCGTTAGAATGGATTTTGTCTCCTGAGACAGATATTTTTCACTAACTAGAAAGCCTAAGTTGATTGATTCAGTGTCCAGAGCTTTTATTGGGGAGCTCATTACATTATGCAAAGTTTAGTCTCTCTCCTCTGAGACTGATTAACATCATCACAAAGTGATTATGAGGTGTAGTTCTACAGCCTGGACACCATGACATGATCATCATGAGATAAATCCTTGCCTGGCCAGCCCCTACCCAAGAGTCACTTCATCACTTCACCTACTCTGTTAGGTGTGGTCTGGAGTCCTTAACCAAAAAAAAAAAAGCTCACTACCATTGAGTCCATTCTGACTCATAGCTCATCTTTTTTTCTGTGGAGAGGCTGGTGGGTTCAAACCACCGACTGACTTTTGGTTAGCAGCCAAGTACCTTAACCACTACACAACCAGAGCTCTGGACACTGAATCAATGGGAAACCCACATGGTGTTAACAGTAAAGGATTGTTTCTACAGTATATCAAGTCTATTTCTTTCATAAGATGCTTGTAGGGAACCAAGTACATAGCACTAAATAAATATTTGTTAAGCAAATAACACTGGCATTGTCTTTTAATTTGTCAGGAATATTTAAAATAAGAACTAAACCAGGACAAAAAATATAAATACATTTGCTTTGAACTCATTTTTATGATGTAGAAACATGTGAACACTATCCAAATTCTTAGTTTACAAGTTTAGGACTACTAATTATAAGGGCTTGTTAACATTTTCTTTGTAACCTGTATTTTCTGCAAATTTCTAGGTGGCTAGAAAAGTTATAATGATGTCTTTGGTAGTTATGTGCAGTTTTTATGGAATTTTTGAATCTGACTCTCTCTTACATTATAGTACAGCCCTTTTGACCATTAGTATAATTTCAACAACATTTCTTCATAAATACATACATCTTCTTAATTCTGCAAATAAGGAGGGTGATACTTCATGTTGAGATGACCTTTTCTTAGTCTCAATTTATTAGTCATTTAGAACAAAATTTAAAATTGAAGTGTGATTCTGTTTAGTACGAGGTGGAGGGTAGTGGCCTGAGTTTCATAGAGGTGATATGTCCCCTTTCTTTTCTCCAGTATGAACATTAATCAGGAGAATTACGTGAACAGAAGGACATGTAGGAGATGGAAAAAGTAGGAGGACAATCTTCCTTTAGTTTCTTTTTTAGGAGTTTCAATGAGATTGAGTGAAGAAAATACCTGTTTTTATGTTTTGAAAGATACAGCATATGAGAAAAAATAACTATTTTGGCTTAATAAACACCCTGACTTGGTACAGTTAAAGCAAATTCTATGGGATTTAGGTAGATAATATAAAAAAGACATGATATTGCCTCAATTATTGTATGGTAGAGCATTGCTATAATATATAATTTTCTCAGGGGCCAGTGTACAGAAAATAGTCTGACTTTCACGCTGCTTTCCCAGTGTTGTGAGGTTCAGAAGCATATTTAAAGGTATGTGTAAATATAGCTTCAGGGTAATGATAACTAAATCCAAAACCACTTATAACCAATGCCAAAAGTCATATATAGGAGTTCTTTGCTTTGTTTTTTGTTTTGTGGACACTTAATGTTTTGCCTTTCTTGCTCTTTCAAAGTAAATAATTTAATCTTAGCTTACATTTTTAATGCATTTACAAATGATACTCATGCTATAACGGTAGTTCATACAGTTTAGAAAAAAAGCAATACGTAATGCTATCACTATCCACAACTATTATTCTGTGTATTATTTTTCAGGCTTTTGCTATATGCATGTTTTTATGTAATTGTGATTTTTGCTTAATTAAAAAAATATTTTTTTGTAATTCAAGAGAACAAAATGCAAATGATTAATATATGTCTTTTACTTAGTTTAGAAAATCATCTAGTAGTGATAAAAAAACAGAAAATGACTATTTTCTGGGGTCACTGTGATTTTTAAAGTTTTCGTGCTCTGATGATAATTTTAAATTCTAGTTTATCATGGGTAGTAAGAAAAAGTTTTCTTTTGATTATAAGTAATGCTTATAATTGCTATGTGTGTGACAGTAACTACATAGCATAGAATCATTCTATTTTTGTAAGCACGGGATTTGACAGTTACTAAAAACCCCTCCTCCAAAAAAAAATAATAATAATAAGCAGGATACAAATTATGAAACCTAAATTTTGTTATAAACCATGTAGCTTTGGGTTACGTTCTAGTGTGAAAACAGTAGTGTATAAAATGTCTTTACGTACAGGATAAAGGAAAAAAAAAGAAAAAGAGAAAACAAACTCCTTACAATGAAGCAGTCTATTTCCTGTTTCATTTTCTTTCGCTTTAAAAAGCTTTTGTTCTTCACTAGAAGTTGCTTCAAATTTCTGGGAAGGTCTGTTCCGCATTTACTATTTCTGGATTGGTTAAGATTCCTTTTAAGTATGTGCTTTGTTCTCTGAAAAGCTTAGGTCAGTTGAGCAACATGCTGCTACTGTTTGTTTTTTTTTTTTAAAAAAAAAAAAAAAGAGCTGAGTAATGCTGGAGACTTCTCATGTGGCTGATGCAAACCTGGAGAATTTGCATCATCACTTAGCTGGAGTAAATTGGCGTGACAGGCGGGAGCTTAAATACAAGCCCATGAGGAAGCTGAGCTGGTATGTAATGATAGGGCGGCAGCAGCAGCCACAGCAGCAGTGGTAGTAGGAGGAGATGCAGAACCGAGAGCACCATTCACACACAGGTGTTTCTGAGTAGTAATTAGATAGCTGTGAAAGATAGAATACACCTTTGAGTTTTCACCTGTGAACACAATAGCACTGAGACAGACAATCTGAAGGCAAAGAGGAAGGGATTGTTCAGTCCCATTAAGAGACACCAAAGTTGAAAGTATTTTTCTTCCTGTTTTGTTTTTCCCCTGTGTACCACTACCATGGTCAGAAAGCCTGTTGTGTCCACCATCTCCAATGGAGGTTACCTGCAGGGAAATGCTAACAGGAGGCTACCTGCTAAGGGTGGCAAGGAGCCACCTGGGCAGGAAAAAGTGATGCTGAAGAAGAAAATCACTTTACTGAGGGGAATCTCCATCATCATTGGCACCATCATTGGCGCAGGAATCTTCATCTCTCCTAAGGGTGTGCTTCAGAACACAGGCAGCGTGGGCATGTCTCTGATTATCTGGACGGTCTGTGGGGTCCTTTCACTATTTGGTGAGTGCATCTTCTTCTTTGGGGGTGTAACTTGGGCTAAGCAGCTTGCTCTCTGGGGAAGCAAGGGGTAGTTTTTAGAGTGAGTGGTAAAGGTAGCACCAAATTGTCTGATTTTACTTAGGTATCTGAATTACTCACATACAGTATCTACTGTTAGCATGATCCTGAATTGCTTCCTGCAGGCTGTAATCTCTTTTCCTGACTAAGACAAAGTATTTTTTATGATTTTTTCCCTGTGGTGATGAGAGCAAAGGCTCACTTTGATGACCCAGTAAGATACACAGGAGCTGTCTGCACTGGGCAGTTGTGCTTAGTTACGTATGTTTGGGGTGTCCTGGCAGCTGGCACACTTGAATGAAACACCTGTGAAGTGAAGCCCAGCATGGCCTAGTTAGACACAGAACGGTGTGCTCAGCAGAAGTTTCACTGACTTTTATTGGCAAAACAAATGGGTAACAGTATTTTCTTTTTAATTCTTTAACTCCATATGCTTGCCAGTTCCTAATATTCAAAAGACCTTGACGTGGAAAGATATATGATGATAATATAACTCAATTCCTGTGATAAATGGGGAATATTGCAATGGCCTGAACATATTTCAAATATTTTCAACTTTCCGTCACTTCCCTATACCTATAAACTTTTGTAATATAAATTATAAAACTTCAATTGCGTGTTAGTGTGCAGTGCTTGCCCAGGTCTGTTTTCTTCATCTCTGTCTCACTGTGTCTCAAGGGACACAGATAACTTGACCACCTGTTCACTGAGTTAATGGACATGGCTGGTAGTATGATTATTAATTTTTCTTCACTATTTAGATCTCTTTATTGATGTGAGAATTAATGGTAAATGAGTAATAAATGCTCCTTCATGAGATGGGCAAATTACTGGAAAGCTACATAAATTAGTGATAAGGGCCACAAAAGCTGGTGAATAGTCAAAAACAACAACAAAATAATGAACTGAATTTGATTTCTGCCATAGGCCAATGGTCAAGATAGATTTTCTTTTCTCTAGTAAATAGTTGTGCTTTGATTCCAAAAGACATTAATTACTCTTTGAAGGAACAAATTCTTTATCCCAACTCTAGGACCAAGTACGAACTGTTGGTCCTTTAAGTACCAAGTCATTCATTCTTTCTACTAAGCCCTTGCAATGTTTTAATCCATTGGTTTTGGCATTCATATAGAGATCATAAATGTCCATTATTACCCATGCAAACTAAATCCACTGCCATTGAGTTGAATCCAACTCATAGCAACCCCCAAAGAGTTGCCAAGGCTGTAAATCTTTGTGGAAACAGACTGCCTTATCTTTCTGTCCATTGTTAGGGAAGAAGTGTTTTAAGTAAAACTTGTTAAGTCAATATCTTGGTTAATATAGAAAGCTTTTTGGAGACATTTTTCAGTTTTTTAAATGTTTGTGGTGTCACTTATGTGAGTAGCATGTAATTTATATAATGTTAAGTAATAATCATGGACCGTTATGTGTTCAGTATACAACTTTCCATTCCAGTAGAAAATTTGGGATTAATATGGCTATACAAAAACTGTTATAGAACCATTAGCCACTATTAATATTAAAATTATTCTGGCATATGTATTTATAGATAAACAGAAAATGTAATTGTTGTTCCTCTTAAATAATTTTGTGCATCATCAGCCTTTAATCTACCTACAGCATTTCATAAACTCGGAATGAATCAATGTCTAGTAGGGAAACCACAACAAGTTTCCTGGACACTTGTATACTTATGTGCATGCAACTCCCACCATGTAATTAGATTTTTGAATGTGAACATGTGCACACACATTTGCACACATATTATTTAGATATAATAAAATGGACTGCCTTGAATGTTAAACTAGTTACTATGATAATATGCCTCTGCAATAAGTATCTCATCTCAAGAAGTTTACTTAAAAAAAAAAAAAAAATTACTGGCTAAGGAGACTAGCTAAGGTTGCATTTGAGGTGGTATTCTGTGATTACTGATTACAGGGAGTGTGCTCTTAGATTTATCTATTTATCTGTATTTGCATTACATTTGTCCCTTTAGTTACTAGGAGCTTTTGATAGACGTGACTCCATAACAAGAAACAAATCAAAATGTAACAAATTCTTTCTTTCTCCTAAGACTCTATGGAATTATGCGACAAAATGTAAGGAATCTGTGTATTAGGTTTATAATTTTTTAAAAGCCAAGGTCAGTACATACATTTTTACATCTTAATTCATTTTTTTTTTTTTTTTTTCATCTGGACAAAGTGGTTATGGAACTTGAGACCTTTAAACAAAAAACTCATTCCCTCAGAAATTGGTTTAAACCAGGGGCAACATCCTGGAGTTTCAACAAAGCATACACAGGTCTAGGTATTGATTCTCTGGCAATAAATTCTAAGGTACTTAAGACTTTTCCCAATAACATGTTATATTGGATGATTTTCCAGACAGCCTACCAATATGCCAACTGAATCCCAAAGAAAGATGAGTTGCAGTTAGTTAGTTAGTTACAGTAGTTGAATAATATCACCCATTCCTAAATATCAATCTGCAGACTAGATAGTTCTGTATTATCTAGGAGTATTTTAAACAAATGGAGATTCTTAAACCCATCTGTTGGTAAGCCTGATTTAGAGGGTCTGGGATATGGCTTTATAGTCTGTTTTTTTATTTGGTTGTTTTTTTAAATTAAAAATTCTTCCCTGGTAATTCTTATGCAGTGCAGATTCAAGAGTCAGAGAATTGATATTCACTGGATATCCAAGTTATATTAGACAGTTCTAGCTGAAATTTTGTTGTTGTTAGTTGCCATCGGTTGGTTCTCATGAGGAACCCATGCACACTGGGATTAGACCACAGGGTTTCCATTGGCTTATTTTCTAAAGTAGATCACTTGGCCTTTCTTCTTTGGCCTTTCTTACTGTGGAAACTCTATCAAAACCTGTTCAGCATTAGAACACATAAGCCTCAACTGATGGAAAATTTGTGGCTATGCTTGAGGACCATTGGCTGGGAATTGAGCTCAGATCTCCAGTGTGGAAGGTGAACATTGTGCTACTGAACTTCCACTGCCCTCATCTGAACCTTTACTCATTAGCAAAAATGTTCCACACTTTAGTCTCTGAAGTAGCTCAGGCAAACATTGTGTGTCATATTTAAGCACTTAGCAGTAAATATAAAACTTTCAACATAACCTTGAGATATATTTTTCATTATCTTAATAATTAATTAATCAGGTTGATAGGTATAGCTGTATTTCCTTAGGGCTTGTGATGCATCAGGCCTGGTACATTCCTTGGCACACATTGCTACAGTTACACACACAACCCACTTATAAGGTGAGAATTGAGATCTCCATTTTATGGGGGTGAAGGTGAGGTTTCCTTAACAGGTTATATAACTTGTCAAAGGTTCATGTGAATTGTATTACTAAATGTTAAAATTTTGCCCTCTAATCAATTGTACCTAATGGAGTGTAAGTACATAAGCATATATAAATGCATAAGTATACGTAAGTATAAATTTTAATTTAATCTTTTTAAAAAGCATGTTCTTTTAGCTACCTGGAAGTGTATACTTCAAAAACATACTTTTGTCATGGTTCGAGAAAGTGAGTATCAGAGTCAGAATTGTGTTAACAAACAAAACCAAACTCACTGCCATCGAGTTGATTTTGACTCATAACGACCCCCTTTGGGTTTCTGAACTGGTAAATCTTTATAGAAGTAGATTGGCCAGTCTTCTTTCCGCAGAGTCGCTGGTGGGTTTGAACTGCCAACCTTCTGGTTAGCAGTCAAATGCCTTAGGCAGTGCACCACCAGAGCTCCTTTAACAAACAAAGTATATCCTGAAAATTAAATGAATTCTTGTAAGGCCTAGAATACATACTTTTCTGAAGAATAGATACCATTTATTTTGATTTGCCACAGAAAATCATTTATTTAAAGGGTTTCAATTATAATGAGATCAGTTTGGGATTATTTTTGTCTTGATTCAATGGTTGTGTTTTCCAAAAATAGGTAATATGATTGACATCTATCTTTTCTTTGTTCCTAGGTTTCAGATTCTAAATTCTGAAGCATGTGATAATTGTTTTAGAAGTTTGCCTGTACCATCACAAGGAATATAGCATTGTTCCGACAGAATGAAATAGATTTCAAATGTAGGGAAGTTCCAAGAGGAAGTTGGTGTTTCTTAGCAATCACATAACCATTATTTGTCTTGAGATTAGAATGCCATTCAGAAGTGGTTGTTAGTCTCACGCAACCTAAATATTGTTGTATCAGTGCTTCTGCTCAGTGACTTGATAAGATGTTAAATTTGCACTTTTTATTATGACTATTCCACAGGAGCTTTGTCCTATGCTGAGTTGGGAACAACTATAAAGAAATCTGGTGGTCATTACACATATATTCTGGAAGTCTTTGGTCCATTACCAGCTTTTATACGAGTCTGGGTAGAACTGCTCATAATACGGTAAGAGCATAGATAGGAAAATAATAAAGACAAATAAATCTGTTACATTATTTTTCTGAATCACCTTGGTTATTTTACTAATTAGGTATATGTATGTCATGTGATGATGTTATAAACATGTCTACTTTAGGACATAAAATCTGTGATAAAATACTTTCCTGTATTCATATTTTGAATACAGTTTTGCCACTGGGAGTAGTGTACAACCCTTGCTAAATTTTAATGAAAGTTCTTTTCTCTAATCTTCAATTATTCTCTTTGACATTTCTAGGAAAGATGTTGGTTTGAAAGGATATAAATCATTAAAATTCACCTTGATAAAAGATATTAATTTGTCTGACCAGAAACATTTAAATGTTATACTAGGAACTGGAGTTTTCTTATTGTAGATCATACTCTTAAGTCATTTAATTTTATATAATTTTTGTGACTAAGAAACTTCTGTGCCTAAAAACATAGTGTGTCATTGGGTCTTATACTTCACACACAAAAGAAAACATTTACGTAAATGACTCACTTCCTCACGTTAAACAAATCAATGAACTATAGTTATGAAAGCTTCTTTGATTTTATGGTTGTAACGATGTGTTCCCTTTTGTGATTACCTTGGTTTAAAATCAAAGCAAATAGTGCTAAGTCACTCTGAATAGCAATTTTCCTTAAACTTTGTGGGAAATTTATGATGTCATAGGAGTGGTTTACAATATCACAGTCCCTTGACATTGACTGTTTCAGTAATATGTGACTTGAATATTATGATTACAAAAGTTACTGGGAATAACTTGTGAAACCTGTTCTTACTGTAAACTTATCAGACATACACACCTAAGACCTCATTGAGCTTTTCTGTCTTCTGCAGCTTAGTGGCAAATGTAGATCTAGTAAGTATCAACTCTTCACTAATCATGATTTTTATGGTCCTAGGAGTATTTTTTGTTGCTTTTTTTTTTTTTTTTTTTAACAGAGAGCTTCAGAATAGTTCTTAATTCTTTGCTAAAACCTTTTTTCATTTCAAACAATCTCTACTATTTAAAAGTTGTTATAATAAAACAGGAAAGGGAGGGACCAGGAATGGCCTTCAGGACCTCAGGAGTTGCAGGATATCCAAGTTAAAAGGGGTGGGAGGCAAGGCTAGGCCCCAAGCCCCCTAGAGCCAGGAAAGGGAGGGACCAGGAGCAGCCAGGGACCAGAGGCAGGTTTCAGGTAAGAATTAGGTAAGAGCCTCGAGGATGCAGAAGTTTCCAAGGAGAAAAACTTTTCTGTCAGTTTGTCATACTGTGAGGCTTGTATATTGCTGTGAGGCTTGAGGCTGTACCACTGGTGTTTCAGACACCAGAAGAGTTGCACATAGTGCACACGTTTCAATGCAGCTTGCAGACTAAGACAAACTAGGAAGAAGGAGGAGGCCACCCGCTTCTCAAAACCTGGCCAGGGAAAACCTTAAGAATACCAGACAAACACTTCCTGAGACATTATTGGGCGACTTTATGAATACCTTGGAAACATTGACACAGTGCAGGAAGACTAGCCCCTTGGATTGGAAGGCACCCAAAATAGGGCTGGGAAAGAGCTGCATTATCAGAGTAAAATCAGCCTTACTCAAACAGATAAAGTAAAGCTTTCAAGACCTCCATGTGCTGATGTGGCATGGCTCAAATTGAGGAGAAACAGCTGTAAATATCCATTAATAATCAGAACATGGAATGTAGAAGTATGAATCAAGGAAAATTGGAAGTTGTCAAAAATGAAATGAAATGCATTAAGATTGTATCCTAGACATTAGTAAGCTGAAATGGACTGGTTTGGCCATTTTGAATCAGACAACCATGTGATCTACTATGACGGAAATGACAAATTGAAGAGGAGTGGTGTGGCATTCATCATCACAAAAGATGTTTCCAGATCTGTCGTGAAGTACAATGCTGTAAGTGATAGGATAATATCCATACGCCTACAAGGAAGACCAGTTAATACAACTATTAGTCAAATTTATGCACCAACCATCAAAGCAAAAGATGAGGAAATTGAAGATTCTTATCAACTTCTGCAGTCTGAAATTGATCAAACATACAATCAAGATGTGTTGCTTATCACTGGTGATTGGAATGGAAAAGTTGGAAACAAGAAAGAATCACCAGTAGTTGGAAAATTTGGCATTGGTGACAGAAATAACGTTGGAGATGGCATGAGAGAATTTTGCAAGGCCAATGACTTATTCATTGCAGATACCTTTTTTCAACACTACAAACAGCAGCTGTACATGTGGAGTACACAAGAATCAGATCAACTACACTGGTGGTTAGAGGCAATGGAAAAACTCAGTATCTTCAGCCAAAACCAGGCCAGGAGCTGATTGTGGAACAGACCATCAACTGCTCATATCCAAGTTCACTTGAAGTTAAAGACAATTAAAACAAGTCCATGAGAGCCAAAATATGATCTTGAATATATCCATCCTGAATTTAGAGGCCATCTAAAGAATAGATTTGATGCACTGAACACCAATGACCAAAAACCAGAAGAATTGTGGGATGACATCAAGAGCATCATCCATGAAGAAAGTGAGGTCATTAAAAAGATGAGAAAGAAAGAAGAGACCAAAATGGATGTCAGAGGAGACTCTGCAACTTGTCCTCAACTGAAGATTAGATAAAGCAAATGGAAAAATGACTAAATAAAAGAGCTGAACAGAAGATTTCAAAGAGCAGCTAAAGCAGACAAAGACAATTACAATAATGAAATGTGCAAAGACTTGGAGTTAGAAAACCAAAAGGGAAGAACCACTCAGCATTTCTCAAGCTGAAAAAACTAAGGAAAAAATTTAAGCCTCGAGTTGCAATATTGAAAGATTCTATGGGCAAAATATTGAATGATGCAGGAAGCATCATAAGAAGATGGAAGGAATACATAGAGTCATTGTACCAAAAAGAGCTGGTTGATCTTCATCCATTTCAGGAGGTGGCATATGTTCAAGAATCAATGGTATTGAGGGAAACAGTCGAAGTTGCACTGAGGGAATTGATGAGGAACAAGGCTCCAGGAATTTATGGAATACCCGCTGAGTTATTTCAACATTAGGAAGCCATTGGGGGCACTCAGTTGGTTATGCCAAGAGATTTGGAAGACAGCTACCTGGCCAACTGACTGGACGAGAACCATATTTGGACCTATTCCAAAGAACAGTGATCTCACAGAATGTGGAAATTATCAAACAATATCATTAATAGTGCATATAAGTAAAATCTTACTGAAGATAATTCAGTAAGATAATTAATTGCAACAGTATATTGACAGAGAACTTCCAGAGGTGCAGGCTGGATTTAGAAGTGGATGTAGAATGAGGGATATCATTGCTGATGTCAGATGGATCTTGGCTCAAAATAAAGAATACCAGAAAGGTGTTTACTTGTGTTTTGTTGACTATACAAAGGCATTTTATTGTGTAGATCATAACAAATTGTGGATAACATTGAGAAGAATGGGAATTCCAGAACACTTAATTTTACTTATGGGGAACCTGTACATAGACCAGGAGGCTGTCTTTCAAACAGATAAAGGGAACCCTGCATGGTTTAAAATCAAGAAGGGAGTGTATCAGGGTTATATCCTTTCACCATACTTATTCAATCTGTATGTTGAGCAAATAATCCGAGAAGCTGGACTTTATGAAGAATGTGGCATCAGGATTGGAGGAAAAGACATTAACAACCTGCGCTATGCTGGGGACAGAACTTTGCTTGCTGAAAGTGAGGATGACTTGAAGTACTTATTGATGAAGATTGAAGACTACAGTCTGCAGTATGGATTACATCTCAATATAAAGAAAACAAAGATCCTCACAACTGGACCTATAAGCAGCATTATGATAAATGGAGAGAAAAGATTGAAGTTGTCAAAGACTTCACATTGCTTGGTTCTACAATCAATGCCAATGGAAGCAGCAGTCAGGACATTAGACAACGTGTAGCATTGGAAAAGTCAACTGTGAAGGAACTGTTTCAAGTGCTGAGGAGCAAGGATGTCTCCTTGAGGACTAAGGTGCACCTGACACAAGCCATAGTATTTTCAATCGCCTCATATGCATGTGAGAGCTGGACAATAAATAAGGAAGACGAAAGAAAAGTTGATGCTTTTGAGCTGTGGTGTTGGCAAAGAATGCTGAAAGTACCGTGGACTGCTAAAAGAACTAACAGGTCTGTCCTGGAGGAAGTGCAGGCAGAATGCTCCTTGAAAGCTAGAATAGCCAGATTTCATCTCACATACTTTGGTCATGTTGTCAGAAGAGACCATTCCCTGGAGAAGGATGTCATGCTTGGTAAGGTAGAGGGTTGACGAAAGAGTGGAAGGCCCTCAATGAGGTTGATTGACACAGTAGCTGCAGCAATGGGATCAAGTGTAGCAAGAATCGTGGAGCTGGCTCAGGAAAAGGCAGTGGTTCGTTCTACTGTGCATAGGGTCGCTATGAGTCGGAGACAACTCGATGGCACTCAACAACAGCATAATAATAAAATAAAGGTAAAGAAGTATTTGTTCTTTCTGTAAAATCTCTTTACCTGAGATATTCCTTCTCCTTTCTAACTATCTGAATCTTATGTACTCTTCAAAAGTCAACTTAAATCCTGTTTTCCATAGCTAATTGCTTGTTCTCTCTGTTGTTTTCAAGTGCCATTGAGTCAGTTCTAACTCATAAAAACCATGTGTAGAACAGAAGAAAACACTGCCCAGTCCTGTGCCATGCTCACAATCATTGCTGTATTTGATCCCATTGTTGGAGGCACTTTATTAATCTGCCTTGTTGAGGGTCTTCCTTTTTTCACTAACCAAGCATGATTTCCTTCTCCATGGACTGATCCCTCCTGGTAACATATCCAAAGCACATGAGATGAAGTCATTCCATCCTTACTTCTAGGAGCATTCTGGCTGTA
Source organism: Orycteropus afer afer (assembly GCF_000298275.1). Taxonomy (NCBI): domain Eukaryota; kingdom Metazoa; phylum Chordata; class Mammalia; order Tubulidentata; family Orycteropodidae; genus Orycteropus; species Orycteropus afer. The sequence continues at coordinate 5,050,710 of NW_006921663.1, forward strand.
CTTATTCTGAGACAGAATTATTCACTTTAGCTTGTAATATTTAATCTCTTAATTCTTCTGAAAAAATGAAATCTCAGCTTTTTATTTGCTATCTCAGCTTTTCATTTGATAGCTTTTATTCTTACTTAATTATTTTAGGTATCTGTGTTCTGTTTCTTATCAAACTTGGAAGCATTTTAAGCACGTAGACCAGGTCTCACACTTTTTTGTAACCCTTATACTACTGACTTCAGTATAGCGCATGTTATAGATACTAAGTTATTTTTGATTAAGTGGATGAAACTTTAATGTTGTAAGTAGCGTAGTGCCTAAGGCACTTGACTGCTAACCAAAAGGCTGGCGATTCAAACCCACCAGCCACTCCTTGGAAGGAAGGTTGGGCAATCTATTTCCATAGTGATAATGCCTCGGAAACCCAAGGAGGGGTCACTATGAGTCGGGTCCGACTCGATGGCAAACAACAACGACAAACATTCAAATGAGCACACTACTTATTTAGAGAATTGATCTGTTAACATGGTTGACTTTGTACTCTGATAGTTGGATTTGAATCCATCTTTAGCCTTGTGTTAGTTGTGTGACTTTGAGCTGGTTGCTTGGCCTTTCTTAGCCTCCTCTGTAAAATGAGCGTCATCATTCTGTATATACAGGTATAGCACTTACTCGTGAATTTATTCATTATAAAAACACTGAATGTAATAGGTACATCAAAGCAATCTAAAGAGAAGTATGCCATAGTGCCTACTCTGAAGTAAATCATAGTCAAATATTGCTTTAATTAAATGATTTAATTTAATTATATAATTTTAATGCAAAAGAATGGCCTTATGATGTGTGTGTATGTGTGTGCATGTGAGAATATGTGGTTTGACAGAGAAAATTACCTAGATACATCTAGAGGCATTTTAAATGGATTCCTTTGTCATAAAGGGCTCATAATGTTAAGCTGGCCTTTCATATGGGCAGAATAATGAATGACTGTAGAGATGAGCTAGGTATTTTTAACATGCTCATACCAAAACTCCTGGTACCCAAATACTTCACATTAAAACTATAATTCTATTAAATAACTCTTGCAATAAGTAAACTGTAAAATACCAATTTCAAAGAATGAAATATTACCCATTAATACACAGCAGGGCTCATTAGATTGAATTTACTCATTCAATATAAATTCTGTACATACTGAGTTCCTACTATGTGCAGAGGAGCTATGGTAGCGTAGTGTCTAAAGCATTTGACTACTAACCAGAAGGCTGGTGGTTCAAACCTACCAGCCACTCCTCGGAAGGAAGACTGGGCAATGTACTTCCATAGTGATATGGCCTCAGAAACCCAAGGAGGGGTCACTTTGAGTTGGATCTGACTCTATGACAGTGAGACTATATGCAGATGCTATAGTTAACATCAAGGATAAAATAGTTGATGAGGATAGACATAGTCTTTTACTCACAGAGCTCAGAGCCAAGTGGGTGAAATAGTCATTAATCACAAGGTCCTTTAAATGACTATAAAATTGCTACTCTTACAAGAATTGTGAAGATACAACCATGGAATTCTGTAAGAGTATCCTCTGAGAGCTATAACCAGTCAGAGGGAAAGGAAAACTTCCCAGGACTAAGGACAACAGACTAAGATTTGACATATAAAATACAGTCAATGAATTGAAGTGGCTCCAGAAAGAGGCTATTCAGATTCCTCTACTGGCAGGAAGCACTCCGAAGATGCAGGTAGATCTTAGATGAGATGGAACCTTGTTAAAGATTGTTAAGGATGCAATATAAAGGATTTCTGTGTATGCTGAACATGTTTAGAGGCACTAAAGTGATGTGATTGGATTTTCATTTACACATCAGAAAAAATCATAAATGATGGGGAATTGGAAAAATAATTTTGTTTGGGGAAAGAGAAGATAGTCTCTGGGAAAAGAACTTGCTGTTGTTGTTAGGTGCCATCAAGTCATTTCCAACTTCTATGTACAACAGAGCAAATCATTGCCCAGTCCTGAGCCATCACGGTCACTAGCACACTTGAGTACATTGTTGAAGCCTCTGTGTCACTGTAGCTCATTGAAAGTCTTCCTCTTTTTCTCTGGCCCTCTATTTCTCCAAGCAGAGAATCAAGAAATGCATGATGTTGTTCAGTACCAGCAGGGCAAGGTTGGGGAACTATACTAGTTATTGATTTTATGACAATCTAGGAATAAGACAAGAATGTTAGGTATCTAAAAGGAAGAGAAGCTGAGAAAGAAGATTGGTGTGATACATTTAGATTATTCCATATAATGACTTATGTATCTAAAGAATATATATTCATATATGCATATACATACAGTTTTTACTTATTGACATGGTGAGGTTCTAAAGACCACATCATCATGTGAATATAGAAGATGACCATATCAAATCACAAAACAGAAAATGACTACATCAATACAGAACAGGCAAATTTCATCATTACATAACTGCCAAACCACTGAGAATCATGGCCCAATAAAGTTGACATATAACCTTCACCATCACAGCCAGCATTACTCTCAATTCACACCTTGCCATTTGTTACTGTCAGACATGTGTCGTTAATGTGCAAAATAGTTGGATAGTAGATTTTTTACTGTTGAAATAAATGTGAGATGTCAGAAAGTGAGGACTAACGTAGTGCCTAAGGCACTTGATCGCTAACCAGAAGGCTGGTGGTTCAAACACATCAGCCACTCCTCAGAAAAAAGGTTGGGCAATCTATTCCGTAGTGATACCACCTCGGAAACCCAAGGAGGGGTCGCTATGAGTTGGGTCTGACTTGACAGCACGTAATAACAACAACAAATGTATTTGAAATAAAAAGACATGCATAGTTTTCACATAGAAATATTTGAAAAAATTAAAGTAGAATGGTTTGCTTCTTATTTTACTACATACTTGAATTTATTTCATTTTCTTTTCCATGTGTGTTTTCTCAACTATTTAAAATTATGAGTATGGAGGGGTCGCTATGAGCCAAATCAGACTCCATGGCAGTGTTTTTTTTTTTTTTTTTAATGTTGTTGTTGTTGTTGTTATGTGCCGTCGAGTCATACCTGACTCCTCCTTGGGTTTCCGAGGCAGTATCACTACAGAAGTAGGATTGCCCAACCTTCCTTCCGAGGAGTGGCTGGTGGGTTTGAACCGCCAGCCGTCTGGTTAGCAGGCAAGTGTCTTAGCCACTATGCTACCAGAGCTCCTTTTTAATAGAATTAAGAATAACCACTTGGCTCTTCAAGTTTTTATCCCTATAGAAAAAATATGAGTAATACAATGTCAGATATATAAGAATACGTTTGCAGAGAACAATTATGTATACTAAAAAACAAACAAACAAAAAAAACTTACTGCTGTTGAGTCAGATCCGACTCCTAGCGATGCCTTCTTGGGTTTCTGAGGTGGTATCACTACAGAAGTAGAGTGCCCAACCTTCCTTTGAGGAGTGGCTGGTGGGTTTGAACTGCCAGCCTTCTGGTTAGCAGTCACATGTCTTAGGCACTACGCTGCCAGAGCTCCCATACTAAAAACCAGCTGAGTTTCATATTTACTCAACTAACCATGACTCAACCCATTAGCTCTGTACCAGTTATCAAATTCATCCTATGGCTAGAGTTCAATTATTAACTTATGAAGAAAGAAGATGGCTTTTTGTTAGGCCCAGGTCTGTAAGGATGTCAAGTAATAAACTAGTTTTTTAAGGAAAAAAAATTCAAATATGGGAGAGCATTGGCAAAGTAGATAGTACTCAGCCATGTCCTCAAAGATATATGTAGTTTTAAAACAATTATTGTTATTGACAATGCTTCATTCATAATGTTGATGACAACCTAACTTGATAAATTACAGATTTTCATGTTTAATATGTCTTATATGTTAAATAATGATCCTTCAAGAAAGAAAAAAAGCTTAGTGAGAATGCTATTTAGTTTTTTCTTGTAATTAACTTCAATTTATTTCTTCTAGCCCTGCATCCACTGCTGTGATATCCCTGGCATTTGGAAGATATATTTTGGAGCCATTTTTTATTAATTGTGAAATTCCTGAACATGCAATTAAGCTCATTACAGCTGTAGGCATAAGTGAGTATTATAGTTATAAACATGAACACCAACAACAGAGTGATCAGGGAAAGTTTATGCAATCTTTTTGTATGGCAAGACTGCTGTCCACCTTGTGTTCTTTGAATTTATAATTTCTTACCAAATTTTATTTTGAGAATAAAGAAAATAATAAGGAGTTCAAGTGATCCCTGATATTATTTTACATATTAGCTTTTATATTCTATCAAGAGATATGACAGCTAATAATTTTAAAAAAGGAAACAAAAACCACATTTTAATAAAATAGTAGGTGGATTATATACCTAAGAGACTTTTAGAGATGAAATATAATTATTTTATTAAATAATTATCCTATCTGAGCAATAATGTGTTGAATTATAAGTTACTTATTCTCACGGAATTGTGTTTATGTGTTGGATTTCTATGTTGTTGTGATCATACATTTTATGGTATGAGTAGATGTTAATTTTAGCCTTATTATTTTAGCTGCCTATTGATGGTCGTGATAAGAATATTCTCTCAAGATTTGATTACTAGTTGTATTTCTCAATTAGGAGTTTTCCTTATGTTCTCCAAATTAGCAAGTTGTCCATATTTTTATCAATGAGCACAGATATTAGAAATGTTAGAAAAGGAAATAAAGAGGAGCATGTACAAAATTACTTGAATGGTGTGAAATTGAATATGGTTCTAGCTTCCTATAAAACTCTAAGTTCCAATTCCTTGAATATTATGTGAAATAACTTAATTCTAGATGTTGATCAATTTGAATATTATGGGAAAGAAAAACTTAATTCTAGATGTTGATCACCTTACTACTTTAAGAACCAAGATGATTTTTTTAAGTTTTAACTACTCAGAAAATCACATTGGAATAAATGAAACTCCTTCTGAGGAGTGGCTGATGGGTTTGAACTGCCAGCCTTCTGGCTAGCAAAGTATTTCATGAGTATACAAAGAGGAGACCTGGTGGTGCAATGGTTAAGTGTTTGGCTGCTAAACAAAAAGTCAGTGATTCAAACCCTTCAGTGGCTCCATGGGAGAAAAGAGGTGGGGATCTGTTCCTGTAAAGATTACCAAAAAAGAAAAGAAAAAAGAAAACAAATACAAACTAACTGGCATGGAGGCAGTTCTGACTCACAGCATTCTCCGATGGGTTTCAAAGCTGTAAATCTTTATGGAAGCAGATTGCCTCATCTTTCTTCCACAGAGCATCTGGTAGATTCAAACCACTGACTTTTGATTAGCAGCCATATTCCATAACCACTACATGATCAGAGCTCCCATAAAGATTACAGCCTTGGAAACCCAATGAGGTAGCTTTATTCTGTTCTATAGGGCTGTTATGAATCGGAATCCACTTGATGGCACACAACAACAATACAGTTTCAATAGAATAATGAAGAGAAAAATGCACATATGGTAGCAGAGAGGTGAGTGTTAGTTTGCAGGAAAGAGTTAGGAATTATACATAAATATATCTCTAGTGAATGTATTTCAGAATTAAAATACTAGGTACATTCTAGATTCCCTGACTTATGGACGAAAGAAATATGCACAATTCTTCTTCTATGAAATCTCTGGAAAAAAAAAAAAAAGATAAATACTTTAAGTGGATATTTTTAAGTTCTGGAGTGGTAGTAATTAAGAAAGGAGACTTGGTGACACAAATTTAAGCACTCAGCTGCTAACCAAAATCTTGGTCATTCTTACTCACCCAGCTGCTCCCTGGGAGAAAGACCTGATAAGTTATCCCCATAAAAACCCTATAGGAGACTTTTGCTCTGTGATAGGGTCACTATGATTTAAAAAATGGAGCCATAGTGGCACATGGTTAAAGCTCACGGCTGCTAACTGGAAGGTCAGTGTTTTAACACAGCAGCTTCTCCACATGAGAAAGATGTGGCAGTCTGCTTCCATAAAGATGTACAGCCTTGACAGCCTAATGGGTAGTTCAAATCTGTCCTATAGGGTTTTTATGAGTCAGAATTGACCGGATGTATTTTGTTTTCAAAAGTTAAAATAGCTTTATTGATTGAAAATGTTACATATTTATTATAAAGATTATAAAAATAATGCAGAAAAGTAAATAAGAAAAAATGAAAACTATTTAGGATTTGATTTTCTATAGGATTAAATCAATCTTTTGATAAATATTCTTTCAGACTTCTCCTTTTCTTTCTTTTTTTTTCTCTGTCTCATTCTGTACCCATCCATCCATTCTTTTACTTTTGTTTGTTACTTGGGTATCATTCCTTATATATCATAAACATTCATTCATGTAATAAATAGTGAACTGTTTTCTGGTTATCATGTTTTCAAATGATTGCATAGTAATTCATTACATGGTTGTACTTTCATTCTTCTTTAAGAGTTTAAGTTTATTCCAAATTTTTGCTACTGTATATTATGCATGTGAGCTCTGGTAGTGTAGTGCCTAAGGCACTTGATTGCTAATCAGAAGGCTGGCGGTTCAAACCCACTGGCCACTCCTCAGAAGGAAGGTTGGGCAATCTACTTCCATAGTGATACCACCTCGGAAACCCAAGGAGAGGTCGCTATGAGTCAGTTCGACTCGATCGCAAATAACAACAACAACATATATTATGCATTGGTAACATTTGTAGTGATTCTTAAATTCTGAAATGATCAAGTGAATGTACCAGGTGATGGACTCTGTGATTGTACATAGGGAAATCTTCTCTCACTTGCAACTTGAATGCTAAGAAGTGTGTAACTAACTCGTTTTATCCCAAGATGTTTCTTCATATGTATTTGTAATTGTAAAAGTAGGGAGACTGCAGCTTTTTAAAAATAAAGCTTATAGACAATAAATGCAAATTTCCAGAAAAAGTGGCTTTTTGTTGTTGTTAAAACTAAGTAAAGGTTGTGGAACTAGCAGAAAGTTGAAGTCTGCTGTCTACAATTACCTCAATCATTCCAGCAGGGTGCAGATGCCAGGGTCATGGAGAATTACCCTGCCTTTTTGGCTGAAGATAGTTTTTCTAACTGTGGATCCATTTAATTCATTCATTCATTCATTCACTCAACAAAAATGTGTTGATTATTTATCTGTTAAAGGCATAGAGCTGGCCACCAGCAATTTAGAATTGAACAGCTCTTGTTCTATTCTGAAAGTTTTCATGCTCCACAAAGAAAGGAGGGTGGATAAGAATGCTCATGAGAAACTGGTATAGCATCAGTAAGAAAAAGAAACTCTGCTGCTGCTTCAGAACCAGTGTTTGTCCTAGTTTGGGAACTCTTTTGTGTTAGTTACTTTTAACATTTTGTTCAAATGCAAAATATATCTTGGACTTTGCATACTCTTTTGGGGTAGGTTGAACAGCTCCTTGGTGTGCTAATTGGAAAGTGGAGAGGAAAACCAAGAAGGAAAATGCTGGCTAAGGCTAGTTCTAAGGAGCCATAGTGGTGCAATGGTTAAGTTCTGTGATTTGAACTCACCAGTCGTTCAGGAGGACAAAAGACCTGTCAATCTGCTCCCTTAAAGATGGCAGCTTAGGACATGTTATGGAACTATGTCAATAGTAGAATGACAATTCTACTATGTCATAGAGGGTCACGATGAGTCGGAATTGACTCAACAGGACACAACAGCAACAAGACTAGTCCTAAAGGTGAAGAATAAGATCTCAACTAACTTCTCTGTCTTGGCCTTTTTGAGTGAAATTCACAGTGGCAGGAAAAAATATATATATCACCATGAAGATAAGAAATAGCTTCTGTATTGAGATAAAGAATCTAATTTAGCAATCCCATTGCATTCTATGATGACTTCAGGATTCGATTGGAAGATACTTTTATGTGATTGTCAGAGCATTATAATATCCACTCTTATTGACAGACAGAAAGAACAACCCCAAACAGCAACCCATTGCCGTCAAGTCGATTCCAACCAATAGCGACCCTATAAGCCAGAGGACAAAGAACAAGAGAGGAATTATTACTATCTAGAGATGTTATGAAGAAATGCTGGTGGCACTGCAGTTAAATCATTGGGCTACCAACCAAAAAGTTGGCAGTTTGAACCCACCAGCCATGCAAAGTAGTTGCTTCTTAAATTTAATGTGCATAAAAATCACCTGGAGATCTTGTTCAAATGAATATTCTAGTTTAGTAGGTCTGGGGAAGGGTCTGCAAGTCTACAGTTACAACATCCTTTTAGGCAATACCAACACTGCTGGTTCATGGTCCACACTTTAAGTGACAAGGATATAAGATGTCTTCATTCCAAGGAGGGTTCACCATTTGTAACTCCATCTATTTGTTTTCAGCTGTAGTGATGGTCCTAAATAGCACGACTGTCAGCTGGAGCGCCCGGATTCAGATTTTCCTAACTTTTTGCAAGCTCACAGCAATTCTGATAATTATAGTCCCTGGAGTTATGCAGCTAATTAAAGGTATGGACTGAAAAGTAAATGGTTTTTAAAATACGTATCTGCTTTTGGTCTCTTCTAACACAAACTTTCGCTTGTACTAGCAGAATCCCTTAATTAGTCTCTGCTTGTGGAACTTAAACTCTATACTGTCATCTAATTGATTTGAAAGGCTGCTACATTGGGGAGAGAGAGTGAGTTGGTATTTACAGCTGAATGGCAACAGAAGGATTAAGATTGGGCTGAGCAACAAAATAAGGCATCGGTGAAATCTCTTGGTATAAACTGTTTAGAGTGAAAAAAAAAATATTGACAGTTAGTTTTAACTATAGATGAATATGCACTCTTATTTTCACTTAAAATAATTTATGGCTAGTGATGAATTAAAAAATAAAAGATAACTGGAAAGTAATGAAAGATGATCAGGAAAGAAATAATGAAACATAATGAAAGAATCCTTAATTTCTGGTGATTATTCCTTGTGCCTTAAGTATTCTGATAGAAGAGGGGTCAGATATGGAAAAATCTCTCTTAAAACATGACATATTATTTGTCAATAAAAATAGTTGTAAAAGCTTACAATTGTACTATGCTATTTTTAATGTGAAATATGCATTTCTACCAAAATATAACACTATCTCCTGGCTTTATTTGCCTTATTTAGTATTTAATAATAAAAGATGAGATGGTTGAGGGAATGATGCCATGATGTCATTTAGAGTGTTAGTTGTTTTAGAGGAGAAGGAACATACAATCCAGTGGAAACTGTTGGAAGAGGAAAAGGTCAGGTGAGTTATTTAATTGGCAACATATACTGTAGTAGGATATAAATAGGAAGATGAGATGAAATGAGAAAGGAGTGACATACAACTTCGGTATGCTAAGTATTTAATGTTTACATTGATATTGTCTGTTCCAAGAAAGGGAATTTATAGAGAAATTTAATGAAGTTGCAGGAGAATTACTCAAGGCAAAAGGAAATGCCAAAGTTCAGCAAAATCATTGCTGTTGGTCGAGGGATTAAACAATAACAAACCCTGAAAGATCTGTCACTCTGTAGCTGGGGAAAGGGAGCTGCTGTTGTCCATTTAATAAGCCTAATGGGAGATCTTAGAGCCCTGCTAGCTAAATGTGTGCATCAAATTCAGCAACCAGCCAACTCAGAATAAACACAGGAAACATTTTTAATGCTGTCGTTTACAGTGAGAAGACAAGAGCTTGCTCTTCTAATTCACCTTGGCCTCCACTGAGCTGGCTTACTTATATCTGATCCATTAGAAATATAGGCAAAATAATCTGTTTAGTTAGTATATTCTTTTTCTTGCCTAACTCTTTAGTCTTCTGTAAGGAATTTCTTCAGTTTTTAGAAAGTGCAGAAAATCTCTGTCATTGGCCTTATTTTTGCCCTAATTTAGGCTGTAAAGAATGATGTAATTGTCCTTAAACCTAAGAATTTCTTCTTTTATTATTTTATTTTTGCTGTAATGTAAGGCAGGGTTATAGACAGGGTTATAGACTATTGTAAATTTTTCCCATGTATATAGGTATGTGTGAGTTGGGCATAACTAACCCAAAAACCCACTGCCATCAAGTCAGTTCTTTCTTATAGAGACCTTATAGGATGGGGTAGAACTGTACCATAGGGTTTCCAAGACTGGAAATCTTTACAGAGGCAGACTGCTCATTTTTTTTTTTCCCATGGAGTGGCTGGTGCCTTTGAACTGCCAACCTTTTGGTTAGCAGCTGAATGCTTTAACCACTGCACCACCAGAGCTCCTTGGGTTGGAGATAAACCAAAGAAAAATCAAACTCTCTGCGGTCGAGTGGTTCTGACTCATAGCGACCCTTCCTTGGTTTCTGAGGGGGTATCTCTACGGAAGCAGATTGCCCACTTTTCCTTCTGAGGAGTGGCTGGTGGGTTTGAAGCGCCAACCTTCTGGTTAGCAGTCAAATACCTTAGGCACTATGCCACCAGAGCTCCTTGAGTTGGAGAAGTTGTTGTTGTTATGGGCCGTCAAGTCAGCCCCGACTCATAGCAACCCCTTCTTGAGTTTCCAAGGTGGTATCACTGTGGAAGTAGATTTCCCAACCTTCCTTCCAAGGAGTGGCTGGTAGGTTTGAACTGCCAGCCTTCTGGTTAGCAGTCAAGTGCCTTAGGCACTCTGCTACCAGAGCAAATGTTATTATATTGGGAGTTTTGAGAGCAGAGGTTATGATGTTATTGTTAGATGCTTTTGAGTTGGTTCTGAATTACAGCAACCCTATGTACAACAGAACAAAATACTGCTTGGTCTTGCACCATTGTCATAATCATTGCTATGTTTGAGACCATTGTTGCAACCACTGTGTCAATCCATCTTATTGAGGGTCTTCCTCTTTTTTGCTGACCCTCTGATTTACTGAGCATGATATCCCTCTTCAGGGACTTGTCTCTTCTGCTAATAAGACCAAAGTACCGAAAAACAAAAACAAATTCACTGCCAACGAGTCGGTTCTGACTCATAGAGACCCCTCCTTGGGTTTCCAAGGTGGTATCTCTATGGAAGTAGATTGATTGCCCAGTCTTCCTTCCAAAAATCTTTATGGAAGTGGATTGCCCCATCGTTCTTCTGTGGAGCACCTACTTGGTTTGAACCATCAACCTTCTGGTTAGCAGCCAAATACCTTAGGCACTGTGCCACAAGAGACTGCTTTTAGCACTTTCTACAGAATAATACTTTAATTAATACTTATGGTATAAATGCTTGGTTTGACCAGGTCTTCTCCATACAACTGACCAAATATAAAGTAAATTTTAATATTTTCAAGAGTATTCTTAGCAGGTCTATTTTCTCTATCGATAATAATAATAATGATAACGTGATTTCCTTTATCTCCAACTTGAGCACACATTTCTTACATTAATCTGAAACCTCCAAAATAGAAAAACTTTGCAAATATAAATTATACATTTATTTCTCCTCTAACCAGATCCTGAAAATGCCTGTATGTTTTGTATTTACTCACGAAAATGTGCTAAGCTTCCTGTGAATATCATGACTTTCATCATTTTGAGTCCTCTGTTACTTAGCCAAAAAAAATCCATGACATTCAGAAACACTTCTCTTTTGTAACACTCTCATTGAGACTTTTCACTGCAATTTTGCAAGATCTGTGCTTGAGATTTGGCCTGTACATAATTTTGATTTCTCTTATTATTTCATGCTGCAGCCTAAAGGATATTGCCCCTTTAGACCAAAGAAACCACAAATCAACAAAAAAAGAATATCAACAGACTTTTTTTTCCCCTTAAGTTAAAGTATTTATATTGCCCTTTAGTGTGGTTATGGAGATACTTTTAGGAAAACAGAAACGTTTCTCAATTTTAAAAATGAGCTTTACTTGGAATTGAGTATTTTCGGGCAAAAATCATTTGGTATACTGTTCTCTATTTTTGATCCCAATACATTTTATATCAATATGTATATTATGTCTGGGCAATGTGGGCAGCCACTGACTTTTGAGTTTGAAGAGAGAGATTCTTAAATATATATCACCCACCTTCAGTCCCTCTGTGTTTAGTTATGTGAAGACTAACTCGTCTCACATAACTTTGGTCATGTTGTCATAAGGGACCAGTCCCTGGAGAAGGATATCATGCTTGATGAAGTGGAGGGTCACCAAAAATGTGGAAGATCTTCAATGAGATGGCTTGACATGGTGGCTGCAACAGTGTGCTCAAGCACAGCAAGGATTGTGAGGATGGCACAGGACTGGGCAGTGTTTCATTCTGTTGTACATCGGGTCTCTGTGAGTGAGAGCTGTCTCAGTGGCATCTAATAACAACAAATCTTGAAACAAAGCCACATTTTCCATTTGGATAATTTCATTTACTATTTCTTTTTATTGACTGACTGAAGTAAATCTGAGTTTTTATTTAAAAAATATTCAGAGGGTATTTAAGAAAAAGATCAATTATGATTCACACAAGATAGAAAAATATGATGCATAAATGTTTAACTCACATTATTGATGAAAAATTTGTTACAATTTGTTTTAGAATTCAGTATAATTTTTTTCAATGTATTTGGAAGGAATGAACACTCGTCTTTAGAAAAGAGTCAGCAAACTTTTACTGTAAAAGGCAAGACATTTGCAGTTTATTGGCCATTTGATCATATGCTCTGTGTGACAACTACTCAACTTTGCTGTTACAATGAGTCATTACAGATAATATGCAAACAAATGAGCGTGGCTCTGCTCCAGTAACAGGAGGGTGGCAGCTATGATCCACATATATTTTGCCAATGCTTATTCTAGAAGATAGGTTTCTAATGAACTACAGGATATAAACAAAAAATAGAAAGAAAATTCAATGATGTGAGAAGGTAATTCTGGGCTTTCTTGGGGGGTAGGCTCTTGGATATTTCTTTGAATTTCTTCCCAATGATTACATTACCTTCGCTTTTAAGGCGCTCTGGTTGCATAGTGCCTAAGGCATTTGACTGCTAATCAGAAGGCTGGTGGTTCAAAACCACCAGCCACTCCTTGGAAGGAAGATTGGGCAATCTACTTCCATAGTGATACTGCCTTGGAAAAACCCGAGGAGGGATGGCTAAGAGTTGGAATTGACTCGAAGACAGTGAGTAATTCTATTATATTTCTAAAGAAGTCCTAGTAGCACAGTGGTTAACTTCTTGGCTTCTAACCAAAAGGTCAGCAGTTTGAATCCATGTGGTAGAAACATGTGGCTGTCTGCTTACATGAAGATTACAGCCTTGGAAACCCTACTGGACAGTTCTACTCTGTCCTATAGGAGCTCTGGTGGAGTAGTCCTCAGGCATTTGATTGCTAACTAGAAGGCTGGCAATTCAAACCCACCAGCCACTCTTCAGAAGGAAGATTGGGTAATCTGTAGAGATACCACCTCAGAAACTCGAGGACAGGTTGGTGTGAGTCAGAACTGACTCGATGGCATTGAACTCTGTCCTATAGTGTTGTTATGAGTCAAAACGATTAGATAGCAATGGGTTTGTTTTTTCTTGGGGTGGGGTAATGGAGTGGGTTGGGGGGGTTCACACTTCTAAATATTGAATTAGTCATCTTTCATGGTCAATTTCAGCCAAGAGTTTAGACATGTTCCAATAAAGAATTGTGTTTTAAATGTTATGTTCTCTTTCTTATGAATTCATTAAAAGAGAAATGTAGAGTAGAGTTAGTGATATTCATTGTACTTTTAGGATTCCTCTTAAATGGGTATATAGTAACAGATGAAGTTGACACTGAGCAAAAACTAAGAAATCTAGTCACTGGAAACAGTATGGTTACCAATAGTTCATCCCTACCTCCCATATAGTTAAAGAGTAAAATGTTTAAATTTAAAGAATGCATAATAACTAATTCATTAACAGGTTCTAAAATCTTTCTATTCTCATTGCAGGGCAGACTCAACACTTTAAAGATGCATTTTCAGGAAGAGATGCAAGTATTATGGGATTGCCACTGGCTTTTTATTATGGAATGTATGCATATGCTGGCTGGTAAGTTGATGTCTATAGGTCTGGTGAACTATAATGGTTTATTCGTTCCTTTATCTGCTTTAAATGCCAAACAAGGTTCTAGGCAAATATGAGTAGCCACAATCCAGTGTGATATTTTGTACTTGAAATGAGAAACGTCATCGTCCCTCCATCAGACCAATAAGTTCTGTGCAGCAGAATTAACAAATATATAACTGTCAATATATATATTTGTTAATTCTGCTGCACAGAACTTATTGGTCTGATGGAGGGACGATGACGTTTCTCATTTCAAGTACAAAATATCACACTGGATTGTGGCTACTCATATTTGCCTAGAACCTTGTTTGGCATTTAAAGCAGATAAAGGAACGAATAAACCATTATAGTTCACCAGACCTATAGACATCAACTTACCAGCCAGCATATGCATACATTCCATAATAAAAAGCCAGTGGCAATCCCATAATACTTGCATCTCTTCCTGAAAATGCATCTTTAAAGTGTTGAGTCTGCCCTGCAATGAGAATAGAAAGATTTTAGAACCTGTTAATGAATTAGTTATTATGCATTCTTTAAATTTAAACATTTTACTCTTTAACTATATGGGAGGTAGGGATGAACTATTGGTAACCATACTGTTTCCAGTGACTAGATTTCTTAGTTTTTGCTCAGTGTCAACTTCATCTGTTACTATATACCCATTTAAGAGGAATCCTAAAAGTACAATGAATATCACTAACTCTACTCTACATTTCTCTTTTAATGAATTCATAAGAAAGAGAACATAACATTTAAAACACAATTCTTTATTGGAACATGTCTAAACTCTTGGCTGAAATTGACCATGAAAGATGACTAATTCAATATTTAGAAGTGTGAACCCCCCCAACCCACTCCATTACCCCACCCCAAGAAAAAACAAACCCATTGCTATCTAATCGTTTTGACTCATAACAACACTATAGGACAGAGTTCAATGCCATCGAGTCAGTTCTGACTCACACCAACCTGTCCTCGAGTTTCTGAGGTGGTATCTCTACAGATTACCCAATCTTCCTTCTGAAGAGTGGCTGGTGGGTTTGAATTGCCAGCCTTCTAGTTAGCAATCAAATGCCTGAGGACTACTCCACCAGAGCTCCTATAGGACAGAGTAGAACTGTCCAGTAGGGTTTCCAAGGCTGTAATCTTCATGTAAGCAGACAGCCACATGTTTCTACCACATGGATTCAAACTGCTGACCTTTTGGTTAGAAGCCAAGAAGTTAACCACTGTGCTACTAGGACTTCTTTAGAAATATAATAGAATTACTCACTGTCTTCGAGTCAATTCCAACTCTTAGCCATCCCTCCTCGGGTTTTTCCAAGGCAGTATCACTATGGAAGTAGATTGCCCAATCTTCCTTCCAAGGAGTGGCTGGTGGTTTTGAACCACCAGCCTTCTGATTAGCAGTCAAATGCCTTAGGCACTATGCAACCAGAGCGCCTTAAAAGCGAAGGTAATGTAATCATTGGGAAGAAATTCAAAGAAATATCCAAGAGCCTACCCCCCAAGAAAGCCCAGAATTACCTTCTCACATCATTGAATTTTCTTTCTATTTTTTGTTTATATCCTGTAGTTCATTAGAAACCTATCTTCTAGAATAAGCATTGGCAAAATATATGTGGATCATAGCTGCCACCCTCCTGTTACTGGAGCAGAGCCACGCTCATTTGTTTGCATATTATCTGTAATGACTCATTGTAACAGCAAAGTTGAGTAGTTGTCACACAGAGCATATGATCAAATGGCCAATAAACTGCAAATGTCTTGCCTTTTACAGTAAAAGTTTGCTGACTCTTTTCTAAAGACGAGTGTTCATTCCTTCCAAATACATTGAAAAAAATTATACTGAATTCTAAAACAAATTGTAACAAATTTTTCATCAATAATGTGAGTTAAACATTTATGCATCATATTTTTCTATCTTGTGTGAATCATAATTGATCTTTTTCTTAAATACCCTCTGAATATTTTTTAAATAAAAACTCAGATTTACTTCAGTCAGTCAATAAAAAGAAATAGTAAATGAAATTATCCAAATGGAAAATGTGGCTTTGTTTCAAGATTTGTTGTTATTAGATGCCACTGAGACAGCTCTCACTCACAGAGACCCGATGTACAACAGAATGAAACACTGCCCAGTCCTGTGCCATCCTCACAATCCTTGCTGTGCTTGAGCACACTGTTGCAGCCACCATGTCAAGCCATCTCATTGAAGATCTTCCACATTTTTGGTGACCCTCCACTTCATCAAGCATGATATCCTTCTCCAGGGACTGGTCCCTTATGACAACATGACCAAAGTTATGTGAGACGAGTTAGTCTTCACATAACTAAACACAGAGGGACTGAAGGTGGGTGATATATATTTAAGAATCTCTCTCTTCAAACTCAAAAGTCAGTGGCTGCCCACATTGCCCAGACATAATATACATATTGATATAAAATGTATTGGGATCAAAAATAGAGAACAGTATACCAAATGATTTTTGCCCGAAAATACTCAATTCCAAGTAAAGCTCATTTTTAAAATTGAGAAACGTTTCTGTTTTCCTAAAAGTATCTCCATAACCACACTAAAGGGCAATATAAATACTTTAACTTAAGGGGAAAAAAAAGTCTGTTGATATTCTTTTTTTGTTGATTTGTGGTTTCTTTGGTCTAAAGGGGCAATATCCTTTAGGCTGCAGCATGAAATAATAAGAGAAATCAAAATTATGTACAGGCCAAATCTCAAGCACAGATCTTGCAAAATTGCAGTGAAAAGTCTCAATGAGAGTGTTACAAAAGAGAAGTGTTTCTGAATGTCATGGATTTTTTTTGGCTAAGTAACAGAGGACTCAAAATGATGAAAGTCATGATATTCACAGGAAGCTTAGCACATTTTCGTGAGTAAATACAAAACATACAGGCATTTTCAGGATCTGGTTAGAGGAGAAATAAATGTATAATTTATATTTGCAAAGTTTTTCTATTTTGGAGGTTTCAGATTAATGTAAGAAATGTGTGCTCAAGTTGGAGATAAAGGAAATCACGTTATCATTATTATTATTATCGATAGAGAAAATAGACCTGCTAAGAATACTCTTGAAAATATTAAAATTTACTTTATATTTGGTCAGTTGTATGGAGAAGACCTGGTCAAACCAAGCATTTATACCATAAGTATTAATTAAAGTATTATTCTGTAGAAAGTGCTAAAAGCAGTCTCTTGTGGCACAGTGCCTAAGGTATTTGGCTGCTAACCAGAAGGTTGATGGTTCAAACCAAGTAGGTGCTCCACAGAAGAACGATGGGGCAATCCACTTCCATAAAGATTTTTGGAAGGAAGACTGGGCAATCAATCTACTTCCATAGAGATACCACCTTGGAAACCCAAGGAGGGGTCGCTATGAGTCAGAACCGACTCGTTGGCAGTGAATTTGTTTTTGTTTTTCGGTACTTTGGTCTTATTAGCAGAAGAGACAAGTCCCTGAAGAGGGATATCATGCTCAGTAAATCAGAGGGTCAGCAAAAAAGAGGAAGACCCTCAATAAGATGGATTGACACAGTGGTTGCAACAATGGTCTCAAACATAGCAATGATTATGACAATGGTGCAAGACCAAGCAGTATTTTGTTCTGTTGTACATAGGGTTGCTGTAATTCAGAACCAACTCAAAAGCATCTAACAATAACATCATAACCTCTGCTCTCAAAACTCCCAATATAATAACATTTGCTCTGGTAGCAGAGTGCCTAAGGCACTTGACTGCTAACCAGAAGGCTGGCAGTTCAAACCTACCAGCCACTCCTTGGAAGGAAGGTTGGGAAATCTACTTCCACAGTGATACCACCTTGGAAACTCAAGAAGGGGTTGCTATGAGTCGGGGCTGACTTGACGGCCCATAACAACAACAACTTCTCCAACTCAAGGAGCTCTGGTGGCATAGTGCCTAAGGTATTTGACTGCTAACCAGAAGGTTGGCGCTTCAAACCCACCAGCCACTCCTCAGAAGGAAAAGTGGGCAATCTGCTTCCGTAGAGATACCCCCTCAGAAACCAAGGAAGGGTCGCTATGAGTCAGAACCACTCGACCGCAGAGAGTTTGATTTTTCTTTGGTTTATCTCCAACCCAAGGAGCTCTGGTGGTGCAGTGGTTAAAGCATTCAGCTGCTAACCAAAAGGTTGGCAGTTCAAAGGCACCAGCCACTCCATGGGAAAAAAAAAAATGAGCAGTCTGCCTCTGTAAAGATTTCCAGTCTTGGAAACCCTATGGTACAGTTCTACCCCATCCTATAAGGTCTCTATAAGAAAGAACTGACTTGATGGCAGTGGGTTTTTGGGTTAGTTATGCCCAACTCACACATACCTATATACATGGGAAAAATTTACAATAGTCTATAACCCTGTCTATAACCCTGCCTTACATTACAGCAAAAATAAAATAATAAAAGAAGAAATTCTTAGGTTTAAGGACAATTACATCATTCTTTACAGCCTAAATTAGGGCAAAAATAAGGCCAATGACAGAGATTTTCTGCACTTTCTAAAAACTGAAGAAATTCCTTACAGAAGACTAAAGAGTTAGGCAAGAAAAAGAATATACTAACTAAACAGATTATTTTGCCTATATTTCTAATGGATCAGATATAAGTAAGCCAGCTCAGTGGAGGCCAAGGTGAATTAGAAGAGCAAGCTCTTGTCTTCTCACTGTAAACGACAGCATTAAAAATGTTTCCTGTGTTTATTCTGAGTTGGCTGGTTGCTGAATTTGATGCACACATTTAGCTAGCAGGGCTCTAAGATCTCCCATTAGGCTTATTAAATGGACAACAGCAGCTCCCTTTCCCCAGCTACAGAGTGACAGATCTTTCAGGGTTTGTTATTGTTTAATCCCTCGACCAACAGCAATGATTTTGCTGAACTTTGGCATTTCCTTTTGCCTTGAGTAATTCTCCTGCAACTTCATTAAATTTCTCTATAAATTCCCTTTCTTGGAACAGACAATATCAATGTAAACATTAAATACTTAGCATACCGAAGTTGTATGTCACTCCTTTCTCATTTCATCTCATCTTCCTATTTATATCCTACTACAGTATATGTTGCCAATTAAATAACTCACCTGACCTTTTCCTCTTCCAACAGTTTCCACTGGATTGTATGTTCCTTCTCCTCTAAAACAACTAACACTCTAAATGACATCATGGCATCATTCCCTCAACCATCTCATCTTTTATTATTAAATACTAAATAAGGCAAATAAAGCCAGGAGATAGTGTTATATTTTGGTAGAAATGCATATTTCACATTAAAAATAGCATAGTACAATTGTAAGCTTTTACAACTATTTTTATTGACAAATAATATGTCATGTTTTAAGAGAGATTTTTCCATATCTGACCCCTCTTCTATCAGAATACTTAAGGCACAAGGAATAATCACCAGAAATTAAGGATTCTTTCATTATGTTTCATTATTTCTTTCCTGATCATCTTTCATTACTTTCCAGTTATCTTTTATTTTTTAATTCATCACTAGCCATAAATTATTTTAAGTGAAAATAAGAGTGCATATTCATCTATAGTTAAAACTAACTGTCAATATTTT
>NW_006921663.1:5077825-5087891 GCF_000298275.1 Orycteropus afer afer
AATCCTACTTCCGTAGTGATACTGCCTTGGAAACCCAAGGAGGGGTCGCTATGAGTCGGGGCCGACTCGACGGCACATAACAACAACAACAACAACATAACTGTCAAAAATATAACCAGTCATGGTGACTACAAAATTTATCCCGATTTTACAAACAGCAAACAAATGTTGAGTCTTATGAGTCTGGTCAAATTCATTATGAGTATGTATTAGTAACGATATGATAGTGACATTAGGTATTAAACATTAGAACTTTCTTGTCAAAATGCCTTTTATTTGAAATTCAAAGGGTTTTTGCAAATGGCTATTAATGATTATTTTCCATCTTCCTATGATCAAGGGAAATAATTCAGATAGAAAATTAAATAAGTTATTCCTAGGAGGTAAAATAGTACACTAAAAGCAGGAAAAGAGTTACCAAGATAATAAAATCAGTGCATTTCACAACCTGTTACATTTTAAAGGACCTCACAAGTTCCTTAATATTCCCCCATCTTAAAAAAAAAAATGCAACAAAGATGATTAAAATCACCGTTCACAGATACATTTCCTTTGCTGAATGTCCAGCTGTGATAATGTCTGGTAAACCATTTGAACTCTGTTTTTATTTCTTGATTTGTTTAGGCACTTGAGTAACAGTAATCATGGGTAACGAAATTTTATTGGCCTATTAGATTTAGATGAAGTGACTGTTGTAAGAAAGCCCACTGGGTAGAAAAATATTATTTAAACATCAGAAGCTTTATAGTAAGATTAAGTTTCATTATTATGGAGTAATTAATGGAGATAATTATTTTCTGTTTCTTGTAGATTTAATTGTAGTATAGCTTTAGCTGTGAGAGCAATCTATGAGCCTAAAACTAATACCAGAATACTACATTAATTCAAAAATTATGTAAATACATTTTAAACACAAACATAATTTCCTTTTGTTTCTTTACTTTTT
Organism: Orycteropus afer afer; assembly: GCF_000298275.1. Lineage (NCBI taxonomy): Eukaryota > Metazoa > Chordata > Mammalia > Tubulidentata > Orycteropodidae > Orycteropus > Orycteropus afer. Next base: position 5,078,772 of record NW_006921663.1, read on the forward strand.
AGCATCTTACCTTCTAGCTAATGCATGGAGTTTATATATATCTCAAAATAAATGGAGTGTTACCCAACTAATAGCATTGAATTATGAAAAGCGTTAGAGGACAATAAGGAGAATACAGGAACTTAAAACTTTAACATGATTTTTGAAGCAAAATAGGTTTCAAGGTTGTTTGGAGATGTTAGCTCTAAAAAAACTAGGGTAAAATTTTTGTTTATTCACAGAATGTTTTTAATAGTCATTGTGTGTAAGCATTAGTCTTAAGTCCCTCCACGTTTTTGAAGTCTTTTTATTCTTGTCCAAAGCACAATGCGGTGCTGAGCAGAGAAAAGAACTGAGTTGTGATCACAGGGTTAGAAGCAGAATCAACTCTCCCATGGTTATTCAGCCTGTGATCAGAACTCAAGAGCCCTGGGGCAGCAGCCAAGCTACTAGGGAGGGTCACTGGGAGATGCCAGAGCAAAGTAGGGAGGTTTTGAAAGCTTTCAGCAAGAGCCAAGTGTGGGGAGCCAGGCAATAGTCAAACAGGAAAATGGAATGTGGAGATAGCCACAAAGGAGATTTGATTAATTTTGTTGAATGAAGTTTCTTTTGCCTTCAAGCACGAGGCATCTGTTCCCACGGAATCTTAAAATATTCCTCCCCACTTTCCTGTCACCCAGCACTGAATACTCAGGTCTCTTGCTTTATTTTTAGCAAGTTTTCCCCACTTCTGGGGCTTTTTGAAGCTTGATAGAATTCTTCATGCATAAAGACTTTTTCTATTTTGAATTACTGTATTGTCTTAATATTTAATTTGGTGGTATGGGATCTAAAATGCCACTCTTTTTACAGGGTGAGTGGGGTTTAAGTGAGCCTTTAGTTATACTTTTACTCTTTTAATCCTTATGTCCACACTCTGTCTTAAAGATTAGGATATTGTTGATTTCCTTATATCCTTGAGTGTTCAATCACAGTATTGGAAAAAAGGTCCAGACTTTAAATGGAATGTTATCTGATACAAGTGGCTTATATAAGGGACAGATAAGTAACTGTATTTCTATAACAGGTTGTTGTGTTACATGAATGCCGCTTTGTGAAGACGTAGAAATAATCTGGTTGCTAATCTATGGCCATCAGTCTTAGAGAAAGGAAGTCGTGTTTAGAAGAAAGCGTCTCTTGGTTTGGTGATTCAGAGGAAAAGTTAATATCTGGATGAAATGGAACAAGATGGAGACTAAAAGAAGCCCAGAGGGAGAGACATTTATTCACTTTCCAAATGTGACCCCTGCCTGTCTTGCCTCTATTTTGTGTGATATAATTAAGGAACCGGGTGGTAGAAACAGGGCACTGCAAATGAGCCTCCACTTCCTGGGTTGCTGCTGTGACAGTGTTTGATGAAAAAAAACGGGAGGGGGAGGAAGGAGACAGAAGCAGCAATTGTCATCAGAATTTACCACCTAGAGATTAAGTAAAAACCAAAAGATTGTTGTTGTCCTGGAGACCTTGCTATAACTTTTAACAATTTTGTTTCCTCCATTTTGAATAGGAAAAAGACACTACCAAACCTTGGGAAATCTGAATAGAGTAGGCTTTTGGATATAATAAGCACAGAGCCTTTCCAAAAGGATGAAAACTCCTTCCCAGAAACATAATGAAGATAGAAGAAATCATTAACCCAGCTAGATCACAGAGCTGGGTCAGAGCAGCATTCATATTATTGCCCATGTCTGCATTCAGAGAGATACTTCAGCCATTCCACTGTGTGGCCCAGGAGAATGCAACCAATTTAAGTTCTTTATCCTGATCCAAAGCTAAATATGCTTGGTGGGATATTTTTTTTTTTTAATGCTATGAAAATAGTTTTTAGCTTTTCTATGTCTTTTTTTTTCTCTCTCCTTTTTAAATCTTATCCTCAATGGATTTAGCTTCCTAAAGCAACTGCTGAGATTATTTTGTACTATTGTGTCTAATATAATGTAAAGAATAAGCTTCATTTTAAAATAAGTCCCATTGTTGGGTATTGGCCTCTAGTGGCAGCTTTGCTGTGCCTTTTATGCACAATCATGGAGAAGATGGAACAGTGGGCCTTGTGAGCATTCTCAAAAGACCTTGAGATGTAGAACAAAGAGGACACATGGCCTTCTTATGGAGACTGTTGATGCTGTTATGTGCCATCGAGTTGGACCAGACTCATAGTGACCCTTCCTTGGGTTTCCGAGGTGGTATCACTACGAAAGTAGATTGCTCAACCTTACTTCCAAGGAGTGGCTGGTGGGTTTGAACCGCCAGCCTCCTGGTTAGCAGTCAAGTGCCTTAAGCACTATGCTACCTGAGCTCCTTATCAGAGACTAGGAAAGCATAAAAATGTATTTCTCATAGTATATGAATGTTTGAATCAAAATAAGCTCTTTTTTTTGTCCCACCCCCTCATCTAGCCCCAGTCTGTTCCTTTTTTCTCTATTGTTGGAAAAGACCAGTCTTTAAAACAACTGTTATTAAGGAACTGGCTGTTTTTGACATGAGAAACCTAGAAATATTGCTCTTTTTTTTTTCCTCCTGTACTTCCCATTGCCCCAGGCTTGTAACAAATGCATCAAATCCCTTGGAGTACATATTCCAAATATAAGTATTGATTGTTGCTTACTTTCCTCATATAACTATAACCATTTTCAGAAATGTACTTTCTAGTCATTAAAAAATTTCTTAGTTGCTAACTTTTTAAATCACTTTTATTGCTACTATTCTCTCTGCTATTCAAATCTTTCTACTTAAAGCATGGTTGTTAAAATATTAGACACCTTATCCTTGAACGGCAACTATCTATTTGTGAATTTAAACAAAATTTTTATAATGATGGAGTAAGACATATTTACTCGCCTTAGTTTTAGATTATGAGATACTTTAAATATATTAAGATTTTATGAGCTAATATTCCAGATATTTTGTTTTAGAGTGGAGATAATTTGTACCCATAGACCTCTACTCCTGTGTACCTTCATAGGACATTATTTTACCTCTAAGGAAAAATAAGGAGACAGAGCAGTATATATATTGACAATATGACTTTTTGTTTTGTGGAAATTTCCTAAGAAATATAAAGGTTAGAAAGCCCTTTGTTTTCAGATATTTAGCTCTTCCCATTATGATCCCCTAGTTCTCCTAGTTTCATGAATCAGTTATTTATATAAGTTATTTGAAGAAGGCTCAGATGGAAGGTTGGGCAATCTACTTCTATAGTGATACTGCCTGGGAAATCCAAGGAGGGGTCACTATGAATCGGATCCGATGTGATGGCTGGTAGTGAGGTTTTAGATTTGAGGAAGGAGTCTGCCTCAATCTTACATCTTGGAGCCTTGAAAATAATCAGTGCTTTAAAGGATCCTTAGCATTCTCTTTAAGTTAGAAGAAGAAGTCAGGGATGCAAAGAGTACAGTCACTGAGTGAAGGTAAGGCATTTGGATTTCCCTACAGCTATGAATTTAGAGCGATATTTGCAATCCTGTGGAAATGGAAGGTGAAAAAATGCATATCTAGAATGTTTCTTGTCATGTAGGAGTCACAGAAGAGTGTCCAGAACTTGGGAAATGCTCAAAATTCCCTGCTTTCTTGTCAATATAGAATATGTTGTTCTTGTCAGGTGCCACTGAGGTACTTCAACTCAGAGTGAACCTGTGTGCACTAGAACGAAGGACTACCCAATTCTGTGCCATTCTCACAGTCTTACTGTGCTTGAGCCCAGTGTTGCAGCCACTGTGTCAATCCATCTCATTGAGGGTCTTCCTCTTTTTCACTGACCTTTTTTTATTTTCCAAACACAATATTCTTCATCAGGGAGTGGTCCTTTTTGACATCACCAAATAAACCAAAAAACCAAACTCACTGCTGTTGAGTTGGATCCGACTCATAGCGACCCCTCCTTGGGTTTCCGAGGCAGTATCACTATGGAAGTAGATTGCCCAACCTCCTTCCAAGGATGCCTGGTGGGTTTGAACCACCAGCCTTTGGATAGCAGTCAAATGCCTTAGACACTACACCACCAGAGCTCTTGAGCCCAGTGTTGCAGCCACTGTGTGAATTCATCTCATTGAGCTTCTTTCCCTTGTTCATTGACTTTTTATTTTCCAAGCACAATATCTTTCTCCAGGGAGTGGTCCTTTCTGACATCACCAAATAGGTGAGATGAAGACTGCCTGTTCTCACTTCTAAGGAACATTCTGGCTACACTTCTGTCAGGACATATTTGTCTGTTCTTCTGGCAGTCCATGATATTTTCAGTTTCTTTGTCAGCGCTACAATTCAAAGATATCAATTCTTCTTTGGTCTTCCTTATTTGTTGTCTAGTTTTGACATACATATGAGGCAGTTGAAAATATGATGGCTTGGGTTAGGTGCACCTTAGTCTTCAAAGTGACATCTTTACTACTTAATATTTTGTTGCTGTTGTTGTTGTTATGTGCTGTCGAGTCAGACCCAACTCATAGCAACCCCTCCTTGGGTTGCCGAGGCAGTATCACTATGGAAGTATATTGCCCCATCTTCTTTCTGAGGAGTGGCTGGTGGGTTTGAACCACCAGCCTTCTGGTTAGCAGTCAAGTGCCTTAGCACTATGCTACCAGAGCTCCTACTTAATACTTTAAAGAGGTCTTTTTCAACAAATTTTCCTAGGGCAATGAGACAGCTAGTATCTTGACTGCTGATTACCTAGGTACTGATTGTGGATCCAAGTAAAATGATATCACTGACCATTTTAATCTTTTCTCCATTTTGTGGTGTTGCTTAGTAGTCTAGTTGTGAGGATTTATTATTATTATTATTAAGTTATAGCCCATGCTATAGTCTGCATTCTTTAATCCTCATAAGTACTTCAAGTCATCTTCATTTATAGCAAGCAAGGTTGTTTCATTTGATTGTTAATGAGCCTTCCCCTAATACTAGTGTCACATTCTTCTTCATATAGTCCAGCTTCTTGGATTATATGCTCAGTATAGATAATGAATAAATATGATAAAAGGATACAGCCCTGGCACACACCTTTCCTAGTCTTAAACCATGCATATCCTCTTATTTTATCTGAATGACTGACTCTTGTTTTATGTACAGGTTCCTCATGAGCACAATCACGTGTTCTGGAATATCTGTTCTTCACAATGTTATCCATAATTTGTTATGATCCACACAATCTAATGCTTTTGCATAGTCAATAACATAGGTAAACATCTTTATCGTACTCTTTGCTTTCAGCCAAGATCCATCTGATATCGGCAATGATATCCCTCGTTCCACTTCCTTTTCTGAATGCAGCTTGAATTTCTGGAAGTTCTTTTTCAATATACTGCTGCAACCATTTTTGAATTATCTTTAGCAAAATTTTACTTGCATGTGATATTAATAATATTATTAGATAATTTCCACATTCTGTTGGATCACTTTTCTTTGGAATGACACAAATATGGATCTCTTCCAGTCAATTGGCCAGGTAACTGTCTTACAAATTTCTTGGCATAAATGAAGAAGCACCTCCAGTGCTGCATCCATTTGTTGAAGCATCTTAGTGGGTATTCTGTGAATTCCTGGAACCTTGTTTTTGTCCAGTTCTTTCAGTGCAGTTGGGACTTCTTCCTTCAGTACCATTGGTTCTTGATCATAGGCTATGTCCTGAAATGGCTGAAAGTTGACCAATTCTTTTTGGTGCAGTGACTCTTTGTATTCCTTTCATCTTCTTTTGATGCTTCCTGCATCATTCAATATTTTACCCATAGAAGCCTTCAATTTGATTACTTGAGACTTGAATTTTTTCTTCAGTTCTTTCAGCTTGAGAAATACTAAGTATATTCTTGCCTTTTCACTAATTCCAGGTCTTTGGACATTTCATTATAATACTTTATTTTGTCTTCTCATGTTGCCCTTTGAAATCTTCCATTCATGTATTTTATTTTGTCATTTCTTCCTTTCACTTCAGCTACTCTACATTCAACAGGAAGTTTCAATTTCTCTCATGATATTCATTTTGGTCTTTTCCCTTCTTCATGTATGATGTTCTTAATGTCATCCCACAACTTGTCTGGTCTATGGTCATTGGTGTTTGGTGCGTCAAATCTATTCTTCAGATGATATCTAAATTCAGGCGGGATATAATCAAGGTTATATTTAAGCTCTTCTGGAATTGGTCTAATTTTCTTCAGCTTCAGCCTGAACTTGCATAAGAGCACTTGATGGTCTATGCTATAGTCAGTTTCTGCCCTTGTTTTGACTGATGGTTTTGAGCTTCCCTATTGCCTCTTTTCACAAATGTAGTCATTTTGATTCTTGTGTATTCTATCTGGTGAGGTCTATATGTATAGTTGCCATTTATGTTGTTGAACAAAAGGTATTTGCAATGAATAGTTCATTGGTCTTAGAAAATTCTATCAGGTAATCTCTGGCATCATTTCTATCACCAAGGACACATTTTCCAACTAATCATTCATTTTCCTTTGTTTCCTACTTTTGCATTCCAATCACCAGGAATTATCAATGTATCATGATTGCATGTTTGGTCAATTTCAGACTTCAGAAGTCAGTAACAATTTTCAATTTCTTACTTTTTTTTTTGTGGTTGGTGAGTGGGTAAATTCAAGTAATAGTAACATTAATGTATCTTCTTTGTAGGCATGTCAATATTATCCTACCACTGACAGCATTGTACTTCAGGCTAGATCTTGCAATGTTCTTTTTGACCAAAATTATGACACCATTCGTCTTCATTTTGTCATTCCTGGCATAGTAGACCACATGATTATCTCATTCAAAATGGTGAATACCAGTCCATTTCAGCATACTAATGCCTAGGATATCAATCTCTATGTGTTCCATTTCATTTCTGACATCTGATTTTCCTGGATTCAGACTTCATACATTCCAGGTTCCGACTATTAATGAATACTTGCAGCTGTTTCTTCCCATGTTGAGTCATGCTGCATCAGTAAATAAAGATCCCAAAAGCTTTACTCCATCCACGTCATGAAGCTTGACTCTACTTTGAAGAGGCAGCACTTCGCCAATCATATTTGAGGGCCTTGCAATGTGAAGAACTCATCTTCCAGCACTATATCAGACAACATTTCACTGCTACTGTTTTCAAGTACACAAGTCCTGCTTTCCAGTAATATATCAGACAGTATTTCTCTGGTATTAATTCCTTTCTCTCTTGGTCTGGAAGCTCTGCTAAAAACTGTGCCCCATAAGTGATCCTGATGGTATTTGAAATACCACTGGCGTAGCTTACAACATCCAGGCAACATGCAAGCCAGCACAGTATGACAAACTGACAGACAAGTGATATAACAGAACATACTGTCCCTAAAATTAACTGACTAAATATAGAAAAAAGAGAAATACCCACTTCAAAGTAAATAACTTGAGGATATTTGGAATGCAAGCTGGAAAACATGAACCAAAATGCAGAACTGTTAACTAAGAATTTATAATCTTTTATCTCATTTTCAATTCCTTCTTGCCTGCTTCATTTACATCTAGCAAGCCAATAATGGTTCCCTAAACCTGAGTCGGGGCCGACTCGACGGCAAATAACAACAACAACAACAACAAACCTGAGAAATGCAACTGCCATACTTATGTTTTGGTTGACATGTTTCCACCACTAATTTTGGATAGCCAGAATGCACAGTTTACCTTATACTTAATTTCTGTTCCTATTTTTTTTTTTTCCCAACTGTCTTAGTTGTAGAGTGTTTACCTATTGCTCATACTCCTGTGCATAACTGCTCTTCCATACCTCTGTGCTAATTCACATGCTACACTCAGTCTGGAATGTCCTTACACCATTCCATTTCACTATTAGAAGCCTCAACCTGCTTTAAGAAAGTTTCCCTGACACTCCCAGGATGGACAGGCAGCCCTCCTCTTGCTCTGAGGTACTCTGCACCTACCTTTATCATTGCCTACAGATCTTCAACACTTCGTTTTGTAGGCCTTTCTGCAAAATATGAGCTCTTTGAGAAGAGGAGCTCAAGATTTTCCACCTTTATATCCTTCATTGCTGGCCCTAATAGGAACTCCATACATTTGTTTTAATATAAAAATGATTTGTGTGGGTTTTTAATTGTTGGCGTATTGCAACTTACTGTTGTTGTTGTTGTTATGTGCCATCGAGTCAGACCCGACTCATAGCGACCCCTCCTTGGGTTTCTCAGGCGGTATCACTATGGAAGTAGATTGCCCAACCTTCCTTCTGAGGAGTGGCTGGTGGATATGAACCGCCAGCCTTCTGGTTAGCAGTCAAGTATTTATCTACAATGTTTTCGTAATTCTGAGTTCAATTATTTATATTCAAGACTTTGAAGTAAATTGAAAAATACATTAAGAATTTGTACTTTATTTATATTTCTTAGGTTCTACCTCAACTTTGTTACTGAAGAAGTAGAAAATCCTGAAAAGTAAGTAACCACATTACTCTGAAATTACATAGTTGAAAAACTAGACCAAAAAGGAAATTCAGTGTTAGCTACTTAGCTTTACTATTATTATTGCTGTTGTTGTCCTTACTTTTTTTTTTTTTTCATCATCATCAGTTTCATTCTTTAAGTCAGATAAAGTTTATTTGGATTTGTCATAAATTATATGTAAATAACTTCATTGTATATTCTACATCTGATACTATATTATCTTGTAATCTGAAGGCAGAAAAGAATAAGGTTACATTACACAGTGAGTTGGGATAGATTCAACCACAACAAACAACAAAAATAACCACCTTATATAGAAATATTCTTATAACTTAACATGGACTCTTTGCTACCTACAGGTGCTCCGTAAGACACAAACTCCAAAAGCTGTTTATTTCTAATAATTAATTTGGATTTTTTTTTAAAATAATGATCCAGTTGAAGGGAATAATGCAATCAATGAATAACTAGTTATAGAATCCCATAAATATCTGTAGAATGATTTAAGAACTTGTAATATCTGGGAGTCAGCCCCAGGGACAACTCAGGGAAGCCCAAAGCAGCAGGCCAGAAGAGCAAGAGAAAGGGGATTAAAAGCCAGGAAGCCAGACAGAGGAACAGTCAGCCACAGGGACCCAGGTGGGGGTGATACGAGAGGTCTCCAACAGCAAGACAAACTTGTCTGTAGGTTTGTCCT
>NW_006921663.1:5090961-5093725 GCF_000298275.1 Orycteropus afer afer
CTATTTTGGTCATGTTGTCAGAAGGGACCATTTCCTGGAGAAGGATGTCATGCTTGGTAGGGTGGAGGGTCGACGAAAGAGAGGGAGGCCTTCAATGAGATGGATTGACATGGTGGCTGCGATGATGGGCTCGAGTATAGCAGGGATTGTGGGGCTGGCGCGGGATCAGGCAGTGTTTTGTTCTGCTGTGCATGGGGTCACGATGAGTCGGAAACGACTTGATGGCACTTAACAACAACAACAATTTCTGGGAGATAGATAATTACTTTTACTTATTGTTCCTAGTAACATTTTTTAAATTTCATAATGATATGTGGTCTTTTTCTAAAATGGAGTGAGTTAGTAAAATGAGTTATCTTTATGATCTGTGTATATGCATTTCCACAGGAAGACAACTTAAAATTCCATGGGTAGATGGCAGAAAATTAAGAATTAAAGTATAAAATACTGATTGAACTCTTGTTCTTTTGTGCCTTTGAGTTGATTCCAACTTATAGTGGCCCTATATGATAGAGTAGAACTGTATCTTAGAGTTTTCCAGGCTGTATTCTTTATGAGAGAAGTTCACCAGGTCTTTTCTCCTGCAGTGCAGCTAAAGGGTTTGAACTGCCCACATTTCAGTTGGCAGCTGAGCACTTAACTATTGTGTCATGTTGTTGTTGTTACGTGCCATAGGGTTTCTTAAATGAACTCTAAAGTGATTTAGTTCATCTAAGAGCCCTGGTGACATAGTGTCTAAGGCATTGACTGCTAACCAGAAGACTGGCAGTTCAAACTCACCAGTCACTCTTCAGAAGGAAGACTGGGCAATCTACTTCTGTAGAGGTACTTCCTCGGAAGCCCAAGGAGGGCTCAGTGTGGGTCACTATCGACTTGAGGGCAGTGAGTTTTTTGGAATATTTATTGAAATTTACTTAGGGCTAACTACTGTACTAGAAATAGCTTACACAATGATTTACCTTCAAATATTTTGTAGTCTAGTCAATGAGTAAAATGTGTAAACAAGTAAATGTAACAACATGATTTATATTTAGATTATTTACCATCTTGGCATAGAGGAAAAAGAAAATTGCTAATTCTATCAAGGCAAGTATTATTTACACAGAATTTTAAATGATGAATACATGTTCTCTAGATATAAGACAGAGACAGAGAGAGTGAGCTGGAGAGAGAGTACATGAAAGTAAGAGAGGAAGAAAAAACACATTTCCAGGAAAGGGAAGAACAAGTACAAAGATGAATCAGTATAGCCTGAACATCAGAGAATATACTTAAGGGTTTATAATTCAAATTAAGATAGACTAGGAAATTCTGGCACCAATTATATTGGAAGATAGTAAGCTGATTTGATTTGACCAAGTACCAGGGTCGTCTGAGTTTCATAGGACTTAAACCAGCAATTGAGGTTAAAGTGGTGTTTAGTAGTATCTGATTCAACTATTAAGCAAATAAATATGTGCTTTAAATATGTGAAAAATTATTTCATTGAGAAATATGATAAATTTGTAATGGTACTATCATATTTATAACTGCCTTTGTGGTTGTTGTAGTTGTTGTTGTTACGTGCCATCGAGTCAGACCCGACTCATAGCGACCCCTACTTGGGTTTCCAAGGCGGTATCACTATGGAAGTAGATTGCCCAACCTTAGAGAGCATATATTTACCAGGAGCTATTTCTTTCTAGCATTTCTAGAAATGATCAGCTACTCTGTGACTCTAAACCCATACTTATACATACAGAGGTAGACGGACTGCCCTGTCTTTTACGTTTTTAGTAATAATCAGTGTGGAAGTGGCAATACAGAGAAAAGTCAGAAATTCCTAAGTTTTATGTAAAATATTTATTGAATCCCTATTATATATAAAAGCTTAGTATGGTTTATAACTGTCTCATTTAAGTCTAAAAATCATTCTAAAAAGAACAATTACTAAATTTTAATATCAGAGAAGTGCTAAATTATAGGTTTGCGAATATGACCTATTACATAATGTTTATTAACATAGTGCATCAGTGGCATAGACATATTTATAGTTCATATATATTCATTTAATATTATTTAACAATATAAATACAGATTTTTGCTTGCTGTAACCTCAACCTGAATTTTTGACATGTTTATTTTCTCAAAATCAGAATAAAAGAAATAAAAAATCCATCTTACTGCTCTGTAAATATTAATATATAATGTATTTGTTAATTAAAGAAATTCAGGGTCTTGAGCATTTTACTTAATGTGGTAATTAAAAAGAAAAAAGTCTTCTAGGTCTTTTTAAAACTACATCTTATTTTTCAAACATGGAGAATGTTTTGGGAAATATTTATGATTGAATACCTAGAACATCTAGTAAAATTATTTGGACCTAGTCTAGATGTGTAATTTTATTATTTTGTAGGTAGACTCCACTCCAAATATCTCCAGTTACAAGGAGATAATTATAATTATAATTCCATCTCCTTTGTGATTTGCCAAGATAAATGTATTTCCCAATCAGTTGTGGTTGCATGTTTGGAGTGTGCTGCAACATGCTACTTTCTGGCAACAGTTAAGATGAATCATGAGCTGAAGATACAACATCTTTTACTATCCTCCACATAGGCAATAAAATTCTCCTAAAATTGTGACCTAATGGAAAAGGTGATAATTAAATTAGATCAGTCACAATAGCAACGTGATTTAAAATATATACAATGCAGAGCAAGGGTTCTTGACCACAACTGACTACCCTTTATATGTAATGTAATATCAGTGGAAATCTTTCAAA
>NW_006921663.1:5094332-5094866 GCF_000298275.1 Orycteropus afer afer
TTTTCTTCATTCCCCTTTGCTCTGGACGAGGAGAGACCCATCATTGCATCTAGATAGCAGCTTGGAAGCTTTTAAGATCCCAGTCTCTACTCGCCACAGTAGGAGGTGGAACAATGTTTTGTGTAGTATGTTATGCCAGTTGAGCTTGATGTCCTCTTGAACTATGGTCCCAAGCCCACAGTTTCAACTACTTGGTCCCTCTGGATAGCTGGCTGTGACCAAGCAGTGACTACAACCTTGCGCCTTGTCAGCTCCTCTATACACCTGGGAATTCAGATCATACACATAAAGTTATAGGACCATTGTCTGCCAACACTATACATGTTCTTGGGTACACTCCCCACCTCGTAGACATACCTAATAGTTCAGACTGTACACCCATCCATCCACTCATATACCCATGTTTGCCTTCACTGACAATGCCGTACTATATAGGCAAAACGTTTCATTTTTGATGTCTGTACTTCCCACGTACCTCTCTTTGTCTTTCTCTTCCTCAATGCCCCCATATTGATCACTTCCATGTGGTACATT
>NW_006921663.1:5096354-5098053 GCF_000298275.1 Orycteropus afer afer
TTTGACTACTGTGACTCTATAGTAAGGTTACTTTATTCTTCTTCTTCAATAGTGCTTTGCTTATCCGAGGTCTCTTTCCTTTCCATATAAAGTTAATGATTGTTTTTTCCATATCCCTAAAGAATGTTGATGGGATCTGGATTGGGATTGCAGTGAATATATAGATTGCTTTGGGTAGAATTGACATTTTCACAATTATAGAGCAGATTCTTAAGTGTGGTAATACATAAGAGAGAAACTGGGAGATTAATAAAATGAAAATAGGTAGCTCATGACTTCTGTGTTTTAGTAAATATCACCACCTCTTCAAAGTATATAAAGCATTAATCCTTTTTGTGCAAAATTTCTGTTTATGTTGTATGATTTATAATATTAAGAGTGTTCCCAGGGTCTCTGTTATAATCTGTGCCCCTCCAAGAATAGATCTGGGTCTGTGAAAAAATAAATCATTCAGGAACCATTTACTATTTTCATGTGCAAATATAATAACTATTATTGTACTTTTATAAGAATGTAAAAAATTTTCATTTAATAATTACCTATAGTATGGCAACTGAATTGATAAGTAAACATATAAAGATAGTATTTTGAAGAGTATGAATGTCCATAGTTTGAACTATGAAGATGATAGACTCCAAGGACTATTTGAATTATCAAATATTATTTTTCCCAAACATGGAATGTGTAGCAATAATGATTACTAATGATACATTTTTTTAAAGATCGAAGTGTTTTTTATTTGCAAATATAATGAGGTTTGCTTTATGATATTACTTTTGTGGGGACTATACAATTTATCATTGTTCAAAAGTTACACAGTGAGAAGAACATATTATTGAGATGTATAATGTTTGTAATCTTGCTCTTAGATTGATAAATCATGTCTTGTGTTGATGAAAACCATGAAATGAATTGCACTGCTTTGACCTTTGGGGCCTGAGATAAGTCAGTTTGTCTATTAGATTTTTTCCAGTGTTCTTCTCACTTCATTTATTCCTTCTGTTCTGAAAAGTTGGGAAACAGTAGACTTAGGGGAAGTCAGTAAAGCTTGATATCATTAGTCATTTTTGAAGAGCAGGCTATCAACATGCTCTGAATAATCAACTATAATAGAAGGTTTAAATAATCAGAATGTCATGTTTAATTAATACTTTGCCTGCTTCCAATTTATATTACTTTATGCCTGAAAGTCATCACACCTTGTACCACAGAAACTTATAAGAGGAACTTGTTCTGGGAAAAATATCCAATAACTTTTAGAACAGTATGATTGACCATACTAAACCACATCTGGTCTATAAATAACTACATTATTTGTATTCTGTTCAGATGTTGCATTCTTAAATTTGTAGGACATGTATTTTAAGCAGGACCTCAGATGGTTCCTTCTGCTTCTATATCCTGATGAGAATTGGCATTTCCACCCCAGATATACTGAATCAAATATACATTTTACAAGATTCCCAGGTGACTCATGTAGATCCTCCAGAAACACTTATGTATACATGAGGATCTTGTTAAAATTTGTGTGGTAGCAAAGTAACATGACAAGACGCTAAAAGTTGAATTGAAATCTTTTATCTTGCATTTGGCTTTTCAAGGATGCCAGTTTTCTATGAGACGCAAACTTGTGCTTTATATGTTTTATAGCTTTCTAAGTTAATAGTCGGGAGCTCTGGTAGCATAGTGGCTAAAGCAC
>NW_006921663.1:5098153-5110009 GCF_000298275.1 Orycteropus afer afer
CCTCGGAAGGAAGGTTGGGCAATCCTACTTCCGTAGTGATACTGCCTCAGAAACCCAAGGAGGGGTCGCTATGAGTCGGGGCCAACTCAACGGCACATAACAACAAGTTAATTGTGATTAGAAAGTAGATACAATGACTTGACTACATGTGCACAGGTCACAGCAATATTATATGTTATGATTTTTAAAATATTACAGGGTATTGATCTCTATATTATTAGAACATGTCCAAAATATATTTTTCGATACTCGAGTTATATATGTTCTTAAGGCTTATAAACTAATTTTCATTGAAAATTAAACAAACAAACAAACAAAAAACCCAACTCACTGCCGTGGAGTCGATTTCGACTCAAAGCAACTTCTCCTTGGGTTTTCCAGGCCGTATCACTATGGAAGTAGATTGCCCCACCTTCCTTCCAAGGAGTGACTGGTGAGTTGGAACTACCAGCCTTCTGGTTAGCAGTCAGATGCCTTAGGCACTATGCCATCAGAGCTCCCCATTGAAAATTACCTTACTGTAAATAAATGTATATAAAAAAATCTGGATTTATTAAACAGATTGAATTTGTAAGAATATTCGCCAAACGAATCTCTTAAGAAAGAGATCTCTTAAAAGAGTTCATTTTGAAATTGATAATAAAGCACTGGTAAAATTATCTTAAAATCTGATGTTATTTATCTTCAATTCTTAAAATACTTGGTACCTAAACTAGATCACTCTACTGTGTGCTTTTCTTCTGGAAATGTACATGAAGCTTGATAAATCTCTTTTTAAATATGTTTCACAGTAAGAATATAATTATGTGGGTAAGCCACTAAGGCAGGCTAAAGGTCACTATTTGACCAGATGCCACAGAGAAAGATGAATCTATGTTCAGAGAGCAAGGTCACCAAGTTACTCATCCTTGGTTTTGCTCAGTCTAAAAATTTCTCACTAATGGAACATGTGGTTGATGTACCTTGGGATCAAAATTCTTGCATTTCAGCTTCACATATGCATAAAAAATACATTTGGTTCAAAGACAGTTTGTTCATGTAAGGCTGAAATGTCAAATAAGTGGTGCAGAAATTATAGGATTATATTATAATATTTTATCACAGGGTAATCAAAGAAGACAGATATTAATCCTTCAAGTGTTCTGTGGAAGCCATTTAGCTTTTCTTTTCTTTTTTAATTTTGAGGATTCCAACCCCATTATGAAACAAGATTTGAAGGGCAATACTTTTGAACGTTTCACTTCCTTTCATATTAGTTGTTTCTAAGTTCTAGTTTAAAAGTTATTGAAGTTTATATTTTGAGCCTAAAAACATAAACTTATAGGAATAATTTTAATGGCTTATTTAATTTTATCCTATGTTCCTGTTCTTTAAGTAGCCACAAAGTAGTATAATGAACTTTTTCCCGTTGCTATTGAGTTGATTCTGACTCATGGCAACCCCATGTGTCACAGAGTAGAACTGCTCCATAGGGTTTGTCTGGTTATAATCTTACAGAAGCATATTGCCAGGTCTTTCTTCTATGACATCACTGAGTATGTTTGAACCGCCAACCTTTAGGTCAGTAGTAGAGCACAAATCATTGGAACTACCCAGTAACCTGCTATACTGAGTAGAATCATAGAATTTTAGAATTAGAGGAAACTTGGAGATCATCTCATCTAGCATTTTAGAAGGAACATGGATCTCTTCTATAATATTTAAACAGAAATTATTCTTATAAAATCAATTGAGAAACTCCCTGTAACTTCCTTTAACTGGAATGTCAATATTTGCCATTTCTTTATGCTGATTACCCACCTGCTAATTGCTATCACCATTTCAAGCCTTGATAAAATGTTGGTTTTGTGGCAGAAGTAGGATAATGGGTCAAATGTCTGGACTTCAAAAGGTACAATCCAAATGCAAAATGAAAGGGCACACACCCTTTAATTCAATAGCTGGAATCTTCTTATCTGAAGGAAAACTTCCATAACCAGAAGTAACATCAGCCATTAGATTGTCTTTTCCTTTTGACTTCACACATTTGTAGCTCCTCTTGTCTGTCCATATTGTCACATTTGAAGGTTGATCACCCTTATATCTTTCTCTAGACGTGGATTAAAATATTAGCTAATTATGCAAAAAAAGTTTCTCATAAGTTTTACACTTCATGTAAAAAAAAGTTGTCTGCTGCTAAGAAGTCCTGGTTAAAATGCTCAGCTGCAAACCAAAACGTTGGTAGTTAAAACCATCAGCTGTGGATAAAGATGTCGCAGTCCACTTCTGTAAAGATTTACAGTTTTGGAAACCCTGTAGGGCAGTTCTACTCTGTCCGATAGGGTCACTGTGAATTGAAATCTGCTTAATGGCAATGAGGTTTTTTTGGGTGGCCTATTGTGGTTCAAACCCACTAGCCACTCCTCGGAAGGAAGGTTGGGCAATCTACTTCTGTAGTGATACCGCCTCAGAAACCCAAGGAGGGGTTGCTGTGAGTCAGGTCTCACTCGACGGCACATAACAACAACAACAACAACTGTTTGATATCTATTCAGCCTCAATATTGATTAAGATTTTCAACAAAGTATCACAATGTCTCATGTCTATTATGTGCAGAGACAAGATAAACCCAGGCCACTATGTTTACAAATGCCATGCACAGAAATAATTTTGATAATTTTGTTCTTGTCACATTCCAATGTTAACTTAGTTTATCAACCTACTCAGTGAAATGAGTCCCTTTTGAATTTGTATAGACACAAAGTAAAGCTGTATTACCATTGCAAACATCTAAAATGAACCAAAGGAAGTTGAGAATTTCGGTGAAGAAAAAATTCCCTTCACTTTTCTGAGCTGTAAAAATATTCATTTACTGAGTCTTTGAAAATAGCATTGGGTCAGGAAATTAAAATTCTATTCCTGTCTTCTTTTAACTAGCTGTTTGAGGATGGACAGACCTCTAAATTGCTTCTGAATCTGCTTACCAATTTTAAGTGGAGAGTAATAATCCCTACATTGTAGTTCTCATGGGGTTGTGAGGATAAAATATGTGAAATTTAAAAATGTTAATGAGCTCAACAAGTAATGTACAAACACCATCTGCAACAAAACCTATATTCTTCAAAGATTAGAATATTTCATAATCTTTGAAAAAAATTAGAGGATTAGCATAATTGTTTTATGAACAGGGGTGCCTTTTCTACACACATGACCTGTTAATCAGCTTGAAAGTTGTTCTGCATCATCAGCAAAGTACCCAATTATTAGTAGTTAAAAGGTTCAGAAGATGATGAGAACTGCTTTATATTTAATAGTCTCTAACTTTCCTTAGGTGACAATTCGCTCACACATCATAATCAGAATGAATTTCTTGGCAGATTTTTTTTTCCCTTCTGAACCAAATATTTGTATGCTCACACCCATACTGTCATTGTCACACTGTTGGCTGAGTGTACTGATAAAATGGATAAACTATTTGTACTTTTATCATAGTCACCTATTTAAAGATTCACTATCTTACTAAGAAATTCATTTTTGAAATTGGACAAACAAGGCCTTGATCTGACTGGCTAATATTATGTGTTCTTAGATTTTATTTTTTCCCCAGAAGGAAAGTAGATAGATAAAAAGCAAAAAGTGGATTAGATAAAAAGCAGAAAGATTTAAGTAGTAGTTTATTCCAAATGCTTTTTATGAATCTTTACCTAATTTTCTTCAAAAACATATAGAATATTTGTTATCTGGCTATGCAATGGATTACAGGGTGAGGGTGGCATCAGATTATTTTTTAATAATTATTTGCATTATCTCCGTTCTAAAGTCAAGAAAGCAGAGCTTAGAGATGTGAACTAACTTGCTTATGGCCACATAGTAAATGAGAAGATGAGAATTCTAATCCATATTTGTCTGGCTCTAGAATTTAGACTCTTTTTAATATGCCAGTTGGCCTTTGTAGGATGTAAAGTAGAAGTGATCCAGGGTGTATAGGTGGATGTCATGGCTGACTAGGGCAGTTGTGTTGCTATAGAAGAGGAAGTTGGAAAAAGAGTATCAGTACCAGTTGCTGTGGATTCAACTCTGACTTATGGTGACCTCATGTGTAAGAGTTGAACTGGGCACCATAGATTTTTCAGTGGTTGAGTTTTGGAGTAGATCACCAGGACTTTCTTCCAAGGCACGGTTGGGTTCACTTGAACCTCGAAACTTTCTCCTGGCAGCCAAGCACATTAAGCGTTTGCACCATCCAGGCACAGGATGTTGTGTGCCGTTGAGTCAATTGTGACTCATAGCAACTTTATATGTCAGAGTAGAACTGCCCCATAGGGTTTCCAAACCTTTAAGTCAGAATCTACAGCAACAGATTTTAACCTTCATGTGAGCAGATCCCCCAAAAGCTTAACCATTGCATGGTCAGGGATCTGTGGAGGAAGGATAGAACCCAGGAAAGCAGAACAGAGAACCAAAGGAATGTTAGGTGGGAGGATGGACATACATGAATCATGGAAGTATTTGGTGGTTTCAAGAAATAATGTGTAGATGGCTCTGACTAAAGCAGAGAATAATGGAGAAGAGTAGAAGACAACAAAAAATATCAAACTCCCTGATGTCGAGTCAATTTGACTCATAGCGACCCCTCCTTGAGTTTCCAAGGCAGTATCTCTATGGAAATAGATTGCCCAATCTTCATACTGAGGAATGGCTGGTGGGTTTGAACCACCAGCCTTCTGGTTAGCAGTCAAATATCTTAGGCACTATGCCACCAGAACTCCCTAGACAAGATGGTGGTAATATGTGGTGAGCCTTTATCTCTATTATAAGAATTTTGGACCTTATCTAATCGCCACTGGAGTGAGGTGGTATTGCTGTTGCAAATTTTTAGTGCGTGTGAAGTGCAATTTTAGGAAGATTACTCTGGTGGTAGGTTCACAGGATGCTCTTTTGATGGCAGAGAATTGTTGTTCATGATATCATGTCATTTTTTTGCATGTTTGTATTTAATAAAATCAAGTATCTTTGAAAAATCCATTGCCTCCTGGACTTGAACTATTGCTAGAATCAGACAAGGCAATGGATCATGTGGAATTAAATTCTGGCAAATAGACCCATAATCTTGCTAATATCCCAACCTAAAGATATGGATTAAATTCCCTACATGCTAAGATGTGTCAACATTGTGTTCACATGTTTCGTTGTTAAGCGTTGCCAAGTGTTCATATACTGTCTTCAAAAACAGAGCATTATTTGTTTTTTTAAAATTTGAAAAAATATATATAACGTTGTATTGTGATTTGAATGAAAATTTACAGAGCAATTGGTTTTCCACTGAACAATTCGTACACATTTTGCTTTCGGACATTGATTACAATCCCCACAATGTAATAGCATTCTCCCCACTTCTTCCCTGTGTTTACCATTTCCATTCTCTTTCATATACCTTCCTGCTTTCTGAGCTTTGTCCCTGAGTAATTGTTGCCCATTTGAACTCTTATGGTTGACTGTTCTAAGGTGTATATACATCAGTGGTATTATCCTTCACATTATAGGCCTTTCTAGTGTTTGTCTGAGTGTTGAGCCACAGGGGCAAGTTTGGTTCTAGGCTTGAAGGGTGTCTAAGGGGTACAGCCTCAGAGGTTTCAACAGTCTCTATTAGACAAGTTAGCCTTATCTTTTTTTTATTATTTTGATTATTGTTCTACATTTTTCTCCCACTCTATCCAGACCCTCTTATTGTGATCCCTTTCAGAGCAGCTGGCAATGGTAGATAGATACCATTTGGCCCTTCTGTGTCATGGTTATGGAGGCTAGGTTTCATGTGGTCTATTAGTTCTTTGAACTAATTGTTCCCTTGCATCTTTGATTTTCTTCACACTTCTTTGCTCCGAATGGGGAGAGACCAATAGTAGGATCTGACTGATAGTTAGAGGGCCACTGAAAATCTTTTAAGACCCTAGTCTTTAGCATAGTGGCTAAAGCACTTGCCTGCTAACCAGACGGCTGGCGGTTCAAACCCACCAGCCACTCCTCGGAAGGAAGGTTGGGCAATCCTACTTCCGTAGTGATACTGCCTCGGAAACCCAAGGAGGGGTCGCTATGAGTCGGGGCCGATTCGACGGCACATAACAACAACAACAACAACAGCAACAAGTCTTTACATACCAGGATAGGATGTAGAACATTATCTTTGTGCACTGTGTTATGCCAATTAACCTTGATGTTCCTCAAAACTACGGTACTGAGCCCCCAGGCCCAGCGACTCATTCCCTCAAGGTGTTTGATTATGGCTAAAAGTTTTCATAACTCCACCCTGGGTATGCTCTACTATATTCATGGATATTTTTGCAATACTTGTAGATACATATGTAGAAATAGCCTATTTCAAACCTATATATATTTGTGACTATATTCCCATTACCCTTCCCACATCTGTTCACCTTGCATGTCTATTGGTATATCCACTAGTAGATTATTGTTATTACTGTTACTGCTAGGTTGTGTATGTTATGGTATTTACCTGTGTTGCCTTTAACGCTTGTGCTCCTCCCATTATCTTCCTTTGACTTGATATTTTTTTGTGCTGACCTCCCTTTGATTGTATATTGATTTTCTCTTCATCCAATTTAATCTGTGTCTATCCCCAAGTTAGTGATTTGCCCTTCTTTCTCCTCCAACCCTTAGTAAATTTTGAAGAATGATTCTTTCTGTGTGTCAACCTTTTCTTGACTTCTCATTGTTGTTGTTGTTGTTGTATGCCGTCGAGTCGGCCCTGACTCATAGCAACCCCTCCTTGGGTTTCCGAGGCAGTATCACTACGGAAGTAGGATTGCCCAACCTTCCTTCCGAGGAGTGGCTGGTGGGTTTGAACCGCCAGCCTTCTGGTGAGCAGTCAAGTGCTTTAGGCACTATGCTACCAGAGCTAAGAATTTGTCCTTTTGTAATTGATTAATTTCCCTCAACATAATGTCCTCTGGGTTCAACCATGCTGTGTTTATTCTTTAATGTTGCATAGTATTCATTGTGTGTATGTATCATAGTTTATCTACCTATCATCTGGTGATAGGCACTTAAGTCATCTATCTGTTTATTGCACTGCTGGATCATATGCTATTTCTATTTCCAGTTTTTTAAGGAATCACCATATTGTTTTCCACAAGTTGTTGCACAATTTTACAGTTCTACCAGCAGCCTATGAGGGTTCCAGTTTCTCTCTATATGCCCACCAGCATTTATTATTTTCTACTGTTTTTTTTTTAACTTTGTTATTAATGCTGTGGTGAGAAAATATCTAGTTATTTAGATTCGTATTTCTCTAATAGCTGATAATCATGAGCATTTCTTCGTGTGCTTGGTGGCCACCTGAATGCCTTTCTTTGGTGAAGTGTCTGTTCATGTCCTCTGTCCATTTTTTAACTGGATTGTTTGCCTTTTTGTTGTTGTGATTTTGAAGTTTTCTACAAATTTTAGAGATTAGTCCTTTGTTCAATATGTCATTTCCAACATTTTTTTTTCCCTAGTGTATAAGTTCTCTTTTTACCTTTTGTGAAGTGTTTTGATAGACATAAATGTTTAATTTTTAGGATGTCCCAGTCATCTATTTGTCTTCTGCTGTTTATACATTTTTAGTTATGTTTGATTGTGTATTTATGCCCTGCACTAAGACTGATAAGTTTACCGCTATTTATTCTTTGGTGATCTTCATATAGTTTCAGGTTTCACATTTAGATCTTTGATCCATCTTGAGTTAGTTTTTGTATATGGTGAGAGATACAGAGTCTGTTTCATTTCTTTTCACAAATGGAAATCCACATGCCATTTGTTAAAGAGACTATTTCTTCCCTATTTAATGGGTTTCAACCCTTTGTCAAAAATCAGCTGTCCATAGGTGGATAGATGTATTTCTGAGTTGTTAATTCTGCTCCATTGGTCTTTGTGTATGCCACTGTACCAATAAGAGGCTATTTTGACTACCATGGCTGTGTACTAGGTGTTGTGATTGAGGAAAGTGAGGTCCTACTTTACCTCTTTGCAAAAAGGACAAGGAGGCCACATCTTCTGACCTCCTCTAATCCCACAAGAGGAAGACAGGATCACCATCAGTAACACAAGGCCTATTCCTGCAAGGCCAGACATGCTGCCCCCTCCAGCCCTTTCACCAACTATTCCTCCCAAAACACCAACCACCTCTCTTCAGGGTTCAATAATTCACTGCAGTGGCCACACACAACTCACAGAATACGGGGTTTATTAGGAAAGCATCAGGCTACAATTCAAGTTCAGGAACAACATTCAGTTTCTCTCCCAGCCCACAGTCTCTCACCGAACAGTCTCTCTCAGTTGCTCCCAGTCTCTCTCCCAGCAATGCGTGTCTCTTGGTGTCTCTTTCTCAGGAGCACGTGTCTCTAGATGTCTCTTTCTCAGCATCACGTCTTCCTCAGCCAGAGGTCAGAGAGAGAGTTCTGCCTCTAGGAGGCCTCCTTTTGAGCCTGGCAGAGTGGTCGAACTAGCCAATCATAGATAGCATCAGAACTCTAAGCACCTGAGAGAGAGTGTGAACCTCCCAGAACATTGTTTTGTGCTATTCCCAACAGAAATACCCCAGGTGGACAACTTTAGCAATCAGGAGTTCCTCAGTTGCTCATAGTAAATTCCACCTTGGAGTTTACAAAGAAAGACTTATGGGTAGAAAAGCCACACTAAGTAATTTACTACACCACACTCTTTTACTTTTTGTCCTACTTTAGTAGTGCTTTGCTTATCTGAGTCTCTTTCCTTTTTATATAAAGTTGGTGATTAGTGTTTCCATCTCTCTGAAGAAGGATGATGGAATTTAGATCAAGGTTGCATTATATAGGTACACAGCTTTGGGTAGTATTGACATTTTTCACAATATCAAGTTTTCTTAAACATGGGCATGTTATATTCTTCCATTTATGATGATATCTTTTGGTTTCTTACATTAGTGTTTTGTAGTTTCTTTGTAAAGATCCCTTGTGTCTCTGGTTAGAGTTCTTCCTAAGTACTTCATCTTTCCATCACTTGTCTGTCAGTTTGTTGTACTGTGGTGGCTTGTGTGTTGCTGTGAGGCTAGAGGCTATGCCACCGGTATTTTAAATACCAGCAAGGTTATCCTTGGTGGACAGGTGTCAACAGAGTTTCCAGGGTAAGACAGAAGAAGAAAGGGGTCATCTTTTTCTCAAAGAATTGGCCAGTGAAAACCTTATGAATAGCAGGGAAACACTGTCTTATATATTACTGGAAAACTTTAATAGCCCAGAAGATGAGCCCCTCAGGTCAGAAGTCACTCAAAATACAACTGAGGAAGACCTGCCTCCTCAGAATAGAACTGTCAACAAAGGTCAACGAAAAAGGGAAAGGCCTTCAATGAGATGGATCGACACAGTGGCTGCAACAATGGGCTCTGGTATAGCAAGCATTGTGAGGCTGACACAGGACCGGGCAGTGTTTTGTTAAGTTGTACATGGGGTCCCTAAGAGTTGGAGCCAACTTGATGGCACCTAACAACAACAACACTTCATCTTTTGTGTGGCTATTATAAATTGTATTGTTTTCCTGATTTCCTTTTCAGAGATCTCTTAGTGTAGAAGGAACTGACTGATTTTTGTATGTTGATCTGGTACCCTGACACTTTGCTGGATCGTTCTATTAGTTCCAATAGTTTTCTTGTTGAATCTCTGATATTTTCTTTGTATCAGATTATATCATCTGCAAATGGAGACTTTTTAACAATTTGAATGCCTTTTATATCTCTTTCTTGCCTTGTTCTGTTGTTTTTAAATGGGGAATATGCTGATTTTTAGTTGTCCATGCTTATGGAAGAACAAATGAGGTTAACTTAAATGAGAAAAGAAAAAATAAATAAATAAATGTTACTTTTCAAAAATATGAAACCAGATCATTTGTTTAGGGCTTGTAATTCTCAAAATAGAGATAAAAGGGGTTCTTGTATACCCATAGTTCTTGAGATATTCAGGTTGAAAAAGGAGACAAACTGTTACCTAAATTTGCTTCTAGTTCTATAACGTTATGGTTGTATTTTTAAGTTAGTGAACACATAAGAGCTAATGTGGGGAAGGAGTTTCTGGTCAGTACAAATGTTTAATGCATTTGACTTCTAACCAAATGGTTGGTGGTTTGAGTCCACCCAGAAGCACTTGGGAAGAAAAGTCAGCTATTGAAAACCCTGTGAATCACAATTCTACTCTAACACAAATAGTGTTGCCATGAGTCAGAATCAACTCAACAGCAACTTTTTTTTTTTTTTTTTTTAATGAATGTGTGAAAACATAATATATATCATAAGCCAAGGTTATTGAAGGGCTGAGGTCAATCACTTACAAGTAAGATAAACAAAACCCTTAGTCAGATTTCGGGGATAAATAGAAATCCTGGGTGAGAGTTTGAAAATATTTCAAATAAGGTATGTTAAAGTTCTGATCTCCAGTCATTTGTCATTCTAGGAGAATGATGGGTATCAGGAGGATAGGGAAATAAGGACTGTACAGAAGGATAAGGGTAGAACTGTGAGACACTGGCTCTACTAGACACTGAGTTTCACTACAATTTTGTGGGAGCTCTGGTAGCATAGTGCCTAAGGCACTTGACTGCTAACCATGAGGCTGGCGGTTCAAACCCACCAGCCACTCCTCGGAAAGAAGGTTGGGCAATCCTAGTTCCGTAGTGATAACTGCCTCGGAAACCCAAGGAGGGGTCACTAGGAGTCGGGGCCGACTCGATGGCAAATAACAACAACAACAACAACCTCTGAACTTGGAGTCAAGTAGTAAAGGTTTAGAAAATATTTAATTTTGTGACCTTAGCTAAATAATTTGTTTTCTCTGAGCTTCTGATTCCTCAGCTGCAAAAAAGGGAATAGTAAACTACCAACAAGTTCTGTTTCTCTTCAGCTCTAGTATTTTCTATAATTCTTAGACATGACACACAAGTATGTTGTTTGACAAGTAGTATATAGATCATTTGGGAGTTGAAATTGACACGATGTCACCTAACAACAACATATCATTTGGGAAACCTGGCAAAAGAATGGAAACTCAGAAAAAAAGCTCAGTTTCAGGGAAGTTTAAGAAAAAGAGTTAAAGACATAACAAGAGAAAGGAATTCTGTGACTAGTTTTCAGGTCCCATTATGATTAAGAAATCACTCAGAATCAAATTTTCTGTGATTTTAGAAAATGGTAAGATGTTTGGTTGGATAGATAGGGTTGGATGGGTCTCATCTGGCAACCCATGAGGTGAAAACTTAATTATTGGAACTGAAGCTCAGAGGTTAGCTTAAGGTTATGACTGCTCAATATATGGGCTGAACTTAAGTACAGGGAGGGTCTTGTGAGATATGGAGTACCCCAGGAGGAATACAAATATTAACATGATTGTAAAAAAGGCAGGTAGTATTATGTGAAATGAATTTCTGGTTCTATTTACTATTTTTATCATATATATGGTTACTGAGGGAGCTCTGGTAGCACAGTGCCTAAGGCACTTGACTGCTAACCAGAAGGCTGGAGGTTCAAATCCAGCAGCCACTCCTTACAAGGAAGGTTGGGGAATCTACTTCCATAGTGATACTGCCTCGGAAACCCAAGGAGGGGTTGCTATGAGTCGGGTCCAACTCGATGGCACACAACAACAACAACAACAACATGGTTACAGAATATATAGAATGCTCTTTAAACCTCTGTGGTCCATAATGTTTATATTAGCCTTTTACTATGTATTCTTGATTATTTTTATAAGCCGAGATAAACACACACACACACACACACACACATATATTTTCTTATTAGGCTCCATCAAGTTAATTCCAGCTCATAGCAGCGCCAAGTATGTTGTTGTTGTTGTTGTT
>NW_006921663.1:5110979-5124583 GCF_000298275.1 Orycteropus afer afer
CTCAGAACTCAGTCATCTGATCCCATCATGGGAACAACCACCCACAACTGGGGTCCAGCCAAGTTGACACACAGCTCCAACTATCACACACACCTTAGCCTCAATGTGGCATCTTTGCTCTGTAAAGAGGTCTTTTGCAGCAGATAAGCCCAGTGCAGTACATCATTTGATTTCTTGCCTGCCACTTCTATGGGCATTGATTATGGATCCAAGTACAATGAAATCTTTGACAACTTCAAACTTTTCTTTTTGCTCCATTTATCATGATGTTGTTCATCGGTCCAGTTGTGAGGATTTTTGTTTTATTTATGTTGAAATGTAATCCATAATATATATAGAAGCCATTTAAAGCAAAGGTGGTTCTTATATTGTGATAATATATTTCAAGTACACTACATAAGCAGTACGGAAGAAAAGAAATATTTGCTCTTATTCACAAATCCTGCTCTGATAGCCCCTATTGGATTACAAGTGAGCTATTGACATGCTAACAACAAAAATAAAAAGAAATATTATCTACATTAACTGAGGGTCTAACATGGATAAGGTATTAAGTCAGACACATCAGTGTATTATTTTTAGTTCTCACAAACACTGCAAAATAAGCATTAAAATACAGACTTAACAGATAAATGAAAGAACATGCATTAAAAAAAGTTATCATAAAGCTCTCTTCCTTTCCCTCTCTTTCTTTAGGTTGTTGTTGTTGTTGTTGTTGTATGCCGTCGAGTCGGCCCCGACTCATAGCGACCCCTCCTTGGGTTTCCGAGGCAGTATCACTACGGAAGTAGGATTGCCCAACCTTCCTTCCGAGGAGTGGCTGGTGGGTAGGAATAATAAAATAATAAGTAATATGTGAAATTTTTACTGTATTGTATATATTTACTTATATACATGGATATATATGTATGTATGTATATGAACATATATGTTGTTGTTGTTCTTATGTACCATCGAGTCTGCCCTGACTCACAGTGACCCCTCCTTGGGTTTCCGAGGCGGTATCACTATGGAAGTAGATTGTCCAACCTTCCTTCCGAGGAGTGGCTGGTTAGCAGTCAAATGCCTTAGGCACTATGCTACCAGAGCTCCTATTAACATATATAGGTGTGCATATATATATATATATATATTGGTATGTATGTATGTGTGTAAATAAATATATATATATGTATACATGTGTGTATATACACACATACACATATACATATACATACATATATAAATAAATAGAGAGAGAGGGAGGTATTTTCTCTTTTAGGTTTGCTACATTTAAATATTAGACATTTGAAATAATCCAGTTAGAATTTCATTTATTTGCTTATAATTTTATGATTCCTACCTAAAAGAAGAAAGGAAGAGAAAGAGAGCTTTGTGACAATAAAGATATTTTAAAAATACTTTCTTTCATTTTTGTATCTGTTAAATGTGTATTCCAATACTTATTTTTGCAGTTTTTACAAGAACTAAAAATAACACACTGCTGTGTCTGAACTAATACCTTATTCATATTAGATCCTCATTTAATATAGACAATATTTCTTTTTTGTTGTTGCTGTCAGACAGCTTGTCCATAGCTCTCTTGTAACCCAATAGGGGCTATCAGATCAGGATTTGTGAACAAGGGTAAGCTATTTCTTTTCTTCTGAACTGTTTACATGTTGCATTCAAAATCCATTATCATGAGGTAAGAGGCAACTTTGTTTGAAATGCCTTGCCATGGGAAGTCAAAATGATCTGTCTCAGCTTTAGGCATCACTAATCTGTGACACTGGAAGTTGTTTTTCAAAAATATATCAGATTTCTATAATTAGTCTTCTGTGGAGACAAGCTCATAGCTTTTTAAAATCAGATGGTCTTCTTGGCTAACCATTTACTACTGCATCACATTCACATTCTTTTTTTCTTTCATGTTCTCTCTCTCTCTTATGACAGAAGTGGAACTGATAGAGAGTTTTCTGGGACAGAAGCTTAACACTAATCAACACTGATGCATATCAACCAAGAATGCAGTGATTAAATAAAAGGCCACTGTTCTATGTAGTAAGATTTACAATACTATGTGGAAGATAGTTTATGAAATTTTGTCTATGGCATAGCAGTCAATATATCATACAATGTGAAAACTAAAATTTACATAATTATATAACACAAAATGAGAAAGAGGCTAAAAGTTATAGTACAGGTTTCAGGAGGAATATCTTATCTAGGGATAAGGGAACCATCCATTATACAGTGCATTTTCTAGCATTTTATAAGTCCTACCTCCTCTAGAGTGGGAGCTCTGGTAGCATAGTGGCTAAGACACTTGCCTGCTAACCAGACAGCTGGCGGTTCAAACCCACCAGCCACTCCTCGGAAGGAAGGTTGGGCAATCCTACTTCCGTAGTGATACTGCCTCGGAAACCCAAGGAGGGGTCGCTATGAGTCGGGTTTGACTCGACGGCACATAATAACAACAACAACAACAACCTCCTCTAGAACATCTCTCCTATTGGTCTTTCATGATGCCATTTCTCCTTCCTCCCTGATGTTCTACTGTCATGGTCATTGTCTCAGTGATATGTAGCAAAGAATGTCGCATTCTATAAATTTTGGAATTGTTTAA
The DNA here is from genome assembly GCF_000298275.1 of Orycteropus afer afer. Taxonomy (NCBI): domain Eukaryota; kingdom Metazoa; phylum Chordata; class Mammalia; order Tubulidentata; family Orycteropodidae; genus Orycteropus; species Orycteropus afer. The sequence goes on from NW_006921663.1 coordinate 5,113,588, forward strand.
ATGTCCGTGTTACCTTTGTGGAAAAATCATTCCCTCCCCATTTACTTTCTCCCATGCACACATTGGCATGGCTTAAATTATGAGACTAAGTCACCGTCAAAATTAAAATCCCAGTGAACTTCACCTTGAAAGAATGAATCACAAAGGCCTAAATGTCAGAGATAAAAGTGAAGTAGCATCACGCTCATTGTAAAGAAAAAGAAATGGAAGCCATAGAGATGGATTAATTTGTCTCTTTATAAGTTAAAATTCTGTTCCCTTTCTGGTACTTTTTCCAAACCTTTTAGTATTGTTGAATACAAATCTAAGCGAGATGAATATGCCAAGATTTTAGCCTTGAAATTAGGTGGAGGAAGAATGTAATCATTAGGAGTGACCCACATGTCATTTGAGAATAGAACAAAACTGCTTTTTAAAATGTGTAAAAGCATTAACATTTGCCTACATTCGACTTTCTAAAGCTGTTATTCAAACAGATAATGAAAGAGGGTCCTAGGCTAGCTGAAGTAAGTAATCTATTCCAGGTCATTTTCTGAAGGTCATTTGGTTATAAGATTAAAACAGAAACTTTATTATTAGGAAATACTGAAATGTTAGAATATTATGAGGAAATAGCTACTTTTTTTCCCCCCATACATTTTTACAGATGCACTGGCTCATTTGCTATCTCTATGGGGGGCAATACTTAATTTTTATCTGTTATTGATATTGTCAAACAATCAAAATCTTACTTCCTGTAATCTGGCCTGAGGCAAACAAAAGAGAAATTGATATAGAAGACATGATTAACTTTGTTTTGAGTCTGAAAATGACAAAAGAAATGAGTGAGATAGATAGCAAGTATAGGTCATGATTCTAAAATACTGTTTTGTAGCTGCTCAGGGTCTTGTGGGAGAAAGGCTAACTGTATATTAAAAATATGTATTTGATCCTTGGGAGCTCTGGTAGCACAGTGGCTAAGACACTTGACTGCTAACCAGAAGGCTGGCGGTTCAAACCCACCAGCCACTCCTCGGAAGGAAGATGGGGCAATCTACTTCCGTAGTGATACTGCCTCGGAAACTCAAGGAAGGGTCGCTATGTGTCGGGTCCGACTCGATGGCAATTAACAACAACAACAACAACAACAACATTTGATCCTTATGATGTGGTGCAGTCTTGCCAAGGAGAGGTGATCAAGTTGCAAATACTGGAAGAAAGCAACTACAAATTGAGCTTAGTGATGTCTCTCTCTGGGCCATGGAGCCATTTGTCTTTTTGCCAAGCTACAACTAGAACTCTGAACTGCAGTTAGGAAAGAAAGCTTTCTTTTGGATATTAGGTACTTTTCAAACCATTGGTATATGATGTAAGTCTACGAATTGGCAGAGCAGGAATTTTCTGTTCTCCAAAAGATACTGTTAATACCGTTCTGTTGTTGCCATTTCCTCAGCAACATGTGGGTGGAACCCCCTCTCTTCTCAACCCTGCCTCCTGCAGTTTCATACCTCCTACCTCCAATCCAGCTAGACACACAAGGTATCCTGATTATCTTGTTCTGATATTTCTCCCAGCAGACAAATCTTGTTTCTTGCATCTTTAAATGGTTGAAACACAAATCTCCACGTACCAGTTGTCTTTAAATGATCCATTTACTCAAATGGTAAGAAGGAAAATTTCTGTGTGTTCTGCATCCTACTAAGAAAAAGGCGAAGTAAACCTTTATGGTTTTCATAATATTTTCAATAACATTGTACAGTTTTTAGCCTTTTATTTTAATAATAATAGTCAAATTTTAAATTACTAAAAACTTGGAAAAGTTTTGAAATCATCTATAATCTCTTAATGACATCAAAAATGTACTCAGTTACTATTTTGATCTTTATTTTTTTTCCTCTCGATGTACATGTGTGTTTCTGTGTGTGTGAGTACATTGCATTTTATTATTTGAGGTAATGTACATATCTCATTTTCTTCATGGTACTTACCAACCTTGGCATTATATAGTTACTTGTTTCTTTGATTATTTATTTCTAGCTCCCCCACAAAAGCCAAGGTCTTTTCTTTCGCTCACTGTAATATCTCCAGCAACTGGAACATACTCTCAGGTATGCCCTGCCGTCTGGACTTACTACATCTCAAGCTCAGTTCTAGCTTTTTTTCAATCCATGTTAGTATAGATCTATCCTGCTTTTGACTGCTAACCAGATGATTGGCAGTCCAAACCCACCAGCCACTTGGAAGGAAGGTTGGGCAATCTACTTCTGTAGTGATACTGCCTCAGAAACACAAGGAAGGGTCACTATGAGTCGGATCTGACTCGACGACAGTGAGGTTTTTTTTTTTTTTTTTTGTCATTTCATTAGCTTTTCCTATATTATTATATCTTTGTAGACACAATTTTCACTGAAAGTATAGCCATTTCCTTAGCATGTCATTGAGTAGACATACCAATATCTACTTATTTTCCTGTTAAACTTTCAAAATATTTTTAATTATTTAAAAAATTATAATTCTGTATCATACATACCTTTATTATTTTCCTAGTCTGTATGAACTATAACAAAGAGCCAAATCTAAGTGATTAATATAATAGAAATTTATTCTTTCCCAGCTCTGGAGACCAGAAGTTCAAAGTTAAGCTGTCAACAGTGTTGGTTTCTTCTGAGAGTTCTGGGAGGGAACCTATTTCATGACTGTCTTCTAGTTTCTTTTGGTTGCCAGCAGTCTCTGGCATTCCTGGATTTGTGAAGCATGACTCCAATTTCTGCCTCCATCTTTCCGTGGCCTTCTTCCTTGTGTTTATCCTTTGTGTCTTCCTATCCAATTCTCCCTTTTCTTTCTCTTACAAAGATACCAGTTACTGGATTTAGGACCCACTCTAATTATAACTTCATTACATCTTCAAAGACTCTATTTTCAAATAAGATTACATTCATAGATATCAAGAATTAAGACTTGAACATCTTTTTTGGGGAACTCAATTCCACCCACTACAAAACAAAACAAAGCCAAACAAAACACTTGTTAACTTAGAATCAGTTCCAGTTCATGGCAACCCCACGTGTTCCAGAGTAGAACTGAATGCACTCCACAGGGTTTTCAATAGCTGTAATTTTACAGAGGTAGATCTACAGGCCTCTCTTTCGCTGTGCCACTGGGTGGGTTCAAATCACAAACCTTTTGGTTAAAAGTCTAGCACACTGTTTGGTCCACCAAGGGACCCACTACCAAAACCCACTGCCATCGAGTTGATTCTGACTCAGAGGGACCCCCATAGGATTTCTGAGGCTATGAATCTTTATAGAAGCAGGCTGCCTCATCTTTCTACCTTGGAGCAGCTGGTGGGTTTGACTGCTGACCTTTTGGTTAGCAGTCCAATGCCTTAACCATAGTGCCACAAGAGCTCCTTACCACTATAACTCCAACCTGCTACAGCATCCAATTATTTTCTTAGGATAAATTCCTAGAAGAGAATGGACTTAACAACAACAAAAGTCTCTGTATTGCCCTCTTACCTTCCAAAGTTAGGATATCAATTTCCTCTCCCACTAATAATAGTTAAGAACATTTACCAGTATTGAGTGTCATCATTTACAAAAATTTATGTTAATTGAATAGCAAAATTTACATCTCATTGTTTCAATTTGCACTTAATAGATCACAATGAGGCTCAACACTTACCCTCATATTCTGTAGTTAGATGTGGTTTCTCAGATAATTCACTTTTATATTTTCCATTTTGGGGTATAAATATTAGTGATTTAACAAAAGTGTAGTTTTAGGGTATTGGTTGTTTAACTGTTGTACTGTTTGTAAAAATTTTATCTTATTTTTTCATATCATTCAATTTTATTTGTAATTTCAGTTTATGGGCTCTTCATTTGTAGTTTAATGTAGTAACTACTTTTGTGACTTCTGTATATTGCTTTCGTGACATAAATCTTTCTGTGTCTCTAGTTTGTTTAAACCTCAGTCGTATTTACTGTTTTTGTTAACATTTTAAATGTAATGTGGGGTCTTTATTTTCCCAAAAACTCCCCAATAATATTTATTGAGCAATTATATTACCCATTAGTTTATGACACTTACTTTACCACAACATAGAACATTATAATATTTACAATATTATATATTAAGTTTTTATGTTATGTATTAAGTTGTATTTCAAGGGAATCTATTCTATTCCATGTATTTTTCTATTGATACATCAGCCAGGTACTTTATGATTTTTATTATTAAAAGTTTATAATACCTTTTATTAGACCTTTTTTTTCCTTATCTAGAGAAGAAAGTAACCTCAATTATTACTTGTCCTCTGAATAAATTGATACTAATTAAACATATTTACATGGAAGCAGTTAAACCTTTAGCATTTCATACAGAGGAAAAGAATCTGTGTTGTGCTTTGAATTTAAAGCACATAGTTTTTAAAAAAAAAACTTTAGAGTGTTATCTCTTATAACCTGTACTGTATAAAGATCTATTCTATACATGGCAGAATCCTTTATAATAAGTTGATGTTTATTCCTGAGTAATATAGCTAATTATTAACTTGATTTATTCTTGTAAATTTTAAAGATACCTATCAATATTAATCTTCCTCTTTTCCCTTTTTGGTTTTTCCCTTTGTCCCTGAATCCTATTAATAAGCATCTTTTGTTGGTCAATGATTTTTCTACTTTCTGGACTATTTTAAAGAAATACCGAATGTCAGAACATTAATGGAAATATACAAAAGTTATTTCTTTATGATCTTTATAATTGTCCTGTTGTTGTTAGTTGCTAGTGAGTTGATTCTGACTCATGGCAGTACCATGTGTGAGGAGTAGAACTCTCCATAGGATTCTCAAAATTATTACCTCAAGAAGTAAAGCCCTGTCTTCTAAGCCGAACTTTTGGCTAATAGTTGCATGCTTAACTGCTTGTGCCACCCAGGGACTTCTGGAATTAAACTATAAGGAATCAAACATGAATGAATTTAATTTATATTTGTGTGTATCTGTATCTTTAGCTATCTCCATCCATCTATCTCCGTCTATCTATCTATCTATCTATCTATCTATCTATCTATCTATCTATCTATCTATATCTGCAAAAGCCAGACCCCATTAGGTCAAAAACCTGTGTCAGAAAGAAAACTCAAGTATTTTCCACTAATACAATGCAATAGAAAAATGATAAGACTGAACCCTGGCAAGACTGGCAAAACTGGAAATAATAAGGCAGTCCCTTGAGTTCCAGTTCTCACAAGTTTCACTGCATGGGTAGTTACTTACTATGTATTTGAGTTCAGATGAAATGAACTGCACTTATGACTGACTCTTTTTTTTTTTTTTTGCATGTCATGTCTTTAGTAACTCGTAATGTTACTGCATGTAATCATTCTTACAAATGTTCAAAAATCAAAGTTATGAACACTGATAATAAAAGTAAAAAATAATGAAAACTTAAAAAAAAGAGTTATTCAATTTATGTTAGAACTGAATTATGATGGAGTCATTGGAATTGAACTCTGCCGTAAGTCTTGGATTACATATACATATATATATATATGTATATATATACACATATATATATACACACACACACATATCATATGTCTATACACACACATACATATAGGTATACACACACATACACATCGGGTTGATTCTCTCTTACATTGACTCTATACAGTAGAGTAGAACTGTCCAGTAGGTCTTCCAAGGCTGTAAATCTTTACTGAAGCAGAATATAACATAACATCTTTCTCCCATGGAATGGCTTGTGAGTTTGAACAGCCTAATTTTGGTTAGCAGCTGAACACTTTAACCACTGTAGCACCACTGCTCCTGTCTATCTATCTGGCAAGTAAAATTTTGCTGAAGATAAATCACCAACTGTTGTAGCATTGCATTGACAAGGAGCTGCTAGAAATTCAAGTGGATTCAGAGGAATATATACAATAAGGGTTATCATTGCTGATGTCAGATGGATCTGAAAGTGAAGAATAACAGAAACATATTTACTTGTGTTTTATCAAGTATACAAAGACATTTGACTGAGTGGATCATAATAAATTATGGATAATATTGTTAAGAATGGGAAATCCAGAATGCTAAATTGTGCTCATGCAGAAACTAGACATAGACCAAGAGACTTTCTTTTGAACAGAACAAGGGGTATTGTGTGGTTTAAAATCAGAAAGGCGTGTGGCAGGTTTGTAGCACTTTCACTGTACTTAGTCAATCTGTATCCTAAGCAAATAATCTGAGAAGCTGTGCTATATGAAGAAGAACACAGCATCAAGATTGGAGGAAGATTCCTTACCACCTATGATATGCAGATGACACAATCTTATTTGCTGAAAGTGAAGAGAGCTTGAGACACTTATGGATGAAAATCAAAAGCTACAGCTTTCATTATGGATTACACCTCAATATAAAAGAAACAGATTTCCTCACAACTGAACCACTAGGCAACATCATTGGAGAAAATACTGAACTTATAAAGGAGTTTATTTTTCTTGGATTCATGATCAACACTCACAGAAGCTGCAACCAAGAGACCAAACAATGGGAGAATCTACTGCAAAAGACCTTTTTAAAGTGTTAAAAAGCAAAGATATCACCTTGAGAACTAGGGTGCACTTGACACAAGCCCTGGTAGTTTCAATTGCTTCATCTGCATGTGAAGCTGGACAATGAATAAGAAAGACCAAAGAAGAATCAATGCCTTTGAATTTTGGTGTTGCTGAAGAATAGTGAATATACCATGGACTGCCAGAAGAATGAACCAGTCTGTCTGGGAAGAGGTAGAGCCAGAATACTCCTTAGAAGCCAAAATGGTGAAACTTCAACTCACTTACTTTGGATACATTATCAGGAGGGACTAGTCCCTAGAGAAAGAAATAATACTTGGTAGAGGGTCAACAAAAAATAAGATAAGAAACAATGATACAATGTAAGATGATACAATGGCTACAACAAAGGGCTCAAATATATCAACCATTGTGAGGATGGTTCAAGACCGAGCAGTGCCTAATTCTATTGTACAGAGGGTTGCTATGAGTTGGGGCCAATTCAGGGGCACCATCAGCAACAACAATACACACACACACACACACACACATATATCCGACTCACTGCTGTTGAGTCAGATCCGACTCATAGCAACCCCTCCTTGGGTTTCCAAAGCGATATCTCTACCGAAATAGATTTCCCCATCTTCCTTCCGAGGAATGGCTGGTGGGTTTGAACACCCAGATTTCTGGTTACCAGTCAAGTGCCTTAGGTACTGTGCCACCAGAGCTCCTATATATCTTTATCTATATCTATCTATCTATCTATCTAAGCTCTGGTGGCATAATGCCTAAGGCACTTGACTGCTAAGGCTGTCGGTTCAAACCCACCAGCCACTCCTTGTAAGGAAAATGGGGCAATCTACTTCCATAGTGATACTGCCTTGGAAACCCAAGGAGGGGTCATTATGAGTCAGGTCCCACTCGACAGCACATAACAACAACTATATATATATATATATATATATAGGTTGGGCCATCCTCCTGTAGTGATACTGCCTTTGAAACCCTAGGAGTGGTCGCTTTGAGTTGGACCCAACTCCACGACAGTGCATTGCATTGCATTAAGCTATATAGTTTTGAAAATATATAATACCTGTTCCTCTTGACAACTTTCTTATATTTGAACGAAATATATGTCAGAAAATATTTAACAAGATTTTGTTAAATATTTAACAATGGCAATGTTAGTTTATTTTTTTCCTATGAAGGCCCACATCACTGTATGTATCCTCAACTTATTCACAGAAATTCAACACAAAATAGCACTGTGTTGTTCTTTCAAATCCAATAGCCACTCAGGAAGCTCTGTATTTTGTCCAGGAGCGTGAGTTGACTGCTGTAATGAGTCTTCATTACACCTCCCCTTTCTTTAGTACTGACAGCACTTCAATCTGCGGTCCATGTCCATCGGTTGGTTTCTCTAGATCTGCAAGGCCTAATCCCTTCCATGGTTCTGATACCCTGCTTGTTATGTATCCCTGCATTCCCCACTGATGGCTACCAGCCAATTATGGCATTCTGCTTTTGCATTTTGTGGGGGAATGATCATGTGTGGTTGCTATGTTTGATATTAAATCTGAGATAAACTTCAGGAGGCTTTCTGCTTTTTATTAAAAATGACTTTGGCTCGGGGCAGTGTTATTCTATTCATAAGTCAGGTGTGCTCAGAAACTTAATAATTTAGAATTCACGAGAGGTTTGGGTGAAATAAACATTACTTTTGTCTGTTAAATCTGTCTCTTACCTTTTTGGGTTGTTGTTTCCTCTTCAGTGCTTCTATTTATTTATTTTCTGAAGTCTTCTTTTGGGAGGTTTCTACAGGTTTATCTCATGGCTATGAAAGTAATGTAAAAGAAAGAGTCAAAATGATAACTTAGTCTTGTTGAATTTAAATTTGTTGCATCTTGCGAGTCTTCTCATCATTATTGGATTTAATTTTTTTTAACTGTTTATTTTTTAAATCCTAATTTATATGAACCAAATTAGTTATCTACTCTCCCTGTTTTAATGAACCATTTTTCTAGGACATATCTTGAAAATAAAAGGTTGACAACAAGCAAAAAATAAAAATTAACAGAAGTAAAAGAGGCCAAAAATCTTTTTATATGTGGTTACAAGCTACATAAAAAGCTTATGTAGTATCCTTAAGGGTGAAATGTAATCCCACTAGCTCCTTCTCAAAAATATTTACACTAGAGTTTTAGAGGAAATACTTTGAAGATCCTTTATCATTCAGTGAGTGTACTAATTTCTTTGTAGAATGTGGTGAATACGAATGTACAAATAAAGATATTTGAAATATAATTCCCAAAACCAGACTCACTGCCATTAGGTGGATTCCAACTCATAGTGTCCCCCATTGGGTTTCCAAGGCTGTAAATCTTTATAGAAGCAGATTGCCTCATCTTTCTTCCACCTAGTAGCTAGTGAGTTTGAATCAACGACCTTTTGGTTAGCAACCAAATGTCTTAACCACTGTACCACTGGAGCTCCTTTTGAAATACAATTAGGAGTTAGAAAATGTTTTGTTTATCCTCATATTAAAAATAATACAGGAATGGAGAGTGCTGGTGTGAGGAGTGTACTTAGGAAAAAAGAACATCAATTTCTCTAAGGGGTAGAGTTTGATATCATAGTGATGGTTGTAAGGTTGCAGTAAAGAGAAGAGGACGCACAAAAGTGGGGTTAAAGAGAAGTTTTTATTCTGCGCTCCCCAGAGAGGTTTATGGGTCCCCGAGAGGGGCCAGAGAAGTCGCGCTGCCCAGGTGAAAGAAAGGGTTTTTTATAGTGATTTTCTTCCTGGTTCTTAGAGGACCAGAGTGAGAGCAGGGTATGTGTTACAGGGACCAATGAGGTTAAAGTACCATGTTAGCTAGGAGGTAGGAAGTAGAGTTGAAGCACTTCATTAACATAGTGGGCAGGAAATGGTTGGGGGCTTTCGTGAGTAAGAGTCAGGTGCTGGGGTCTTTCATAAGCAAGGGTTATGTGCTGGGGTCTTTTGTAAGCAAGGGTTACATGCTGGGGTTTGGTATGGGCTCTGGTCAGGTGCCTCCTTGCTTGACCAGTTCTTGTAATTCCCTCCAGCTCAATCATTCACCTGCCTGGCCAGCTATGTTTCTGCCTAACAATGGTCAATAATGAGGCAGCCATATGAAGATGGGGAAGCAGCTCCCTTTGCAGGTAGAGGGACATCCATGTCTTGTCCTTCTTGGGTTTTTGATTCCGTAAAGGGATGAATTTTTGATGTAGTTGACATCTTTATCCTCTTTACTTATAATAATATCTAGCACATCGAAGCCATTTAGTAAACATTGGTTAAATGAATTAAGTCTACGTAAAGGATTCCAATAGGATCTCTGGTAGCATAGTGGCTAAGGCACTTGACTGCTAACCAGAAGGCTGGCAGTTCAAACCCACCAGCCATTCCTCAGAAGGAAGGTTGGGCAATCCTACTTCCGTAGTGATACTGCCTCGGAAACCCAAGGAGGGGTCGCTATGAGTCGGAGCGACTTGACAGCACATAACAACAACAACAACAAAGGATTCCAGTAGATAACATTGACAATATCTTTAACAATATTCTTACCACAAATGACTTCTTGGAATTCAGATGACTTTAAAAATTATTTTTTCAGTGATCCTTCAATAAAAGGTAAAGGCATTTAAAAAAAAAAAAAAAAAAGTGACCTGTGAAGACATTCTTTGAGTTTCTATACCAATATGGTCCATGGATGTAGCCTTCCAGATACCTGACCTGATATACAGGTAGCTTTTTTAAAACCCAGAGAGTAAGTGATCTTATGTAATAATTAATTGTTTCATTCAGGCTGAAACTTTAGAGTTGCAATAATGGAAGGTACTTTGATGTTCTCATATTCTTGATTGTGGATAGAATCATAATCTTTATAATAAAGGAAAGTAGGTTGGCATTCTTTCATTCCTGTGAAAGAACAAAGAAAAGGTAAAACTTTTCTTAGGATGCTAAATTAGAGTAGCTCTTGTACATGTGCAAATACTCAACTGAGTCTTCAAAGAACTCTGTTAAACTTTCTCCATGAATTAGCCTTATTTATTAAGATAGCTGAATAATGAACTTTCAAGTGGAATGGAGTTTAGATTTTATTAGTTTAACACCATCTCAAGTAATAAAGATCTCTGGTAGTGCAGTGGTTAAGGCATTTGGCTACTAACCAAAAGTTTGGTGATACAGACCCACCAGCTTATCTGTGGAAGAGAGATGAAAAAGTCTGCTTCCATAAAGATTTAGAGTCTTGGGAACCCTATGAGTTTGCTGTGAGTCAGAATTAACTAGATGGCAGTGGTTTTTTTTTTTTTTTTTTTTAATTCAACTAATGAGGAACTCTGGTAGCATAGTGGCTAAGACACTTGCCTGCTAACCAGACGGCTGGTGGTTCAAACCCACCAGCCACTCCTCGGAAGGAAGGTTGGGCA
>NW_006921663.1:5124683-5126334 GCF_000298275.1 Orycteropus afer afer
AACAACAACAACGAGGAAGTTTAAGCACAGAGAGATCCAGTGGATCCAGTGATCTCCTGTGTCCCAGCTGGTGACTAGTGGAACCATGACTAAACCCACTCTCCATATTGGAGTACAGAGGTTTTTGCACGATTCTATGAAATCAAGTTAACACAAGTATCAAGGGCAAAATTCTAAAAATAAAAAGTCACTAAAAAACAACTTACAATTAGAATGATGTATTTAGAAATTTTATTAGTTGTAAGAATTTGGGGAATGGAAAATACTGACACAAAGTATGAAAGAAAAGAGAAATTAAGGGATAGATGAATGTATGTACCACATTTGTTTCCTTTGGACAGATAATCACTGAAACATTGAACAGTGTGGTTGGTTTGAGAAAATTGTCCTTAGGGAAATGTTTGTCTATGAATCTCTGTGGTCTAAGAAATGGTGTTACTAAATAAAAAATGAATATACAAAAGCTTATTTTTCAAGAGTTTTCACTTTGAGCTAAAAGAGAAAAGATCACAAAATTTCCATTTCTACTGGGACTATGAATCTTTGTAAATGGACAGCCTGAGGAAAGGAGAACTAGGGCTTGCAGGAGGTTCTTCCATACTGAGCCTCTGTGACCTTTTCAGGGAGCTGTCAGCACTTCCAATCATGACTCTTCATTATCACTTTCTTGACAATGACTTCTTATCTTTCTAAATCTACAGGGTACTTAGCCCATCAACTCTATTTCCTCTTAGCCCCACCTTTCTCCTTGACTCATTAATATGCCATGTCATGTCCTCTGTGGCTCCGCCATGTTGATTTACCACTCTGAGTTAAACCAGGCCATAGCTATTGGATCCCCTATCATTTTTCTCCTTTTCCAACTAGGATTTTTTCCTTATGTACCTTAAAATTATAAAGATTTGTGGCACTGAACACTTAGTTTGAATTTCTTAAGGTAAACTATACATATATGTGCATATATATTAATTAATATATAGGTACTTTATAAAACCAACTAATAGATTTTTAAACTACAATTTTAGAAGCTAGAATTGATTCCAAAATAATGATCCATAAGTATAATTTGACTGATAGCATCTAGATTATTGATTTTAAAACTGTTTTTAAGCACTGGAACACTTCAGTTGTCTGGCAGGATATCAATACACAAAACAAGTAAAAGAGGACAGATTTGTTTGAATGAGTGAGAACTGGGTAGTCTAAAATCCTATCAATTGTACACCTTCCATTTCTGTTCCCAGAGCACACAATTTGAAAGCCAGTTATCTACTTAGCTACCACATAAAAAGTAATATGATTACTAATGATTAGATGTACCACTCTTGATTTCAATCTTTTAAAACTTATTCAGTCTTGCTTTGTGACTCAACATGTGAACTATCCTGGAGAATGGGCCATAGGCATTGGATAAGAATGTATATTGTGCTTTTGTTACATGGATTGTTCTATATATATATATACATATATATAGATATATATGTATATGTATGTTTTTGTTGTTGTTATGTGCCGTCGAGTCGGACCCGACTCATAGCGACCCCTCCTTGGGTCTCCGAGGCAGTATCACTACAGAAGTAGATCGCCCCATCTTCCTTCCGAGGAGTGGCTGGTGGGTTTGAACTGCCAGCCTTCTGGTTAGCAGTCAAGT
>NW_006921663.1:5126780-5132128 GCF_000298275.1 Orycteropus afer afer
AAGGTTGGGCAATCCTACTTCCGTAGTGATACTGCCTCGGAAACCCAAGGAGGGGTCGCTATGAGTCAGGTTTGACTCAACGGCATGTAACAACAACAACAACATATGTCTTTTACATTGTCTTGTTTAAACAGAGTATATTTATTTGGCATTTCATCGTCTTATGTGTCCCTGGGTAAAAAAAGGGACGATTGTGCTGTGATTTTTGTTGGATTGGTGGCAATTATCAGAATTGTAGGATGACAGATAAATCCTGAGCCCTCTACCCAGCCTGCCAGTATTTAAGTTTCTGTCTTTCTCTCTCTCCCCGCCCCCCACTATCCCAGTCTCCACCCACTAGTTTCCTCTTAGACCCTTTGTGTTCTTTCCTGCTCTTCAGGTGCCCCTATTCCCAAACCACCCAGTTTCCAGTGAAGCTCTTTGTTCACTCCCCCCACCTGTGGTGAAGCAGCCCCTCCCCCATCTCTACTCTCAGTTTCCTCTTGGATCCTTTGTCTCTGTCCCCAGGCTTATCTTGATCCTGTCCTCCCTTGCATTTAGTTCCTCTTCAACACTTAGGATTGGTTCTTTTGAAATAGATTGGTTCTTTTCAAATGAAAATGACCCTGCATCAAAACACTACTTAAGCACCCTGTGGAGACAGGATTGGGTTTTATGTTACTCCAAGCCTCAGCCCATCCACTGGATGTATGTTTCAATAAAAGTTATTTTTCTAACAATTCACCCTGGTCTTGTTCCTCTTGGTGTTTGACACCTAACATAGGAAATTTACTATTCTTACACAACAGCAAGCAATAGGGTCTATCTTTACTATATTTCTGAAAATTTGAATTATTATTTTTCTCTATCCTAGCTTTTTCAAATGTAAATCAATTTGTGTTTGTCATTTTGAAAATTATTTTTAGACATTTATATCATATACTGAGGTTTTATAAAATAATATTGTATAGAATAAAACTTAATAAAGGCCTATTTTATATCTCAAATAAAGTAAATAACTGAAAGCTAAAAAAAAAAAAAAAAAGCAAGTCTTGGCATAATGGAATCCTTCAATCTACTATTAATTAAGAGTAAAGCCAAGTGCTATAAGAAACAAAGCACAATATTTCAATGATTTAAACAATCAAAAGTTTACTTTTAAAATTATGTAACAATCTATCATCAGTGATCCAGACTCCTATAGTGTGGCTTTGCCACTGTATAACTCTTGGGTAATTCACTGCCAGTTACGGAAAGAGGGTTGAGAAGGTAATCCACTTCTTACCCACATTGACCTTCAATTGACACCTCACATTCAGTAGCCAAAAACTTGGCCCCCCCTAGCTACATAAGAGTCTCAGAAATGTGACTTCTGTCTGGATAGCTGCTTCTCAGAAGCAATTTATATTTTGGAAATTCATATAGTTACTTGTGTCAGCCATAATTGTAAATCTCAGGAACTCTGTTATAGAAATGATTTTCTGAGATGTTGCTTTATTTTTTGTGTATTTTAAAGCAAATCTTGGAGGAAAACAATAAAATTATACAAGTTGTATAAGCAATAAGATAAAATACAATAATTGAACTTTAGTGTGAAATTTATTAATTGCTACTAAAAATATTTTGTCTTCTCAGTTATTTAATTCCTAACATTTTCTAAACGATTTTTTTTGGTCTAATCGAACTTGTCTACTAATTCGTTTGTGTTTATCTATGATAAATATGGATAACTGTAATGTATCTGGAAGACACACTCTAAATCTTTAGAAAATGAGAAAAATGATATGCAGAAAATGCAAATTTTTTGAGTTTATATGAAATGCAACCAAATGAAAATTTATTCCTAAGTTATATTGTGCCGAATAATTTTATTTAGTCATGAATTTATTCTAACAGGAGGATAAAAAAATGAAGTACTTTAAAGGATAAAAATGTTTTACTTATGCTTCTGATTGCTTATTGCCCTATGTTTCTCTGTTGGAAGTTTTCATTGTAGTTCATTTTTCTATGTGGTTTTGCGGTACTCTCCTTCTTTTATGCATCTATGTGCATTTTCCCATGAGTGTCCTTTAGCCCTGCAGTCTTTTAATCTGTATCTGCTCATTATTTACATCTCCCTATAGATCTCTCTGTCTTCTATTTTTATTTATGGAGTTCTTCATCTGTGGACAATGGACAATGATGAGATTTAGATTAGACATCAGCAGTATAGAAATTTTAAATGTCTCAGCGAGAACACCAATAGCCTTGCAATGGTATACTAAGAAGCAGAGGGCAGGTGTTTAAATCTTGAATTCAGTAGGACCACTGTGTACATTTATGAAAATGTGCTTGTCATACAACTGTGTTCCGCATTGGCCCAGAAAATGTCATTATGTTAAAATATGAACCATTGGTCTTTAAGAATTCATACATTCTTTAAGTGTTCATAAATACTTTTGTTGAATATATTCTTCCTTTTGCTACATGTTTTTCTTTCAATGACAATCCAACTACTTGTTGTACCTCCTTAAGTATATTTCTTTTATAACAATTTTAATAGCTTGATATTCATGGTGGATAACTAGAGGTATAATGAATGATAGCACTTCATGACAATGATGTAATATGACTGTAGACACACAAAGAAATTTCTATTATTTTAGTCATCTGCATTCTAATTGTTCCAAGCCTAAAAAACTATCTAGGAGACTTAAGTGTAAATAAATTCTCACTAAAAATTTCAGAGGTCACATAGCAAGATAGGGCAGTTACATGTCTAGGGGTCCCTGGAGAGTTTGTATGAGCAAGGGTCAGACAAAATATGTAAAAATGTACAGAAGAAAAATCATATGAATAAAAGTATAGGTGCATTTTCTTTGAGATATTTCATATATGTATGTATATATCTTTAAGTATATATGTCTCTCTCTTCGTATGTGTGTGTGTGTGTGTATAAGTCTATCTGATGTATATATTGGGGTGGAATAAAATTAACCAAAAGAGTAATAAAATAAAAAATGTAGGTTTGAAATAAATAAATGAATCCAAAAGAGTGAAGCAAAAGTCATTTGTGGTCATATCTACAAAAAATCCTTTACTGTTTATGTAAGGTCATTATAAAGAAAAATGAAACAAATATGACTCCAAAATAAATATATACTTGGAATCCAAAGGTACTTAATATGATTGTAAATATGTTCTGTTGAGGTGAATCACAAAAGTTTCAATTATAAGTGAACAAATAATCCCCACTCAACTAACAGAACAACAACAACAAAATGCCTTGAAATATACCTGATTTTTTTTGCTTTTCACATTTCATATATGTAAAAGTTTGCTATTTTGTTGATGTTCTTAATTCTTCATCCTCCTCCCTTTTTTCTGAATGCCAAATGTTGTTGCTGCTAACCACCATTGAGTCAGTTCAGACTCATAGCAACCCTGTGTATAAGAGAATGAGATGTTGCCTGTCCTCATCATCATCAAAATCGTTGTTATATTTGAGACCACTGTTGCAGCTATTGTGTCCATCCATGTTATTGAGGGTCTTCTTCTTTTTTGCTGACTCACTGCTGTACCAACCATGATTTCCTTGTCTAGGAACTGGTCCCTCCTGATAATATATCCAAAGTAAGTGAGATGAAGTCTTACTATCCTCTTGTCTAAGGAGTATTCTGGTGTATGACTTCCAAGATAGACTTGTGTGTTCTTCTGTCAGCTCAATATTATTTACCAGCACCATAATTCAAATGCATCAACTTTTCTTCTGTCTTTCTTATTCATTGTCCAGCATTCACTTGCATAAGTAGTGATTGAAAATACTCTAGTTTGGGTCAGTTGCACCCTTGTCTTCAAAGTGACATCTTTGCTATTTAAGAAAGTATGTTCATTCAAATAATAATACTTTTTTAAAAATAGAAAATGTGAAGCATGAAATGCCCACCTCAGTAGTTTCCAGAACACATTCAGGTAGGCTTTAACAAACTGACTGTCATCAAGCCCAGATCCATGATACAAAAGCAGTTTTCAGTGCCTCAGGATCAATGAAGCCCATGGTGCCATAAGTGCACCCAGCTCAGTAAGTAGACCTATTTTGATTCACATAAATCTCAGAAGATTTTTTCCAAGTTGTAAAATAATCTTGGAATCCCATAAATTCAAGTGAATTGTAGAATTACTCATCTGGTATGAATGTCAGAAATCTTTGCAATCTTGACTCTCTATAAAAAACGAAAACCAAACTCACAGCTGTCCAGTCAGGTCCGACTCATAGTGACCTCTCTGTGGGTTTCCGAGTCAGTATCACTATAGAAGTAGTTTGCCCAACCTTCCTTCCGAGGAGTGGCTGGTGAGTTTGAACTACCAGGCTTCTGGTTAGCAGTCAAATGCCTTAGCTACAATGCCACCAGAGATCCCAGCTCTGTATAAAAGCAAGCTAATCATGTGTTTTCATAGCCAGGGTCACTTGCCAAAATGAAGCATTGAAAACAATGGTCAGTTCTGATGTCAATTATACAGTTAGAAAGTATATTCATAAAATGAATCTTATGCTGCATTATTTGCAAGTTTATTTGTGGTGACTGTTAGTTGTACAGAAAAATATCCTTGGCTTAAATTGTTTCACATTGTTACAATCAACCTTCTGATATACTGTTGTTTTTGTTATGTGCTGTCCAGTTGACCTGACTCATAGCGACTCCTCCTTGGGTTGCTGAGGCAGTATTACTATGGAATAGATTGCCCCACCTTCCTTCCGAGGAGTGGCTGGTGGATTTGAGTTGTCAGCCATCTGGTTAGCAGTCAAGTGCCTTAGACACTATATATATATATAATTTTCATAAAATATGTATAGATATAAGGGACCTTGTACCTAGGATTATAGTTACAGATAGGCAAAAAAGCAGCCAGGATATCCTGATAAGACTCTATCATGAATGAAGGATTTAGAACTGGAAGATTAGGGTACCAGGTCAAGCACTCGCCCATACTGCTTTTGTGACCTTGAACATGTACTCTATCTTCTCTGAGCCTTAGTTTCCTTGTTTGTAAAGTGGAGATATTACCTTTTATTTCAATGAGTTATTGTGAATTTTGTTTGATATTTTCATACTCTATTAATTTCACAAAGGATTAAAATGGCATACATATTTGTTGAATATTAAATAAAATACGTTGCTAGTGTTTTATAGATTATAAAAATATAAGTCACTAGTCATTAATTGTTATGGATTGAATTGTGTCCCCTCAAAATGTGTGTCAACTTGGTTAGGTCATGATTCTCAGTATTATGTAATAATTATCTTCCATTTTGCGATCTGATTTAATTATCCTGTGTGTTATAAATCCTAACTTCTATGATGTTAATACACTTGACTGCTAGCCAGAAG
>NW_006921663.1:5132228-5182709 GCF_000298275.1 Orycteropus afer afer
CACCAGCCACTCCTCGGAAGGAAGATGGGGCAATCTACTTCCATAGTGATACTGCCTCGGAAACCCAAGGAGGGGTCGCTATGAGTTGGGTCTGACTTGATGGCACATAACAACAACAACATGATGTTAATAAGACTGGATTAGTGGCAGTTATGCTAATGCGGCAAGATACAATATACAGGATTAGGTTGAATATTCAATTAATCTCTTTTGAGATATAAAAGAGTTTGAACAAGAAAGCAGAGGTAGAGGGACCTCTATATTACCAAGAATGAAGAGCTGGAAGTGGAGCAGTCCTTTGGACCCATGATCCCTGTGTTGTGAATCTCATAGACCCAAGGGAAGATTGATGCCATGATACATGGATATCTCCAGAGGATGCCAAGCCCACAGATGATGCAATGAGACAGAGACCTTCTCCAGAGCTGACAGGGAGAGAAAACCTTTTGCTAGAGCTGGTGCCCTGAGTTCAGACTTCCAGCCTACTAAACTGTGAGAGAATAAGTTTCTGTTTGTTAAAGCCATCCACTTGTGGGATTTCTGTTATAGCAGCACTAGATAACTAAGACACCATGATAGGGCCTATTTGAATTCCTAGGGAGGGCTGCCTGTTAGAAGGAAAGTGATTCTAAACAGATGTTCCAGAGACTTCCATTTAATAATTTCAAATTAACAAAATATATAACAAAAAATATGTGACATGGAGTGGCTATACATGCCAATTTAACAAAGGACTATAAGAAAGGAAGACTATCTAAAACCTTTCAGATTGAAGATCCTTTGCTAACTAATAAAAATATCAGACTCTCACATATTAACCAAAAAAAAAAAAAAAAAAAACCAACCAAATCTCATTGCCTTTGAGTCATTTCTGACTCATGGTGACCCTCACTGGGTTTCCAAGGCTATAAATCTTTACGGAAGTAGATTGCCCCATCTTCCTTCCATGGAGCAGCTGGTGAGTTTGAACCACTGACCTTCCAGTTAGCAGTCAAGTGCCTTATCTACTACACCACCAGAGCTCCTTCTCACACAGTATTTGGATATTAATTGAAAAGAAGGTATATATAATGATTTTTAAAAAATCTTAAGGATTTAGTAATTATTTTCAATAAATTTATGTTTTGTTAGTCATAACATACATACAAAATTTTGAAAAAGTATAGAGCTCATATGTATGAGTTATTTTTACTTGGCTTATAGCCAATGTTTGCTGCTCTTAGGATATGTGATTACCTCAAAAAACACAGAGCCTTTGAAATATGGTCACCCACCAGTTCCTTCCTCCAATTTCTTTCATTATCATGTGCCATTTGCTTTGCTCTTGGGTTACTAACCATGCTTATCTGTCCTCTGCATCTAAAGCCTCCAGAACAATTGCTCTGGCAGGGCCTAATAGCTTTTATTGGCTCACCCAGTAGCACTTACACTTTGAAGCTTGAAACTCAGAACTTAACCATGTGGTACCAAGGTCTTCTGAACAGGTCAACTTCTCTCTTAAATGATGGCTGTTTATGCCAAAACTCCACAAGATACCAGCCCTCCCTTTGCCAAGTGAAACAGAATCTATGGACAGAAGCTAAAGGCTATTCTGTCATGACTCTTCCAATTCCCAAGGTCTAATTTTATCTAATTTTAGGAAAATTACTGGTATGTTTTGCAGCAAGATTTGACCCTCTCCCCTTTGTCCTATTTTTAAAGCTCCTTCCCCCCACCCATACCTATGTAGTATAAAGAAGCGCTGGTAGTGCAGTGGTTAAGTACTTGGTCCATGGTTTGAACTCACCAGTGGTTCCATAAGTAAAAGATGTGGTACTCTGCTTCTGTACAGATTTACAGCCTCAGAAACCCTAAGGGGGCAGTTGTACTCTGTCGGGATTGCTATGAGTCTAAATCAACTTGATGGGAATGGGTTTGGATATTTGGCATATAGTTGTAATTGTTAATAATCTATTTCTACTTAACTGACAAACATGCTTACTTTCCTCACTTTCTCTGAAATAAATTAAAGAAATTTCTTAGGTGAACCTATGTTTTCTTTGAAATAAAATGAATGTTTTCTAATCAGTGAAATGATTTGAAAACTTTCACTTGACATAGTTCCTGCTACATGGTTAAATGATTCTTTCATTTATAGTAGATGAAACTGGATTGTCAGTGAATACATGAAAAATTCAATATTGATAAGAACTTTCCAAAAGACGTATTCAAAAATATTTCCTTAAAATTAATAATTGGAATTTAGAGAGCTATCCCAAGAGGTCACCAGAAGTTCATGGTTAAATATCCTGACTTCAAGGTTGGACATATATGGAATTGAATTCTAGGGTTTCCATTTACCAGCTTTATATCTTTAAAGAGTAATTTAAACTCACCAAGATACCATTTCCTAGTATGTAAATGATGATAATACTTTGTTAGAGGATTTTCTAAGGATAAAATGAGGCACATATGGAAAGTGCCTGATAAAATATTGGGTACATTGCAGTCACCAAGTCAGTGGTAGAAGCTGCTGGTATTGTTTTTGATATTAACAAGCTGAGAAAGAAGAGAAACTAACCTGGAGAGTTGCATTCTCTGGGATCCCTTCTGCTAAAATCAAGTTGGGGAAATTCACTCTCAGAAAGACCATAATCTCTCATCAGGGGACATGCAAGGGGGATTGGAGGACTACTGATTTAAAAGAGTTAGACAAGAGCCCAATTCTGTATTTTTTTTTCTTGCCACATCAGCAAGTATGACAGTACTACCTGTCCTGAACAGGTTACTTCCCTGAAGTTAACAGTAAAACACCTCACTTTTCATTAATGAAATCTTAGAATCTTTATTTATCCTAATCCTAATCCTGTGCCTCCCTCTCTTTGTCTGCCTCCGATCTTCATAGAAATAGTGTAACAGCCCATTTGGGGATATTATAAAAGCTGAAAGGATTGTTGCTGTTAGGTGCCATCAAGTTAGTTCTGACCCATAATGCTGACCCAGTACAGCAGACTGAAAAACTGCCCCTTCCTGCACCATCATCACAATAATTTCCATGTTTCAGCCCATCCTTGCACCCACTGTGTCAACCCAACTCATTGAGGGTCTTCCCCTTTATCATTGATCCTTTATTTTCCCTAGTATGATATCCTTCTCCAAGGACTAGTCCCTTCTGACAACCTGAACAAAATATGAGAGAAGTCTGGGCATTATTGCTTATAGGGAATAATCTGGCTGTGTTTCCTCCAAGGCATATTTATTCATTCTTCTAGCAGTCCATGGTACATTCAGTATTCTTCACCAACACCACAACTCAAATACACCAATTCTTCTGTGGTCTTCCTTGTTCATTGTCCAGCTTTCACATGCATGTGAGGCTATTGAAAATACCAGCTATGCGGTAGGCACAGTTTAGTCTTCAAACTGACATTTTTGCTATGTAAATCTTTTAAGAGATCATTTGCAGCAGATTTGTTCAATGCAATATATCATTTGATTTCTTGACTGTTGCTTCCATGGGTGTTGATTGTAGATCGAAGTAAAATCCTTGATAATTTCAATCTTTCAACCATTTATCATGATGTTGTTTATTTGTTCTGTTGTGAGGATTTTTGTTTCATTTATGTTGATGTATAATCCATACTGAAGGCTGTAATCTTGATCTTCATTAGTAAGTGCTTCACATCTTCCTCATTTTCAGCAAGAAAGGTTGTGTCATCTGCATATGGCAAGTTGTTAATGAGTCTTTCTCCAATCCTGATGCTATGTTCTTCTTCATGTAGTCCAGTTTTGCAGATTATTTTTTCAGCATACAGATTGATAAGTGTGGTTAAAGGATACAACCCTGACACACACCTTTCTAATTTTAAACTATATAGCATCTCCTTGTTGTGTTGGAATGACTGCCTCTTGGACTATGTACAGTTTCCTTATGAGTACAATTAAGTTTTCTGCAATTCCCATTCATCACAATGTTATCATTGCTATGATCCACTCTGACAAATGCCTTTGCATAGTCAATAAACAGATAAAAATCTTTCTGGTATCCTTTGATTTCAACCAAGATCCATTTGACATCAACAGTGATATCCTTTATTCTATGCCCTCTTCTGAATCTAGCTTAAATTTCTTGCAATTCCATCTCAATGTACTGCTACAACTGTTTTTGAATTATCTTTAGTAAAATTTTATTTGCATGTGATTTTGGTTGTTTTGGTTATTTCTTGCCGTTCTAACAGAAAAAAACACAAGTGGGTGACTTTAACAAATAGGAGTTTTATACTCTTACACAGTTTTGAAGGCTAGAATTCCAAGTTCAAAGTGGTAGGCTCTCCGGGCTGCCCCTGGGCCTTGGGCTTTAGCTCTGTCTCTTGCTCCCAGCCCATTGGAGCTGGAGGCTTTCTTCACTCATGCAGCTGCTGACTTGTGAGGCTGACAAACCCAAGGTTGACAAGTAAAAAGTTATAGTCCCAATATTATGAAACCACACAGCAGGTCACTTATTCAAGTCCATTAACAATCCCAAGATCAGCAGACAACATGGCAGACTGCTGAATGACAACTCAACTATGTGCAGGATTCAAATGTGCCAAAAGCTGGAGACCAATTCCAAAGCTTCTCCTTATATCCTGGAAGCAGACCACATCCCTAAATCAGCTACTCAGCTGGAGTTGATTGCCAGTCTCATTATGGAAAATAACTACAACAAGCTTCCAGAGACTCAAAAACATGTACAGCCAAGTTGACACGTAACTGTACCTACCACATTGATGATATCATTCAATAATTTCCACATTCTGTTGGATGACCTTTCTTCAGAATGAGCAGAAATATGGATCTCTTCCAGTCGGTTGGTCAGATAGCTGTTTTCCATGTTCCTTGGTATGAATGAGTGAGGGCCTCCAACACTGTATCAGTTAGTTGAAACATCTCAATGGGTATTCTGTCAATTCTTAGAGCCTTGTTTTTTACCACATCCTTCACTGTGTCTTGGACTCCTTCTTTTAATACTATTAGTTTTTAATACATGCTACTTCTTGAAATGGTTAAACATCAAGCACTTCTTTGGACTTTTTGTATTTCTTCCATCTTCTTTTGATACTTCCTACATTGCTCAATATTTTGCCCATAGAATCCTTCAATAACACAACTCAAGCCTTGAAATTTTTCTTTAATTCTTTCAGCTTGAAAAATGCCCGGTGTTCTTCTCCCTTGATTTTCCAACTCCAGATCTTTGCACATTGAATTATAATACTTTATTTTGTTCTCTCATACTGCCCTTTGAAATCCTCTGTTCTGCTCTTTTACTTCATCATTTCTTCCAATTGCTTTAACTACTCCTCATTCAAGAGCAAGTTTCAGAGTCTCTTCTGATACCCGTTTTTGCCTTCTCTTTCTTTCCTATCTATGCTGTGCTAAAGCTGCTTATTTTATACTCTGCATTGTCTCCTTATTTCATATAGTCTATGTCTTTGATCAGTGATCATAATTCATCTTAGTCATATGCCTACAAGCATTAAAAAAGACTCTTGCTTCTTCATCTCACATTTGAATTTTGTGATCTATTCGCTAGAACCAGAAAATTATTGATAATATTGTACATATTTTGAATTAATTAATTAATTATCTAATGAATTAATCTAAATCTTAGAACCCTTTAGGATCCTGTCAGGAATTAAATTCAAGTCCTACACTGTCAACTTCACATTGAAAGTTGTTGCCATGGCAGAAGAAACAAGCAACAGAGCAGCAACAAAAGAATTCAAGTCTGGAGAGTCATCCATTCATGAATAGAAAAGGAGGAAGAGGAGATGGAGAAAATGAATACACAAAAACAAGTATATCCTGACCCGAAAGAAGAAGACCTGAGTTGGAAAATGGCTTGAAAGAGTGGATTTTTTCTCAAAGGGAGCAAAATCAAACTTTCTCAACTGTTGCAATTAAGATCAAAGTGAAGCTTCTGGCAAATGAAAGTGGAACCCCAGATCTCAAGATGAGTTTCATCTGAATTTCTAAATTAATTAAAAAGGGATACCCTTTAAACAAGAATGAGAACCAGTATAGGCCAGCAACTTTCAGTTGACAGGGAACAAAGGATGGTCAACTTCTGTGAATTCCTCACCAAAGAATCTCTGAACTTGGTATCTCTGCAAAGTATTAATTAATATGGATAAGGTTCTGATGTGTTTTGACATTCCAGCCACCAGGACTGTTTCGGATATGAAAGCTATCTATTACAACCACTGAACATGAGAAGGCTTGCTTCATTGCAGTCTTTGGTTGCACTGTGAGCGGAATGAAATTAAAGCCAATAGTGATTTTCGAGAAAGTAACCATGCCCTGTGATAAACTGCGCACCAGTTTTGTTGTTCGTTGTAATAAGAAGGGACTATGGTATTATGAAACTATTGGTAGATAAATATTATAGGACCAAGCAAGGGGATTCTGTTTGAAGTAGTCTTTACTAATTTTTGACACCATGGCTGCTCACAAAGAAAAAAAAAAAATCAAAATTATATTAACTTATGGGGGAGCTCTGGTAGCATAGTGCCTAAGGCACTTGACTGCTAACCAGAAGGCTGGTGGTTCAAACCCACTAGCCACTCCTTGGAAGGAAGATGGGGCAATATACTTCTGTAGTGATACTGCCTTGGAAACCCACGGAGGGGTCGCTATGAGTCTGGGCCGACTCGACGGCACATAACAACAACAACAACAACATGCCCATATAAGCAACTCTAGTGGCGCAGTGATTAACAGCTTGGCTGCTAACTGAAAGATCAGTGGTTGGAACTCATCAGACACTCTGCAGGAGAAATATGTGACAGTCTGCTTCCTCAAAGATTTATAGCCTTGAAAACCCTATAGACCAGTTCTACTTTGTCCTAAAGGGTCAATATGAGTTGGAATTGATTTGATGGTAGGTTTTTTTAGTTTGATGCTTTATATAGCAGTTATATCCTATGGCATTTCCTGCAAGCTACAGCTGTTAAATATAGTGGTCAACCACCCATTCAAGATTTTCATGAGAAGAGAGTGGGATGAATGGATGCAGTCTGGGATTTTTGAGTTCACACCATCAGGATGATTGAAGACAGCGACATTTAAAGAAGTCTGCAAGTTGGTGGCTTCTCCTTGGAGGAAAATCACTCCAGAAACCATCTGCAATGGATTCAGAAAGGCTGGGATTGTGTGCAAGCAGAATACTGATGGCGAAGATGAAGATGCTCAAGGCAGCCATGATGCTGACAACATGATTTCAGAAGTCACAGGAAAGCATTTACAGACAGCTTTCAGATATTTCAGTGCTGATAGTGATGAGGGCTCAGACATTTCTGGAACTTTAGGTTCTGGGAATCAGATGAAGAGATGATGATGATGATGATGATAATGAATTAACTGAAATGGCCTATTTTAAGATGAATATACAATTTCTTCTGGTGACATATTTGTTGTTTTAAAGGCATTGATTATCACAAATCATGTTTCAGTTTAAGATTTATGAAAGCAATAAAATCTAAATAGCATCTTGTAGTTTTAGGACTAGGATTTTTTTCCTGATTAATTTCTTCATGCAGTGGTACTCATTAGTTTCAACATGGTGTCTCATTTTCATCACAAGCCCATTCAGTTCACCATTGGTTACACTTGGTTTAGGAAAATACTTACCTTAGATGAAGTTTTCATGAGATCAGTTTTATCCTGGTTACCTTAAATTTTTTGGACAGAAAAGAAATTGGAATTGAAGTCAGTAACATGAAAAATATCAAGATAGTGCACTTATGAAAATAATGCACAAGGTTGGACAGTTTGTAAAAATGTTTAACAAGTGTTATTTGTGTAACAATATGATATATACATTTTCATGCTCTCTCTTTTTTATCCCATTGCATTTACATCGTTTTTCTTTGAAAGAAGCAGAATTTCTCTCTAATTTGTTTAATGCCATTCACTTCTTTGTATTTAATTGGTCCAGTGGTTTTCTTTACTTAAATTTAGCATTTATCAATCTTGCAACTAGCAATGCATGTGGTGGTATTAACAGAAAATTCCACAGGACCTTCCTCACACTAGGGAAGGGAAACATCTGTTACTTTCATATCAGGATGCCAGGATTTAGAGGTCAGTGTGTTTCCCCATCAAGGCTTAAGGCTTTGGGGATCAGTAGAGTGTCAAGCTCCAAGCAGCATAAAGAATGGCAGTTGCTGACTGGCGAGGTTTGCCTGTTCTCAACAGGGGATATTGCTGTTCAGCATAATGAGCTGGGGACTTAGTGTGCTAAACACACTCAGCTTGGGTAGTGAGACAGGGAGACAGGCTGTGCTTATTTTTTTTTTTCCCCTTTGGATCTGAACTGCATATTTGTCTTGGAAAAAATTATATTGAGATCGTCATTAGTGGAACCCAGCAGAGTTAAGGCTCCATGAGGGTTGATAAGCACTATGGTTAAAAAAAACCTTCAACCTCAGTGCACGAAGCTGAAGTAAACGTTTAAGTTGCCTGAACTGGAAAGAGCCTGAAGAGGTGATTATGTTAAGCAAGTAATGTGTATCAGAAACATAGAATCAAATTATTAGGGTCAGTAACTTCATGGCTTTCCCAGTGCATTAAATGAAGACATAACATTGCATTTGTGCTGGGTACTTTCTGACGCCAAGTAGTGTCAGCACTGTCCAGTCATCTGTACTTCACAGCATGTCACCTCTAATTTCATAGGATTATCTGCACTGTTGCTTTATTAGGGATTCATGATCTTGAGCCTCCTTTGAACTCCCAGCAGGGCAGTGCAAAGTCATTATTGTGAGCACTTCTGTGCTTTTTGTATTATATACAAAATTATTATGACCACCATTTAGAAAGGTAGATATATTCTGCTCTCATGCTTCCAAACATCTGTACTTATTTCCTGGTAAGGGTAGCCATTGAACGGGAAGCACCGGATGTGAAAGACATTTTGAGGACTCTTATTAGAAGGTCATGGAAGTATTACATAGGGGAAAAAAAAAAAAAAAAAACTAAACTCACTGCCCTCGAGTCAGAGATTGAGACCCAATTCATAGCAATCCCTCTTTGGGTTTCTGAGGCAGTATCACTAAAGAAATAGATAGCCCAATTTTCCTTCCACAGAGTGGCTGGTGGATTTGAACCACCAGCCTTCTAGTTAGCAGTCAAATGGCTTAGGTAGTAAGCACCAGAGCTCCTTCACATAGGACAGTGATTCTCAAAATGTAGTCTCCTGGCCAGCAGCATAGAATCTCCAGGAACTTGTTAGAAATGCAAACTCTGCTGAATCAGAACCTCTGAGGTCAGGCTCAGCAATCTGTGTTTTAACAACCCTTCCAGGTAATTCTGATGCAAGCTAAAGTTTGAGAAACACTGCTATAACATTTATTGAGCACAAGGATAGGATAGAGCCATATGTTCTTGGATTAGCCATAGACAAGACAGAATAAATATCTGCCCCTATGAACCTTATTAAATTACAAAGGAATATGTGGTAGTTTATTGTGTTGAAATGTTTATCCATACACAGCATTGCTTAAAATATTACATGCCTCATTATAGTCTACATTTGAATTACCCTGTTATCTTTCTTGGTTTCAGAAAGTGACTAACAAAAGATGACTAATAAGTGATTCTTTTGTGCATTTCAGAACCATCCCCCTTGCAATATGTATATCAATGGCCATTGTCACCACTGGCTATGTGCTAACAAATGTGGCCTACTTTACAACCATTAGCGCTGAAGAGCTGTTGCTTTCAAATGCAGTGGCAGTGGTAAGTCCAAGTTGGGAAAATGCCAATTTGAATTTAGGTTAATGAGTTGATGCAATTTTAAGTAGTCCCTCTAGCAGAAAGTATTTTGAAATTCAGTAATATTTTCTTGACCTGAATGATAAAGGATATTATAAAAATTAGAACTCAGCTTGGCATAGCCTATGCAACTGATACAGCTAAAATCCTATATGATTTCCCTGTATGGTTATTCCACTTACAACATTTTGGAAATTTGTCAAGGCCTGTTGAGTTCTAGGCATTAGTTTTCTAACATGTCTTTAAGGACAACCACAAATGATAAGACCTAATGAATATATATTTTGTTTCGTTTTTGTACATAAATTGTAATGTATTCTATACTCTGTTAGGAAACTTTCCAAATCTTAATTTAAAAAATTCTTTTTCCAAAGTAACACTTAAGAATTTCTAGCTTGACTGCATATATTTGTTTTTCCTTTTCAATACTAGTCCTGGGATAGTCATAAATTTGTATAATACTGAGTTATTCAAAGTTAAAAAGATGTCATTGTTATATTATTTCTCAGAATCCTAAATATGCTAATGTGTGTCTTTCAGCTCCTTAAAAGATAGATGCACAGAATTTTGTAGAATTTTTCAATATTTATTTGCCTATTTTCCTCCTAAAGGGGAGAAAAACCTCTTCCCTCAAAGATTGTTATGAGATCTTTATTCTGTGAGACATGTTTTTATTTGTATAAAAACTTAGCTAGTAAGAGAATATTCATTTGTGACCTCATAACAATGAAGGGTAAAAATTAACTTCCCAACAGTGAATGTCAGTTCTTTTAAAAATTGTCAGTATTGCCTCATATCAGCCGCCTCCCCAGTGAACACATTATCTCATTTTGTGTGAACCTATGTACAAGTTCACTGTATCAGAAGAGACTTTGCTCTGCTATGAATCTTACCAGACAATCAAACATCCAAACCTTACTGATGTTGGGTCAGTCATCTCACCTTATTAGACAAAGGGCAGCACTTCTTTTGGGCATAATGTGGTCTATTAATTGCATAGCATCAGCAGTGTCAAGGACAGCTAAGAAAACCTACATATATTTTGGAAAAAATTATCTTTCATGGAAAGTTGCAATGTTACACTTAACTGTTTTGGTTACTTTGTGCTTCTCTAACAGAAAATTCCACAAATAGGTAGCTTTAACAAACGAGAGTTTATTCTCTTACAGTTTAGGAAGCTAGAAGTCCAAGTTCAAAGTGCTAAGCTCCATGGGCTGGGTGAAGGCCCCTCAACCTTAGGCTTCAGCTCTGCTTCTTTCTCCCAACCCACTGAAGCTAGAGGCTTCTCTTAATTCAGACAGTTGGTAACTGCTGAGGCTGACAAACCCAAGCTTGACAAAATGATACAGTCCCAAGATTATCAAACAGCATGGCAGGCAACTGCTCCAACACCATAGATACTCCCAAGATGGGCATACAACATTGCAGGCCACCTACAGATGACTCGGTCAAATGCAGGATCAAGAGCGTCAAGAAGCTGAAGAAACCTTTCTCAATGGTTCTTCTTATATACTAGAAACAGACCACAACCCTAAGGCAGCTACCCACCTTTTCCAGTGGATTCCACTGTGGAGTTGATTACCAGTCTCATCACGGGAAGTAACTACATCTAGTTGCCCAGCTACTCAAAACCAGGCCCAGCCAAGCTGACACTTAAGATTTCAAAAAGTTTATTTCTCTTATATTTTCTGTGGTTCAATTTTCTTGGGCTAGTGTTTGTGTTCTTGCTTTTTTATAAGAACCCACAGAATGTATGGACAGATAGTTAACAGGGAGGGAGTGACTCAGTAAAAAGAAATTCTTCTGATATGATTTTTGTGGGGAAAAGATTTTCACAGCTGCTCAAACATAGGATCTAAGTGAGTAAGTCATCAATAATTTTTCCACACTTTTCATGTCTTAAAAGTGGCCTTGGTCGATTCCTTCAAAAGTTGGAAATACAAATACCATTTGACCCAGCCATCCCATTACTGGGTATATACCCTAAAGA
The DNA here is from genome assembly GCF_000298275.1 of Orycteropus afer afer. Taxonomy (NCBI): domain Eukaryota; kingdom Metazoa; phylum Chordata; class Mammalia; order Tubulidentata; family Orycteropodidae; genus Orycteropus; species Orycteropus afer. The sequence goes on from NW_006921663.1 coordinate 5,144,011, forward strand.
AGTCAGAGCCATAACAAGAACAGATACATGCACGCCGATGTTCATCGCAGCACTATTTATAATAGCCAAAACTTGGAAACAACCTAGATGTCCAACAACTGAGGAATGGATAACCAAACTTTGGTACATTCACACAATGGAATACTATGCAATGTTAAAGAATAATGTAGAATCTTCAAAACACCGCATAATGTGGATGAACTTGGAGGACATTATGCTGAGTGAAATAAGTCAGTCACAAAAGGACAAATATTGTATTAGTCCATTATTGTAAAAGTTAAGGAAAGGTTTATATATTGGAGGACATTTTCTTTGTTGGTTACCAGGGGTGGGAGGGGAGGGGAGGGAATGCTGTTAGATAGATAGAGATAAATATTGATTTGGGTGAAGAGAAGGGCAATGTACCAAGTGTGAGTGACCAATATGGCAGCATTGAGGATGAGAAAGACATAGAGAGTTACATGGGCAGTACAGACAACAAATATGAACCCTTTTGCATATACAGTACTGAGTTGTCAGTGAAAGCAAACATGGGTATAGGGACGGATAGATAGGTGAACAAGCTAAACAATTAGGTATGTCTAAATGGAGAGTGTATCCAAGATCATATATAGGGTTGGCAGACAATGGGCCCATAAGTTCATGTGAATGATCAGAATTCCCAGGTGTATAGTAGAGCTGACAAGGGGCAAGGTTATGGTCATTGCTTGGTCACAGCCAGCTACCCAGAGGGACCGAGTAGTTGATCCTGCGGGCTTGGGACCATAGTCGCAAGGGACATCAAGCTCAATTGGCATAACATACTATACAAAACATTGTTCCACCTACTACTTTGACGAGTAGTGACTGGGACCTTAAAAGCTAGGAAGCTGCCATCTAGATGCAACAATGGGTCTCTCCTCGTCAAGAAGAAAGAAGAAAACCAAAATTAATGGAAACAGTCAGTCCTAGCGACTGGTACACCATCCGATCTGCAACCTATACAACTATGAGACCAGAAGAACTAGATGGTGCCCAGCTACCACTGCCATCCACTTGGAAGGGATGTAGGAGATCCTGCATAAAGAGGGAGAACAATGTGGTACAAACTCAAAATCATTTGGAGGCAAAAAAAAAAAAAGAAGGTGGGGACCAGGTTTGCTGGTCCAATAGGGCCTGGTGTAACCACTGAGACTATGGCCCCTAGCTGCCCTTCAGGTCTGGAATTGAACCCACAACTGTGGTTTCCAGCCAAACAAAATACAGGCATGTGAGTTAAACATTTACCTCAAGTAGACACACGACCTAGAGAGAACAATCATGGGAGAAGGAAGGGCTGCTTATGCACAGGGAGATAGCTCAGGGTGCAGAAGAGTATGAAGGGATGGACACTGGGAGGAGGTAACTATGGGGAGGAAGTGGGAGGGGAGCTGCTGCATTGTAAATTTTGATCAATGACATGAGACAAAGTATATGTGAACTGCTGTATGAAAAGTGAATTTACTCTGTAAATCTTCACCCAAATCCTAAAAAAAAAAAAAAAAAAAGTGGCCTTGGTGTGTGAAACAAGTATATGTAATACTTTTCTGTATATGTTTGTACTTCACTATAAAAATGCAGCCTTCTAGGCTAAAAAGAAATTATTGTACAGAAGGATTTCTGTCTCCAAAAGTAAAACTTGTGATTGAGCTATTTCTACCTACCAGAGGCAGAGAAGATAACATGTTGATAAGGATTCAGTAAATGGATCATTGCTTCTTTGGAAGTAGAGAGAAGGTACAAGTTTAGACCTTTGCCCATAGTTTTACAACAAGCAATGTCATGGTTCCAACTTAGTATTAGTCTGCAGAGTTGGGCTGACCCTAACCAAAGAAAGGGATTATAAAACAAACACATATTGCCAGGCTAATAGAAAACCACAGAGCAAGTTTGTTCTAAATGGTTTCATTTTATTTCACTTTCCGGAAAGGCATTAATTTGCTTCGTTCTGTCTTTCACTAGACCTTTTCCGAGCGGTTACTGGGAAATTTCTCATTAGCAGTTCCGATCTTTGTTGCCCTCTCCTGCTTTGGCTCCATGAATGGTGGTGTGTTTGCTGTCTCCAGGTGAGTGAGTTCAAGTATTTCCAGAAAAACATTTTTGTTTCTGAGATTGGATGTGATAAGGATAGCTTGAAAAAGAAAAGAAATTGTGCTTACAAAGCTGTTGTTTTTAAAGAGGCATGCAAGATTGAAATCTTCCTCCGATGATCAAAAAACATGTCTTATTTTGCCCAGCAGAGGGCAATGCTTGCCTATTCAAAGCCCATTATGAAGGTAGGAATGTGGGAGTTTTATTTTTTTATAGTATGTCTATAGAGTCTAACAACAGCATTTTATTTCTGGTGATAAAATCTTTTGTTTCTCTAAAGGTGACAAGAAAAAAAATAAAGTAAGATACATCAGAAATCACCACTACGTCATCTGTATCCCCTTTCTCTTGATTGATGCAAGGGTCCCTTTTGTTTTAATATGACATGATTAAAACCCAATAAGATAAATATTAATGTTATGTATCCTTGTGTGTGTGCATGCATATGCACATATGTGTATAGATACGGATGTGTGTGTATGCATATATATTTGACTGATACACACGTAGATACAATAGTAGGAATACAGAACTTAATTCATCATCAATTGTTTATATGCATTTATATGTAGGGAGAGTGATTCCTATTGAGACATTGTTATTGTTTTTCCTCAAAGTAAAACATAATGTTTTGGCAGATTTTGTAAAATTTAAGTCATATTTCTCATGATGTTCTCTAACTTATCTGAAATATTCAACATAAATAATTGCCTAGGAAATCGTAGACTATTTGGTGTGGATATGATGTGAATTTTCTCTTGGATTTCTGGATTTTCCCTTTGAAATGATCAATTGTACAGTCAACTCCACCCACATTTTTCTCCCATCAGGTTATTCTATGTTGCGTCTCGAGAGGGTCACCTTCCAGAAATCCTCTCCATGATTCATGTCCGCAAGCACACTCCTCTGCCAGCTGTTATTGTTTTGGTAATGAACATTAACAAGTATACCTAGATATAAGCTCAAACAATAGTTTGGCAAACAGGAATTTAAACCAGACTTCGGATAATGCTTACTTTCTCATTTACTGCTAAATAGACTTTATGTGGAATGCAGGGAAGATTATGGAGGCAGGATATTTTTCATCCCTCCCTTTCCCTCAACTCAGTGTTTCTGATGTGTATTTGATGCTTTAGGGCAATAACTGTATTACTTCTGTACACTTTCGTAGGAATTTGTATGGTCTGAGGAAAATGATTAGCTTGGCCCCTGTCATTGACACAGAGCCTCAGAGAAAAGGATGTAGAGTAGTAAGTCCCAATTTAACTTATTGAAAGTAGAGCTAAAAGCTTCTGTCCAAAAACACCCAAATGCCTCATCATAGTTTCTTCTGATGAAATGCACAAAGAAAATTATACAAAGAATCAATATAATCCTATATAGTGTGGTGATTCCATGATTAAAAGTGAGACATTTCAGAGCAGCCCTAAAGGGAAGAAATAAAAGCACAAACCTTAAATTTGAGTTGTAGAATTCTTTATGCAGGGAAAAGTATTTGTGAAATGTGGCATTCAAAAGATGGTGTAAGGTGTAAAAGTCCTCAAATACCCATTGGCAATGTTATATTCATTTCTAAGTACAATTTTGTAACATTTTTTTCTCAACTGGAATCTGCTGTCAGGCACACCACAAAATGCATTGACCATTTTTTTTTTTCCCGTGCATTTAATTTTCTTCACACTTTTTTTTCCCAAAAATTCTTTCTTAAAGTACGTGTACTCTCTGTGCAGAATCTTGAAGTTAATGTCACTTGTGGGAACAGAATGTATTGTTCTGTGAAGAGGGCTTTCATGTTAAGCTTCTGCTATCAGTCATGCTGTCCTTGGCATGTGCAGCTGCAGAGACTTGCTCTGCTGATCTCTGTACTTTATTCTTTTCAGGGTCTTGAGGGTCACACATGGCAAGCACATGGGGAGACTAAGAGGAGAGGAAGGAAAAGTCTGTATTTTGCTTTCAGGAGCAAAAAGAGTCATATAGATGTGCCTGTGTTTCGTGTGTGTGTGTGTGTGTGTGTGTGTATAATTAAGAGCATGTGCAGAGCTTTCTCAGAATTTTCCAATTGGGCATGCTTTTAATCTTTTGTTGTTTTTGTTAGGCGCCATTGAATCTACTCTGACTCCTAGTGATCATAAGCACAACAGAGCAAAACACTGCCCAGACCTGCACCATTCTCACAACTGCTGCTTTAATCTTTATTATTAGTTATTTAGTCATCATTTTAGTTTCTGAGTCTTTAAATTTGAGGGCATTGAGTCTTATGTATTTTACTCTTTGAGAATGTATCATCTTCTCTCAATTATAAAGGTATCTAACACCAAAATACCCATATGATTTCCATTTGGATTTGGGATAATGGTGATAGTACTCTCATACTGTTACTTCTGTGTAAAGGGGTGATCAAAGCATAATGTAGTAAGGAGGTTAGTTGAATCTAGATTTCTAGTTCTTTGGTATAAGTGATCATTTAAAAAATGAAAATAATACATGTAGTATGGAACTCAGGTAGCACAATGCCTAAGGCTTCTGAGTACTAATCAGAAGTTTGGTGGTAGTTCAACCCACCAGCCACTCTGCAGAAGCAAGACTGGGCAATCTACTTCTGTAAAGATTTACTGCCTTGGAAACCCAATGGGAGTCTCTATGAGTCAGAATTGACTTGATGGCAGTGGATTAGGTTTTGGTTTTGTTTTTATATGTAGTATTGTTATTGCTTGTCATGTGCTTGTGTTCCTTTAATTCACTGAGCTTGGATTTTTACCCCCTTCCACAGCACCCTTTGACGATGATAATGCTCTTCTCTGCAGACCTCTACAGTCTTTTGAATTTCCTCAGTTTTGCCAGGTGGCTTTTTATTGGGCTGGCAGTTGCTGGCCTGATTTATCTTCGATACAAACGCCCAGATATGCACCGTCCTTTCAAGGTAACCTCAGCAATCTTGATGGGTTTACATAAATCTTTCTGCAAGTACCTATGCCTCCTTTTGTCATACTTGATGATGGGAAGGTTGGGCAGGGGATAGCATCTTCTGGAATAAAATATTTAACTCTTGTAGGTGGTACCTTCATATTAGATTTATTTCAGCTTGGAAAAAATATTTCATCTTATTTTTTCTGTGATATACTGACCTGTGTGACATTTTTGAAAAGAGTTAAAGGATGTTTGATATGTTGATTTTTCACGAACATGTCCAATGGCTTGATGTGTTCAAAGACGAGACACTTCTATTTATCTATATACTGAATAGTTGTATAGAGCCGTGCTCAAAAAGCAAGAAGCAGATATGAAACTGTCACTAATTAAAACTCTAAAAAGGATGCTGTACTTATGTATTTTTAAATGTTATGACTCATTACACTGCTTAAGGTCTCCTCTTCTACATCAGACACTCTAAAAGGAATAAAAATGTAAAATGTACAGAGAAAGGGAAGATCTATGAGTTCACTGTTTAATAGGATGTTCATTTACCATATCTAAGAATTTCCTATTGGGAAGGCTGAAGAATATGTTCATCTCCTTTACCCTTGGGTGTTTATAGGTTTTGTTTGACCTCATCTTTTAAGAAATAACACAGATACCTTTGTCAGTCATGTTTTCAGAAATTGTTTCTAATTATATTCATTGCCTAATGCTGGCAACATCTTTATTAGTGGTCGAATAGGAGTTGGCCTGTTTTATTCCTGTCAGTTCTTATTGTGAATCTTCTACAGAAAATCAATAGGCACTGAAAGGCTTTAACACATAACAAGCAACTTGTGCTCTTGACTCTACATTAAAGTGGATTCTAATCATAATTATCAAGGAGCCAACCTCTTAAAATCAAAAGTATAAATCACAATGGTACTTAACTAGTAAAAGAATTCAAACAAAATTTCTAATGAAATACCCTTCCTTATCTTTAGATTTTGTAACATTCAAAGACTTAAAAAAAATCTAAGGGATTATTTTTAATGAATCCTCTGTGTTCCGTTAAAGTGCATTTGCTACTAGGGTAAGGTAGGAGGGTGCCTGCCACCTGGGCACATGGCTAAAGTGTATGAATTTATCACATGGTTGAAGTGCCCACCTTCACTCCACATTCTGTCTCTGGAACTGGTTTTGAAGTGATTCTTTTCTTTGTTGTTTTCCAGGTGCCCCTGTTCATCCCAACATTGTTTTCTTTCACGTGTTTCTTCGTGGTGGCCCTTTCCTTTTATGCGGATCCTTTTAGCACAGGAATTGGCTTTGTCATCACTCTGACTGGGGTCCCCGCATACTATCTCTTTATTATATGGGACAGGAAACCCCGGTGGTTTAGAAGAATGTCAGGTAAGAGTCTTTATGTACTTTCAGGACTTTCTGAGAGAACCCGTACATATGTACCGATATAACATGGACATCTTAAAGTTTTAAAAAGTACAATTGGGACAATAGCTAATTTGAATACATTATTGCATTTTAATTGGAACTTGGAGAAGAAATGGAGGAAAGGATGTTTAGTGTATAAAACTGAATTCCTTTCAGAATATTTAGTTTACGCTGTTCAATACGCTGTTCAAGTAATTTCTTGGGAGAACAATTTTTTTTTGATATAATTTTATCATCAGTTATGGAAAGAACCTAATTGTGCTTTTGAATCTCTTACTAGCCTGTTTTTTTTTTTTTTATTTTGGGTTGAATGCTGTTTAGGGACTCTATAGCATAGAATATAACGTTAATAGTGGCATGAGGTTTGATAAGGAGTTACCCAGATGTCTGCAAAGGTCTAAGTATCATGATTATAATATTAGCTTAATGGAAGTGGTGAGTCACAGAAGGGTCATAATAGGAAGAACAATGAAGAGAAGAATAACAGCTCACATTTATTGTGTGATTTCTTTGTGTTAGCACATGTATACTCTTATTTAATCCTTCTGACATAGGAAAAAAGAATCGTCCCCTTTTCATAGATTTTGAGTTACAGCATGGGAGAATTCACTTAACTTGCCCCCCACACAGATAATAAGTAAAAGAGCTAGAATTCAAAGACAGGCAGTTTTTTATTCTAGAAAAAACACTCTGGGTGCAGTGAGGATGGATTAGAAAGAAAATGGTTGTTGAAGACATTGACTGCAGTTTGGTGGTTACCACAGTGATCCTGAGGAAAGTTGAGGAGGATCTGCATGCAGGTCCTAGAGAAAGTGAAAAATATTGAAGATGAAAAACCAACAGGACTTTGGTGACCAGTTAAACTGGGAAAAGGAAACAAATGATAGATCAGTAGTTAGGAAGGGGTGTTTGTGAATAATCTCTGTTAAAACCCCAAGCCTCTGTCAAATACTCTGCTGAGTCTTTTCCCCATCACATTCAGTCCTTATTAGGATCTGTGTGTGAGGTGGTGCAATTCCCATACACAGATGATGAAACGAGAGTTCATGGAGATGGAAATATTATGTTCAGTGCATAGGCTTTAAACCATAGAGTAATGATTTAAACCCCGTCTTCTGGAAGTCAAAATTTATGTTCTTTTATGTTCTTTATTTTTGAGTACCCAGTAGAAGAGAGAGGTAAAAAGTACAGCCAGAGAAGCCTAAATGTTCTAGCTATCAGTTTAGAATGTAACTTGTGTTTCTCCTGTGCTTTAATTTAATTAATTTACCATAATTAATTTTACATAGCCTGTTGTTGTTTAGCCAAGTAAAAAGTTTGGGGAGATTTCTGGTAAATTTATTAATAAAAAACTTAGTGTTACAAAAAAAGAAAGACAATACTTGGTTTATATACTGAATCACAAATGTGTTACAAAAACTCATTTAGAAGCCAGTCATTTAGAGTAGTTTTGCTACTACTCTTTGCTCGCTTTTAATTAGAATTTGGTATCTTCAGACCTTATACTACTATTTATACCTGGATTTTATTTTCTAGCTGGCAACACTATTCCCCAAAGAAGAATTAGTATACATGTTAGATTCTTTAGGGCTAAGGTAGACATGAAGGTTGGGCAATCCTACTTCCATAGTGATACTGCCTCGGAAACCCAAGGAGGGGTCACTATGAGTCGGGACCGACTGGACGGCAAATAACAACGACAACAATGTAGACATACTGATTGACGAATAGATAATTGAATCTCTGTTTCTTATTAGGTCAGATGGGATATTTTTAGTTATATTATTTTTTCTTCTTTTATATGCACTAAAATAGAGTCTTTTTTGGGGGCGACAGGTGTCTTTTTAAACAATATTTACCATTAAGATGGCTTTACTAATTGCCAAGGTTTAGAACATATTAGTGTTCAGCGTTGTGAGTTAAAGCCCCAGAGCACCAAGGGAAATCAAGATAATTAAGAAAGAAAGAATGGTTAGCCCAAGAATTGGACAAGAATGAGAAGGGGCAAAAAGAAAGTACAAATTCACTGTTCTACCACATTTTGTAGGCATTTCGTTCTTCCTGTTTGTGGTGAGCCAAACATAAAAATTCTCTCCTTTTGCTCACATGTATATGCTTTGTACCATTTGTCAATGTAGACCGATCAGCAGTTTTCATGCTTGATCTTATTTTGATGTCTTTTCATGCTCATGTCATTTAATTTAATTTTGTTTGTTTCTTTGTTATTTTTCTGTCTCTAATGATGTTCTGAACTTCTATAAGGCTTCCAAATTTAGTATTGGCCATTTGTGAAAGCTAACAGCAATGTAGTAGTCCCATAATGGTTATTTGGTTCTCAGAAACACCATTAGGTTTTACCAGGGAGCATAACAATTTTGCCTTTAAACTACATCATTGTAACTCTTTGTCTTTATAGTTGCCTTGCAAGTGAGTAGCAAAAAGCAACAATTCTCCATAATTTTGTTTGACTTTCCTTAGGCAGCATTCTTGTACTAAAATAAAGAAAATATTTATTGCTGCAGTAGAAGTATTTTCCTAGTGTTTAACCAAAACAAAGCACTCATACATAGACATGTAAAACAGTGATCCCCATAGACTCCTGAACTATGCTTTGCCTGTACCCCCTACTACCTGTTTGTTGTTAGAGAGAAACTCAGTGTGAACTTGGAGGCAAAGAGATCCTTTGCTTAGAGGAGTTTGCTCAGTGGTTTCACACCATATTGTTTTTGTTAGTAAAATTCTTTAGTCTTTATTTTATCATTTATTTTTACCCAAAGATACTTGAGCAGATTAGCTCTTTGAAAATGATAAATCTATGAAAATGCATCTTACCTAGGGGGCTTCCATGAAGAAGGAGGGGTGACCCGACAGGAGATGGTATAAACTGCTTTGTACCGATAGTCAGGGAATGTTCTGAACCAAAAGTCTGAGGTTTTTCAGAGATATGATGATGAATTTCTGTGGCCACAGGATGCCAGTATTGAACCATGTTTTGTTTGATAGTGTTCCTAGGTTGAAAAGAAAATGTACTCTTAAGGGAATAGTTAGACACACAGAAAGCTTTTTTCTTCTTCTTCTTCTTTTTTCCTGCCATCTGTGACAGAGTGGTTAATTCTTCTGGTGATTTATTTATTTATTTTTTAGAAACAGGAGCTTTTCATGCAAGGCAAGGGAGGAAGATGCCCCACTGACAGATTCAAGTACACGGAGGTAGCAAACCCCAGCAAACTCCAGCCTGGCCTTCTGTTCTACTTGGCTGCCACTATTTTCCAGCCAAATATTGAAGGCAGAGAGTGAAAGGGGCAGCTGGAAGTTGGCCTATCTTTCTAAGAGAGAAATAGGAAGGAGAAAATTATTTAAATAAAATTTTTGTTTATGAAAATAATGCCAGACAACATGAGCTGAATGACTACAATGCCTTTTTGTGGACAGTTATTTTGCAGCCTTCACAGATACATCACTGAAAACCAGCTAATGGATAGAATAGGTGTTTCATGAAGACTACATTTTTTTTTTTTTTAACTAATCAAAGGTACTTACATTTTTTTTAGGGACCCAAACTATCTTCATTATCAGGATAGCACAAGATCATGCATGTGAAAAGGTTTTGAATCCTTAGGGGGTGGGAAAAAATTGCTATTCTTATTCTTATTATGTCTTCCTGACAGCTTGGCTTTGTGCTAATGCTTCACAACTTTTTCAGTTTTAGCTACAGTTCCTGCCCTAGTATCAGGTGTGGTTGGGTAAAACCAGTATTGCAAGTCCAGTCATTGCAACTTATTTCATGGACAGCTGCTACTAAACATGAAAGATAAAGCTAAAAAGAACAATATTGCAATTTGGTCTTATAGCCTACACCAAATGCAGACTTATCAGCTCAAAGATACATATCTAAAGAAATACCATCATAAGATTGATTGTCCCCAAAGCTGGAAGCCTTATGTGAGCATGGATGTAGGCATGGCATAAATAATCTGCAGTTTACCCAGGCAAGCTGGAAGCTGCCTGAGAGGTTTACTTGGCTCTGTTGAGCACCTTTGTCTGAGGGCACTATTGTACATATCCTAGAATAAAAAGTTGGGGTGGCTCCAAGGATTACTTACTGTCAAAATTAGTCACCCTGATTGTGATGACAAACCTCCGTTGTGATGACAATTATTCAAATCATAAGATCCCAAGGTGGGGGCAAACTCACTGCTATCAAGTTGATTCAACTCCTAGTGACCCTCCCTTGGGTTTCCATGGTGGTATCTCAACAGAAGTAGATTGCCCAATCTTCCTCCTGAGGAGTGACTGGTGGGCTTGAACCGCCAGCCTTCTGGTTAGCAGTCAAATGCCTTAGGTGCTACACCACCAGAGCTCCCAAGATCCCAAAATTCCAAAAGAGAACATAAATAAACCCCAGGGAAGACTATGAACAGGGCATGGACCATGGAGAAAGAGGAAGAGCTGGATGTATAGTGCCAGAAGACGAAGACAGGTTTCTTGGCCTATATCTGCTGCTAAATACAGAGTCCAGATTGAGCTTTTAGAGAGGAAAATAACACTCTAGGAAAGTGAGAGGATCTAAGTTGCTCTGTGTTTGTCAGGAACTTATGCACTAGTGGGAAATGGAGAAGCAAGATGTCTATGAAAGCAAAGGGCTGAGGGTCCCAGAATAGAGAAAAGTGCTTTGGAAATGATTTTGGTGTTAGGCATGGAGGATCAGATGTTGCCTAAGGAAAACAGTCATGGAGATAGTTCAGGAGGCTGTGGCAGGACCTCTCTAGGTAGGAAGTACTAGTGAGGGTGTCTTTTTAATCCTACTGCTTTGCATTCAACCGTGGATGATGCATAAGACCACCTATTATTCAACCTGCCTATTAGGTAGCTCATTTTACTTGGATCCACAGTCAACACCCATGGAAACAGGAGTCAGAAAATCAAATGTTGTATTACACTGAGAACATTTGCTGCAAAAGATCTATTTAAAGTGTTAAGAAGCAAAGACGTCACTTTGAAGACTAAGGTGCCTCATCCTGACACAAACCATGATATTTTCAATCGCCTCATGTGCATGTGAAAGCTGAACAATAAATAAGGAAGACTGAAGAAGAGTTGATGCCTTTCAATTGTGGTTTTGATGAAGAATACTGAAAATTGCACAGACTACCAGAAGAAACAAATTTGTCTCCGAAGAAGCACAGCCGGAATGCTTCTTGAAAACAAGAATGGCCAGACTTTGTCTTACCTATTTTAGTCATGTTGTCAGAAGGGACCATTCTCTGGAGAAGGATATAATGCATGGTAAAATGGATGGTCAATGACAAAGGGGAAGTCCATCAGCAAGATGGATTGTGACGTGGCTGCAATGGTGGGCTCAAGCACAGCAAGGATTGTGAGGATGGTGCAGGACCGGGCAGTGTTTCTTTCTGCTGTACAGAGGGTTGCTATAAGTCAGAGGTGACTCAGTGGCACCTAACAACAAAAACAGCAACATCAGGTAGCTCTAGCTCCTTTTCCTACAGAAACCAAATCTTTCTTATCATTGATTGATACTTAACTTTTCCCTTCAAAGTCTATTTTAATGGCTTGATTTTAGCACTTCCCTTTTCTCTAAACATGGACTTTAATTGCACTTAATTGTTCCCTTGTGCTCCACTTACACCTCAATGTGAAGAGTGGGCTGTGACAAAATACAGTTCTTTAAGGAACATTTACATAAAGCTTACCATTTTCTAGTACTATTCTGAGTCCTTTATAATTAATGTATGTTATAAAAACTAGTGTGCCAAGGAAAGCCACCTTGAGGAACACTGCTTTAAAGGATGAAAAATACAATTTTTTTAGGGACATTGAATATTGTTTTGAAGAGGCTATCATAGATGACAAGTCATAAATGAGGAGGTAGACTTTATGCCTGAGTGACAGATGATCTGGGTCTAACACCATCCTGAGGATAAACTCTGGGATGCTCCAGGGCCAGCAGAAGTGTGAAGTTCTATAGGTAAGAGGTAAATAAGAACTAGCATACCCGGAAACCAGGCTCACAGAATTCTAGGACTGAGGAGATAAAATGATCTAAGATTATTCCAGTCCAGTGCTTCTTCCACTTCAGTGCGTATCAGAATCACAGATTGCTGGCCCCCACCGTCGTGTTGCTTAAGATAAAGCTGGAAAGTTGGTATTAGTAATGTCTCAACTAATCCAGTGTTGTGGTTCCAGGGAGAACCTTTGAGGACCACTTTAAGAACTGTTGACCTAGCCTTAGCCACTCATTTTACAAATGAGTCCTCAGGAAATAAGAATATTTCTCAACAGTACACTACATATTAGAGACTAGAAATGGAATTCTGAATCTGCTTTTGACTCTTTTGAGGAATTTATTGTGACCCCATAGGTGCAAAAACAATAAACTAACTTTAATTTGAATAAACTCACTGTTACCAAGTCGATTCTGACTCACAGCAACCCCCTTTGGATTCCCAATGCTGTAAATCTTTATGGAACCAGACTACCTCATCTTTATTCCACAGAGCACCATTTGGTTAGCAGTCAAATGCCTTAGCCACTATACCACCAGAGCTCTTTTTAAATTGAATATAAAGTTATTTTTGAAATTTATTTATAGATTTTTAAAATAATACTTAAATTAGCTCAACATATTTTCAGTACCTTGGATCATGAATAAAATTCTTTATTTGTATATAAAATATTAATATATTCTTGATGAGAAGTCATCATGTGAAGTTACAGAAGTGATGAATAAATTAATTGAGCGTGAAAGAATTCTAATAAAGTAAATAATTCTTGAATGTGCTCAGTGAAATAGGTGGTTGTATATTTTCAGTATTCAAACCAAAATAATTCCTATTTTGCTGTTTTTCTGCTTTTCTCATTTCTGTGCATTTCTAAAGTGTCTTCTTTATTTTTTTTATAGACAGAATAACCAGAACATTACAAATAATACTGGAAGTTGTACCAGAAGAAGATTGTCATAAATTGTGAACTCATGCATTCCAAATCTGAGCAACCTGGCCTTGATTCTGCTCCAGAGCTGAAACACAATATGGACATTTGTGTCATTTTCTTGAAATCCAGAGAATTTCAAACTTTGCTGATGGACTAAAGAAGTCAGTTATTCCTATCTATATCTTATAGTGTATTCAAGTTGGTTTCTAAGATTGGTATAACAATGTATAGCTATAGAAAGCTGATATGCAACTGTACCATAAGTTCGTAAAAGTGTTGAGAGTCTCTGATGTCTGCATGTTGGGGTTAGGGAAGAAACTGGGGACAATCATTTTAGTGGTCATTTTATCACCGCTAAGAAACTTCAAATTGAAGACTGAGATACATTTTGTATACATGCGTTCATAAAAATGGTTTTATGTACTGTAGATAGCTATACTGTGAACAATGCTTTCTATTCTTCTGAGAGGAAAAGCCTTAAGTCATCATTATGGCAAGAAAAAAAGAAAGAAATTTACTTTACATTGACATTACAATATTTCTGTTATACAGACACACCAACATAGATATCACTTATCTTTTTAATGGGTTATACTCAGAGTATTTTAAAGAATGAGGGGAGGGAAAATACCTAGTTCTCTTGAACATATTAAATAAGAGTCTCTAGGAACTACTATTTATGAGAGAAATCTAGGAAATGGGCTTACGTAAAAATCCTTGGATTTTTTTTATAATCTAGTATATATATTTTCATAAATTATCAGAACTCCATGGTTATTTGCCATTTTGTTTTCATGTCAGTAAATTGGATTAGGGAAGGCTATAACACTACGTCTTTTTCAAGAGAAATAGTCTGATTGGTATTAAATCTTCTTTAGAAAAATACCTGCTTACTAATAAATTTATCACTTGATAAATATATCTAAATATGTACATTTTTAAATCTTTAAATTTCAATGTTAGCATGAGAAAAATCACAAGAAAGACAGTGTCCAAAATATGTCTATCGTGATCTATTTTCGATGTTGGCAAGTCTGATGTACACTTTTTAAAATTTCATAGCTATTTTTACATGGAGATGAATTTTGACAGTTTGAACATTTCATTTATGCATTTTATACTCTGTTAAAATATCTGTTCAGATATTACTGTCCAGATCAATTAGGAAAAGGCATATATTTACATAAATATTGAGAAAGAAATGTCACAGCTAAATAAGATTTACAAGTGAGGCTTCTAAAAATTTTCCGTATCCTTATCTAGTCTTTGTCAGTAATTTCCACACCTTAATTATCATTCAACTTGCAAAACAGGTAACTGATAAAAATTCATTGGAAGAAGGAGAAATAGTGTATGAGTATGTATCTTTAGACCAGCATTTTTATGTGAAGATTAGAATATATTGTAGAATTTAAAAATGAAAGTAAGAGAATGATGACATTGGTTAGTTATTATTTATATACATCTAAGATTAAATGTTTAGTTATTGCCAGAGTCTGTTTTATCCTTTAATTTCTGTCCATTTGAAAATGAGAATTTTTTTTTAATTTCACTGATTAAAATTATTCAGAGTAGTTATAGAGTTCAGAGACAAATGCCCAAATTTGAAATGTTGATTTACAAATCATCATTTTTATTTTGAGTTAACTTCATTTCCCTAATTTTAATTTTTACACTGAAAATATTATATATATATGTATATATATATATATATATATCTCCAAGTTTTTTTTTTTGTTGTTGTTGTTCTTGTTTTTCTGGTCAAACCTAGCACTCATGCCTCTGAATTCAGAAAAAAGTGCCTTATTTTATCTCTTGGTATATGGTTTTTCCAAATTTGTCTATAGTCCTGTTTCATGTATTCATAGTTCCTTTGTCTACATCTCTCCCTAGTACATGTTGCTAGAGGTAAAAATCTATTTCTTTTATATCATATTTTTTCTACCATCTAGTGCTTTGTGGAGAGGCTCTGGTGGCATAGTGCCTAAGGCACTTGACTGCTAACCACAAGACTGGCAGTTCAAACCCACCAGACACTCCTTGGAAGGAAGATTGGGCAACGTACTTCGGTAGTGATACTGCCTTGGACTCAAACAGGAGTTGCTATGAGTAGGATCTGCCTCAATGGCAGTGAGTTTGAGGGCTATGTTTGTTTTTTTGGTTTTAAGGCTATGTTAAGGAGTTCTGGTGGCATAGTGGATAAGGCATTTGGCTGCTAATTAGAAGTTCAGCAGTTCAAACCCACCAGCTGCTCCACGGAAGGAAGATGGGGTGCTGTACTTCCATAAAGATTTACAGCCTAGGAAACTTAGTAGGTGTTGCTGAGTCTGAATTGACTCAATGGCAGTAAGTTTAGTTTTCAGGGCTTTGTTATGTAAACAAGCTAACTCTTCTTGAGATTTTTCATGCTTAATGATGGCACATAACAACAACAAAAGAATGCAAACTAGGGTAAAGTCTTGTTGAGAGGTTTGTGTATTCCTTGATTATTCCTGAGGTTAATGTATTTATATTGACAGTGAAAAATGGGTCTTATTATTTTAGTATTTTAAGTTTTGGTTTCTAACATCTCTTTAAGGAGTTCTGGTGGTGCAGTAATTGAGCAGTAGGCTGCTAAACAAAACATCAGTGGTTGAACCCACCAGTTGCTCCATGGGAGAAAGATGTGGCGTCTGCTTCCATAGAGATTTCAGCCTTAAAAACCTTATGGGGCCATTCTACTCTGCCCTATAGGGTCACTGAGTTGGAATTAAATTGATGGTAATGTTCTGCTATTTTTTTTAATATCTCTTTGCATCTTTATCATTGTGCATATTAACCAGACTATATATTAAATAACCTTTTCACCAAATTAAAAAAATGATTTTTACATTGTTAAATTTCTAATGCTGTTGTAACCAGCCAGAAATCCAATCAGTAATTTGAAAAGAAAGTGGTGGAGATTAGTTGAGATTAAATCAGTGATTCTCCTTATTTTTAGGACATATAATGACAAGACACAGGGTTATATAACCAGGGAATCCATATTCATAATTCTGGTTAATAATGGTAGCAATAGAGCATATGGTATCGTGCCTAAGGTATTTGACTGCTAGCCAGAAGGCTGGAGGTTCAAACCCACCAACCACTGCTCGGAAGGAAGATGGGGCAATCTTCTTCCGTAGTGATACTGCCTTGGAAACCCAAGGAGGTTCGCTATGAGTCGGCTCCAACTCCACGGCAGTGAGTTTGGTTTGGTTTGGTTAGAGCATATTCTAGTTCAAAAACCCTCCTGTACAGTTTCATATATGTGTACATTTTTATAGTAAATGTTTTTCTTACACATTTAGATAGATACATACTATCACATGTATAGCTTCAGCATGTAGAACAATTTTATGTACCGCACTGTACCAGTTTACATAGTCAAATGTTTATACACATATTGTGCATTTATTATAACACAAAAGTAAATATGGTAAATACAGTTTAAGACAACTAATATATATTTTTTTCAAATGTTCTGTTTTCTTTAAAGAAAGAGTCTCCACTATTTAGTTATAATTTAAACATACCTAGCCACTCCTCGGAAGGAAGGTTGGGCAATCCTACTTCCGTAGTGATACTGCCTCGGAAACCCAAGGAGGGGTCGCTATGAGTCGGGTTTGACTCGACGGCATATAACAACAACAACAACAACAAAGTAAAGATTTCCAGTGCTAAAATACAATTTTATTTTAAAAAGAATATACATTGATACTCCTTAAATAATTGTAAATATTTGTAGTAAATATTTTTGTCAATGCTATTTGTATTCCATTTGTAAGTATTAGGTTATTTAGAATATTAGATTAAGTATTGGATAATTTTAATGGGCGGTCTGGGGAGCTGGAAGTAGATCCTTTTACTATCTTCCTTCAGGTGATTAAAGATTTGTCCTGTAAAATGATGGCTGACTCCAGTTCTACTCATCAGAGTTAGGTGTGTACATGCATATACATGTATGTGCACTTGGCCCTGTTATTCTCCCACCCCTGCTGGCCCAAAATTAAAACAGCTTATTAGGTTATATTAGCAATGCATGACTGTTTCTCTAGCGCTAAAATATGCACATTGAGACAAATTTCCAGATTGTCTCATGTGTCTGGTAAAATTGTTTCCCCAATTGCTATTTGATACATCAACAGATGGTTAACAGGAGTATAATTAAATAACTCAACAGACTTTTTCATGAACTGTAATCAGTCTTTAAGAAACTCATTATTTTGTCTCTATTTGCAGATGAACGTAATGCTAACTAAGAAAGGAAGTGTATTTTACCTTTGTTAAAGTTTATCTCTTTTATAATTGAAATACAGGTTATGAAAAGAGAGAAAAATGGTCAGAGTGTCAGGATATGAAAAGTACTATGTGATTGAAGGTAGCAATATTTTGGGGTAATTTATTATGAAACAGACAAATATTAAAAGTTAATTTTCTGCTGTGCATAGATGCGTATACTGACAAACTCATGAAACTTAAAATCCAATGTCCCTCACTTAGACATGCCCCTTTTAAGGTCTTGTACTCAGTTTTGTATCAGATATTTTGTATTTTTTGTTGTTGTTGTTGAAGAGGACTAGCAAAATTGTATCTATTTTGGCCCAAACAAAACCTACATCAATCCCTGTTAGTAAGATAAATAATTCCCATTACTTTTCTATAAGAAATAAACCAAAAACAAAAACCAAACTCACTGCCATGGAGATCCTACTCATAGTGACCCTTTCTTGGGTTTCTGAGGCAGTATCACTATGGAAGTAGATTGCCCAACCTTCCTTCCATAAGAAATAAACATGGGATATTTGTAGAATATATTTTAAAATAATAACATTGAAAGTTATTTGAAGTATCTATACATAAGTACCTTTTTCATAATATATATTAGGTAATACCTAAGATGGTAGCTTTAGTTCTGTGTAACAGGAAAACAGTGAGTGAGATTTCAGTCGTAGGTCTTTTATTTAGTTTGTAAAGAAACATCAAGAGACTTGGGAATAACAGATGACTCAAGAAATTTTAATTTATTCTTGAGTATAATATTGTTTCATTTTATCTTTTATAAGTGCAGTATCTTGGTTCTGATATTGCTTACAGAGTTAGATTTCATTTTCCTAACCAAAGTCTGGAATTAAAGCAGGGCATCATGTAACTGGCAAGAAACCCATGGCAGATATAAATTAGATTAGGTAATGTTTACATTTATGTATATGTAAAAAGAATTATTACATATATATGCATTTGAGAATTTTCCCATAAACAGTATCTTTATCTGAACATAGTCCCTTGGTGCCAAAAATGGTTAAGCACCTGGCTTCTAACTAAAAGGGGGGTGGCAGTTTGAACCCACCCAGAGGTACCTTGGAAAAATGGCTTGGTCATCTGCTTCCTAAAGATCACAAACAAGAAAACTCTATGGAGCAGTTCTACACTGCACACATAGGTTCGTCATGAGTCAGAATCAATTAGAAAGAAACTGGTTTATCACAATATATATAATACCTAATATATATATAATACATACCTATATAATATATGTGTGTGTGTGTGTGTGTGTATGTATGTCATTATCATCTAGTCTATTCTGATTCACAGAAATCTCCATTGGGTTTCCAAGGCTGTAAATCTTTATGGAAGCAGACTGCCCTATCTTTTCTGTGCACAGCAGCTGGTGGATTTGAACCAGTAGCCTTTAGGTTAGGAAACAAATGCCTTAACCACTACACCACCAGAGCACTTTTCCTAAAATATATAAGACCATAATTTATTAATATACATATAAGATATTTAAAAGTCTTGATTTTGGGAGGTTATTTTTCCTTCCTTTTATTACATTTTCAAATTAGTTAACATCTAAAATTTAATGTTTGATCTATTTTTTAGATCTTGTATAGCTTCACATTTCAGTTCTCCGTTTTCCATAGGTTGTGAGATAGTGTCCTTCCATACAACCTCATAACAATATTAACTTGATCTTTTGAAATATTTGTGTTTTCTTTGAATGCATCCATGGCTTCCTTTGTTTTATTTTGTATTTTTGACATGTTGTCCTTAAGATAGGAAGTGAACTTTTGGATTTGAATTTGAAATTTGAACCTATATAATTTATATGATTGTGCTGATTGTTTTGGTGTGAATCTACCATTTAGATTTACTTTTTTGGGAATTTCTACCACCACCACCCCTTTTTGTTACCACTGAGTGTAAAATAGTGTGGCAGTTGGTTATAGTCTTCAAATTGCTATCTGTTATCTGTGTGTATATCAGTGTACTTGGACCAAGAGTACATTTATAGTATCCATAACTGCCTTTACAGTTTTATGGATAACAATTCTTCCCAGAATCAGTGGTGCATTAGGCATCTGAGAGCAATACAGGTGGCCACACTGGTTTGAAAGTGCACATACTTTTTTCTTTCCCTCCACCTAGTATGCAAACTACTGATTAAAAACCAAGAAGTATGACTTTCTAGTGAATTAATTTATTGGTTAGAAAGCTTGCTTGCTGAGTCCTGTTACCTCTTATGTTGTTGTTGTTGTTATTTGCCGTCGAGTCGGCCCCGACTCATAGCGACCCCTCCTTGGGTTTCCGAGGCAGTATCACTACGGAAGTAGGATTGCCCAGCCTTCCTTCCGAGGAGTTACCTCTTATGGAAGCCTCTAAAGCCAATGTTGTAAACTAGAAAAAGAAAGTAAACAGGGTAATGCCCAGTTATTACTTGCAGTGGCGATTGTATTTTGAGCACCCCTGGGCAGCAGGGTATTCTGCACTGCATCTTGTGGGGAAACGTATAGGGACTTGGATATCACCACTGTATAATTGGTTGGGTTGTGAATGGTTCTCACTTAAACGTGGATTGTGAAGTTAGATCTTATAATTAACATTATTAGGATTATAGTCATATTACACTGAGGAGCAATGCAATGTGGCTCCCTGGTTCTAGGCCTGAACTGTCTTACTTCAAAGGATTTCCCAGTGAATTTTTCCTAGCTTTTCTTCTTCCCAAATTTCAGCTTACTGACTACTACAATAAAATGCATATTATATTAAGATCAAAAAATACTTGGGTGAAATAAAAAACATGATTGTTTCAAGTGAATGTATGTTTATAACAGAAGTCATGATCTACATTGAAATACTATGTATATTAATTGTTTCAAACCCTACCAAATAGCACTTTTTATTGCTTTGAAAGAAAAGAATATATATAGCTATTATTGTTGCACAAACCATGAGAATGCTCCAAATATTTTAAGTAGCCTCAGATTGTTTTGATCCTCTTAATTTATTTGGAAAAATGTGTTACATATAGTTTTCTCTTGTGAGTATTATAACTGCTATAAATTTGAAACTAAACATTTAATATGTCTATTTAAAACTAGGTTCTGATGTTGATATTATAAGCAGTGCCCAGATTACAAATGAGTTATGTTCTTAGGTCTGTCTTTAAGTCAGATTTGTATGTAAGGTGGAACCAGGTAGGTACAGTTCACATTTAACATAAGTTAGTCAAATGTTTTGTCTTAGTATACAGTATACCTTTCTGTGCATTAAAAAACGTTATTTTAAAGAACTATTTCCTGATACACTAAAACATTTTTAACATAATAACACAATAATAATAATAATAATGTTTTGATGTGCATCACAAAGTAGCACTGTTTGTTAATATGAACAATTGTATGTATATACATTAATACCATTAATATAATAGGCTTTATGCAGGTTAATATGTAAATATGCATGGTACTTAAGTTGAATTTATAACCTATGGGCTGCCTGTATCCATGTTCAGAGAGTGGAAAACCACTTAATTTTCTTAGGATGTTTCCTAGAATCCATAGTATTATTGGGATATAATTTCCCTTTAAAGCTTGGTTGTTTGCAACAGCCATTTGCCCAAAATATCCTTCTCTGTTTAGATGGATTGCAGCTCAGTAGTAACTAACAAGTTTTTACTGGTACTTGTCAAAATTTTGAAAACTTTGGAAACATGAGCATCAAATGTGTTAACAGCACATTGATTAGGACCACAAAACACATTGTCGTCTCCTTATACCACACAGATGAACAAACATGCAGTTGTGTTTTTTTCATATTAAATGTTGACTCCCTATGGTTTTTATAATAAGCACAAGTCAGAAAAAAGCAAGACAAATTGCCTCTTCTACTGAATGCTTCCTGAATTCATTTGTCTTACTTTTCTGATGAGGATTTGACTCTAAATCTCACTGAGCTTGGCTCTTCATTATCATAGCACAGATTAGATGGTAGTGATGCACTGGTAGAGATGGTTTTTACTGACTCAGAACTCATCTCATAATGAATATTTAATATATTTTTATTATGTATAAATCTGTATTAGAGAGCTTTGGTTAACATGTGATCTAGTCACATTTTCTAATTGAAAAGGAATAGAAAAATTCTTTTGAATGTGGGTATATTCACATCAACATATTATGTATGTATTATGTATGAATGTATTTAAATACTTTTTGTATTGTATAGCAAGTGTCAACAATTTGCAATGACAGAAACAATTCAGCCCAGTGCTAGGATGTTATTACTATTTTACCACTGGTAAAATAGTAATAGGGTTACTGTTAAGATTTATGATGGCCATCATCTCTTTGATCTGTGCTTAAATTGTAGTTTAGAAACCAGGCATATCCTTTAACTAGGATCTGGAATGCATTTGTCATGACTTTGTACGATTTCCACAGTTGAAGGGCATGCTGGGTGTGGCTTGATGACCCAAACAGGAACTGAGAGATCTAGCTAGGAAAAAGTGACCCTAAATACCATAAATGGTCCTCATATCTAGAGGGTTTTATTCACTCTGGCACTGCGATCATGACACTTGATAAGGGCGATTGTTCATATTTTTCACAGTGTCTTACATTGACTGATTCAAAGCTTAAAGAGCAAATTGCTTCTCTGCATCCACATTTCTACTGGAGTATTAATGTTTTTTAACTCTGAAAATATAAACAGTGTAAAGGTACCTTCATTTATGGATTGTGTTGTGTTTCTTAAGGTTCTTTGGCACTGATGCTTACACCAGCATGTAATATGTGAAATAAAATGGATATTTCTACCATTAAATGGTTTACCTCTGAGGAGAGTTCTGGTGCAGCAATCACACTGCCAGATGGTGTTTATGGGCTATTTGTGTAAGTGGTAAGATACTATGAAATAAGTGTGCTTTCATCTGATGGAAACTCTACACATGTGCCTTTTTTTTTTTTTTTTTTTAAATAGAATAACATTTTGGTGCAATATGATGTCACTCAACTTTGTATTGAATTTAATTTTGACTGTATTTATGTATATGTATACTTGTCATGCTTCTAGTTGCTTCAACCTTGTGTAACTGTTTATGTATTTTTACTTGAAAATATTTTAGACAGGAATTCGAAATAAACATTTGGATAATTTACATAATACAAGTCATGTTGTTATTTTTTAACAGTATCCATTCCATTAAATTGAAGACTGGTTTTAAGGAAGACTGGGCAATCTATTTCTGTAGAGATACTGCCTCGGAAAGTCAAGGAGGGTTTGCTGTGAGTCAAAATCGACTTGACGGCAGTGAGCTGGGAGCTTGGTTTTAATGAGCGGATCTATCTATCACTGATTCTGTGAAATTTTTGGAACATCCTACTTAACATCAAAGTGGTGGCAGATTCAGTCTCTTGTAAACTCTTCCTATGGCCTGTATCCATCTGTCTTCTGGTACAAAATATCCAGCCCCTTCTGTCTCTATTTTCACCTGTTCTAGTTCAGAGTCTTCTCGTCCTGTGTCTTTTAAGACAAGAGTCTTATCTCTTGTCTCCTTTTAATTTAGCCTCCAAATGCTTCCTCAGAATGTTCTTCGTGAAACACAAATAAAATCAAAATCACTTTTCCCCCCTCCAGGATATAATCCAAATAACATATAAGCTTTTTCATAATCTGTCCCTTTTCTTTCTCCAGGGACAAATAATCACATTTTTTGCAGTTATATTAAACTACATTTCTGTAGTTCAAAAACACAATATGCCAGTATTATTATTATTATTTTTTAACAAATTGCAGACTCTTACAGGAATTACATCTTCCTCTATCACTCCCATCTCCTTAATCCCCAGATAACAAACTTCTATCCAACCTTGAAGACTGAGTTCAGGGAGATTGGAGCTAGCATAAGCAAAAGCCCCTCTCTATCTGTCCCTCACGAGTTCTTGTTTCTCTTTAATAAACCTTGGTTACTGAGGACATTTTGCCTCTCCTGTAAAAAAAGAAAAAAAACTGAGTTCAATAGTTGCTTCTTCTAGAAACTTTCCCTAGGTTGGGTTTGGATCAGTTTGATACTGAGGACCTAACTTTCTTCATTATTTGGGGCATAATTCATTTGTAGAATTCATTATACATAATTGTAATTGATTTTCTTGACTCCTTTCTTAGATGACTATATAATAGGTACTAATTTATTATTAAACTATCATTAGGCTCTTAAACATGTTGTTTTAGGTTTACAAAGAGTTTTGTAGGGAAATTCATCTAATATTTTTCGACTTAAATTTTTAATCTGTGTCTAAAGATTTGAGATGATTATATATATTGGGGGTGGGGTGATTAATTTGAGTAAGTGTAGGGTTGCTTTCGCCTCCACAAAATTTTATTTGCAGACTGCAGAGAGATGATTTAAAGTTCAGGCCTTCATAATCATCCTCTTGTTTTCATGCTCTTTAGCTTCATTGCAAAAACTTGGTCACAAAAGAGCAGTGGCTAAAATTATCTGTAAGCGTTTCACATTTTAAAGAATTCAGAGCTAAAAATGCACAACTACACCTCACATCAACTATCTCATTATCCGACATTAAACATTTACAACAATAGTAAAAAATCTACTATCTATTTTGTGCATTAATAGCATACATTTGGCAGTAACAAATGCCAGTCTATAAGGAGAGAGTAGTGCTGTTTGTAATGGTTAAGGTTATGTGTCCACTTGGCTGAGCCATGCTTCTCAGTAGTTTGGCAATTACGTAATGATGTAATGTGACAGTTAAATAACGTTATAATTTACAGGTTTTGTACTGATGCAGTCATCCTCCATTTTGTAATGTGATGTGGTCATCATCCATTTTCATAGACACCAGTTTTCACATAATGACCTGGTCTTTGGAACCTAACCATATAGATAAATGAGAAGTGGGTGTAATTAGAATTCAATATCCTGTAAAGTTTAGCCTCATCGGTTTATCAATTTCCAAGAGTCATGTGCTCAAAAATTTCTTTCAGAAGGATCAGCACAAAGCTGATTCCTATGAAGGAAAGATCAGTCATGCTACCACCCTCCAAACTCTTTACCAATTCTGACACTTAATTGTCCCTTCTGCAGCACTCTTTACTTTTCTGCTATGTTTGATAATTCATTGCAATGACCACACAGAATTCACAGACAAAACTTACAATTGTGGGGTTTATTAGGGAAGCAACACATTATAGTTCACATTCAGGAATGCTCAGGATACAATTCTGCAGTCAGGACAGCTTCACTTTGGCCATGCCCAGAGGCACACCTCTCTTTGGCTCTTGGCCTCTTGACCTGGCTTCCGCCGTACTCAAGTAAGTGTTGCAAGGGTCTTTTAGCTCTGCTGATGGGTACACCCCACTCCACTAGCAACCTTCCTGACTGAAGACACTCAGCTTTCTCTCATTTCAAGGACTGGGAAGCCTGCTAGTCTGTCTCATGTCAATCTCTTGGTTCTACTGCCTCTACTGATGCTGTCTCTCAGTTGTCTCTCTGCCTACCTCTGCCAAGGAGGCCCAGCACAGGGACCTCAGTTCCAAGGATGTACTCCACTCCAAGTTCTTCCTTGATGGCAGTGAGTTCTCTCCTTTTCCTCTCTAAGATGGCTCATTTTAAGCCTGGCAAGATGGGAAAACTGACAAAATCCCACTTTAGGGTTCCATAGACCTTATTTTGATGGTTCCATCCACATAAGTGTGTGAAGTACCTTATTTACATTATTAACAAGCTATTCAAGACACTTGGTGAGCCACAAACACCTTACATTTATGGAGTTCCACCCAGTCATCTGGTGGGAGTCACAACGACCATGGCTAAAAGAGTGATATCAAGTAATGTAGCATGAAACAGGATTTTTTTCTTTTTTAAAAAAACTTTATTGGGATTTGGGTGAAAGTTTACAGAGCAAATTAATTTCCCATACAGCATTTCATATGCATTTTGTCTCATGACATTGATTGCAATTACCCACAATGTAGCAGCTCTCTTCCCATTTCCTCCATCTAGGTATCTCTTCCCTCTGCCTTTCCCTCCCTTAAACTCCCATCCCCAAGCAGTCTCCCTATGCAAACCTGCCCTCCTGTTCTCCCATAATTGATCGCTCCAAGGAGTGTATCTACCTGATGTAAACGTTCACCCTTCATGCCTGTCTATTGTTTGGCTGGAAGGCACAGGAGTGGGTTCAATTCCAGACCTGAAGGTGGCTAGAAGTCATAGTCTCAGGGGTCTCATCAGGCTCTATCAGCAAACCTGGTGTATTTTTTTTTACAGTGGTAGCTGGCTACCATCTAGTTCTTCTGGTCTTATGGTCATATAGGCTGAGAATTGCATGGTCTACCAGTCCCTTGAACTAATTGTGAAACAGGATTTAGGAAGTGTATGTTAGTGTAGGAAGGAGCTCTGGTGGTATAGTGTTTAAGCGCTCAGGTACTAACTGAAAGGTCATTGATTTAAGTGCACCAGCTATTCTGCAGAAAAAAGGTGTGTGTGCTTCTGTCAAGATTTACAGCCTCGGAAACCCTGTGGAGCAGTTTTCCTCTGTCCTGTAGAGTCACTATGAGTTGCGATTGACTCAACAATGATGAGGTTTTTTTTTTTTTGTTGTTGTTGTTAGTACAAGCTAAACATTACAAAATTCCAAATTCCTTCCAGCAACAATAATTAAATTCGTTGGCATAAATGAGTGAAAACTTAAGAAATATGTGGACCAACCAGTTATTTTCCTCTCATTTTAATTTTTATTTAAAGTAAGAGAAACTAATCTTACCTTTGATATACTAATTAACATAATTGTGTAACATTTTGTTATTATCAGACATTCCATTTCTGAAATATTTCTTTCATGTTCTGAATTCTTAAATTTATTTATGTTTAATTTTACCCCCAATGGTCATGTTTTTTTCATACTTTGCTATTCAGTGAGCTAAACTTAAGAACTGCATTATTCATTTATTGATTTGTTATTGTTAGGTGCCATCGAGTCAGCTCCGACTCACAGAGACCCTATGCACAACAGAAGGAAATACTGTCTGGTCCAATGACAGCTTCACAATCCTTGCTATATTTGGGCCCATCATTGCAGCCACTGTGTCAATCCATCGAGTGCCTTTTTCTTTTTTGTTGACCCTCCATATTCTTCTCAGGGAATGGTCCCTTCTGACAACATGACCAAATTAGGTGAGATAAAGTCTGGCCATTCTCACTTCCAAGGAGCATTCCTGCTCTTGAAGAAGCTGCCCTTCTTCCAGAACATATCTGTTAGTTATTTTGACAGTCCACGGTACTTTCATTATTCTGCCAGCACACAACTCAAAACCATCAACTCTTCTTCAATCTTCCTTATTCATTGTCCAGCTCTTACATGCATATGAGGTGATTGAAAACACCATGGTTTGGGTTAGGCACACCTTACTCTTCAAAGAGACATCTTTGCTCTTCGCACTTTAAAGAGGTCTTCTGTAGCAGATTTGCCCAGTACAATGTGTCATCTGATGTCTTGACTGCTACTTCCATGACTATTGATTGTGGAACCAAGTAAAATGAAATCTTTAACAACTTCAATTTTTTCTCTGTTTATCTTGATGCTGCTTATTGGTCAAGTTGTGAGAATTTTCATTTTCTTTAAATTGAGATGTAGTCCATACTGCAGACTGTAGTCTTTAATCTTCGCCAGTAAGTGCTTCAAGTCATCCTCACTTTCAGCAAGCAAAGTTGTGTCATCTGCATATTGCAGGTTGTTAATGAGTCTTCCTCCAATCCAGATGCTTTGTTCCTCTTCACATAATCCAGCTTCTTGGATCATTTGCTCAGCATGCAGATTGAATATGTGAAAGGATACAAGCCTGATGCACTCCCTTCTTGACCTTAAGCCATGCACTCTCTTCCTGTTCTGTTTGAATGACAGTCTCCTGGTCTATGTACAGGTTCCTCATGAGTACAATTAAGTGTCCTGGAGTTCCCATTCTTCTCAATGTTATCCATAAATTGTTATGATCCACACAATCTAATGCTTTTGCATAGTCAATAAAACACAAGGAAACGTCTTTCTGATATTCTTTGCTTTTAGCCAACATCCATCTGACATCAGCAGTGATATCCCTCCTCTCACGCCCTCTTCTGAATCCAGCTTGCATTTCTAGAAGTTCTCTGCCATATACTGCTGCAACTATTTTTGAATTATCTTCAGCAAAATTTTACTTGCATGTGATATTAATAATATTGTTTGATAATTTCCACATTCTGTGGGTTCCCCTTTCTTTGCAATGGGTACAAATACAGATATCTTACAGTCAGGTGGCCAGGTAGCTGTCTTCCAAATCTCATGGCATAGATGAGTGAGTGCCTCCAGTGGTACAGCTATTTGTAAAAACATCTCAGTGGATATTCTGTCAATTCCTGGAGCTTTGTTCTTTGCCAATTCCTTCAGTACAGCTTTGACTTCTTCCTTTAATACCATTGGTTCTTGATCATATGACACCTCCTGAAATGGGTGAATATCAAACAATTTTTTTTTGGTACAGTTACTCTGTGTATTCCTTCCATCTTCTTTTGATGTTTCCTGCATCATTCAATATTTTGCCCACAGAAACTTTCAATATTACAACTTGAAGGTTGAATTTTTCCTTCAGTTCTTTCAGCTTGAAAAATACTGAGTGTGTTCTTCCCTTTTTGGTTTTCTAACTCTAGGTCTTTGAACATTTCACTATACTAATTGGCTTTGTCTTCTTGAGTTGCCCTTTGAAATGTTCTGTTAAGCTCTTTTATTTTATCATTTCTTCCATTTGCATTAGCTACTCTCCATTCAAGGGCAAATTTCAGAGTCTCTTCTGACACCCATTTTTGTCTTTTCTTCCTTTCCTGTCTTTTTAATGACCTTTTGCTTTCTTCATCGATGATGTTCTTGATGCCATCCCATTATTCCACTGATTTTCAGTCATTGGCATTCGATGCATCAAATCTATTCTTTAAATGTTCTCTAAATTCAGGAGGAATATAATCAAGGTCATATTTTGGTTCTTGTGGAATAAGTGTAAGTGTATATGACAGTATAATCAAGAGTTAATGATTTGGTTTTGGAGGTTGAGTAGGCTTTACTGAGGAATAGTATGAGCTAACATTGAAGGACATGTGCACACTAACAAGATAAAAAAGGAAGTAGGGCAAGAAATGTTTATAGGCAAAGGGAATTGTGTGACAAATGCCATGAACCAGAAAAAAACAGTACAATTGTACCTCATTTTATTTCACTTCACAGATATTGTGTGTGTTTATTTTATTTTATTTTATTTATTTTTTTTTTTACAAATTGAAGATTTGTGAAAATTCTGCATCAAACAAGTCCATGGGCACCATGTCTCCAACAGCATGTGCTCACTTCATGTCTGTCTGTCACATTTCAGTAATTCTCACAATATTTCAAACTTTTTCATAATGCTATGGCACACATAATAGGCTATGGTATAGTGTAAACATAACTGGTATATGCACTGGGACACCAAAAAAAAATTGACTCGCTTTAGTCTAATAATTGCTTTATTGTGATGATCTAGAACTGATCTGCAATATTGCCAAAGAACACTTGTACTTTTTTTTAAAAAATACTACTTTAAAACCAGCAGATGAAGTGGGCAGAGCAAAATAGAAAAGTGAGTGGATGCTCTCATTTATTTCCCCCACCAGCTAACCTTCTGAATAATGCATACAAGCAAGCAGAAATTGAGATCTCGGAACTCCAGATGGCAGTTGAGATGTTGGAGAGCTGGGGTGAGTCCAGAAGCAGGGGGAAGGAGGAAGAGTGTTGACTCAGAACTGAGAGATCCTATCCACTAACTTTGGGAGTCCTCTGTCATTGCAGACATTTGAGACAAGGCTAGGTACTACCCGAAACAGGCAGCATACAAAGGAAGCTAATCTGAGGACGTTTTAGGAAGCTAATCTGGGGAGACAATGACACTATGAGAGAGTGCTGTTGAATCTTTCTGGGACTCTAGACAGATGGGCACTAGTACAAGGAAGAACTTTTAAAGCAGTCAGGTAAGGGCAATACTTCAGACAGAAAGACAACATAGAGGAAAATGGCTGGCTCTCTGCCAACAGTGGGACACCATGGGAGATCCTGTCTAGGGGATTCATGAGGGAAAACATAGATAGCTCACAGGAAAGTTGAACCCCACTACTTATATCAGCATCTGTGACCAGTTAAACCACCCCAACCTGCAGCCCCTGTGCATGCAAACTGAATTCCAAGGATGAAGTATCCAGAACTCATGAATAATTATTGAAAAAACCTAAGGAAAAGAGGCACCCATAGTGGTTACCAGGGAAAGATACTAGGCCCATAGCCACTGCCTTGATTCTGACTCAGAGAGATCTTTTAAGGCATAATGGAGCTTTCCTGTGGAATTTCCATGGCTATGTGCAAGACCCACCTTTTCAGCTGTTAGTCAAGTTCTTGGCCACTGTGCCACAACGACACAAGGAAACTCAACCCAAAAAATTTTCCATAGAAAACATAATACAAAATTTAAAGTGGAAAAAAAAACCTAGATGTCCCAATTTCAACAAAAAATAGTAAAACACCTAAAATCACAAGACAAGAAGGACCAGTCAAATGCAAAGTATGAAAAGAAGAAATTTCTCCTATGGATGCCCAACTAATTGAATAAATAGAAAACTTTCAAACTGTATTGTTAAATATGCTTAAAGAAAGCAAAGAACACACAGAAAACAAACCAGCAGATATCAAGAAACAAATGGAAGGACAAAATAAGGAACTCAGTAAGGAAGCTGGTAAAAGGAACCACTGGAACTAAAGAATGAAGCAACTGAATTAGAACAAGCAAGGTAAACACCCAACCACAGAATCAAACAGACATAAGGTGGGGTAAGTGAGATAAAAGATAAAATAACTGAATTTATCTAGTCCCAAGAGACATAAGAGAAAAGAAGAGTGAAAAGCAAACAAATCTAAAAGATAATATAACCAAACCCAAACCAAACGCATTGCCATTGGAATTGGATCTGACTCATAGTGCCCCCTCTTGGGTTTCCAAGTCGGTATCACTATGGAAGTAGATTCCCCAATATTCCTATTAAGGAGTGGGATTCAATTAAAAAAATCTAGCATTAGAATTATGGAAACCCCAGTGTGTGATGACAACAATAAAATCATGAAAACAATTTTCCAAGACACAATCAGAGAAAATTCCCCAGACCTGAACAGGGAACTAAGCCAACAAATACTGGAAGCTACATGAACCTCAATTAGAAGAAACACAGAAACATCAACACTGCCACATCCTAATAAAATTCTTGGAAATCGAAGACAATGAGAGAATTCTAAAAGCAGTAAGAGAAAAACACAATGTAACATTCTGTGTAAGAATAAGTGCAAATTTCTACCCAGAAATTATAGAGGCCAGAAGACCAGGGAGCTACATAAATAAAATACTGAATTCAAACTGTTGCCAGCCAAGAATCTATTTCCCCGCTAGGTTGTCTATCAAAAGCTACAAGGAAATCAAGATATTCCGAAACTAGCAGAATTCTTGGGAATTTACCACTACCAAAAGAGTTATGCAAATATCACTCAAGGAAGTATTCCAAATTGAAAGACAATGGCATTAAATAAATACTTGTATCTATACACAGAGAAAATTGGTAAATAAATAAGAAAGAGAGAAAAAACTCCAAAAAATGCAGCAACATGAGATATTATAAGGACTAAATATAAGATATCCATAGGTAGACACTTGGTTTTCAGTAATAATCTTAAATGGTCTAAATGCCCCCATGCAAAAGGTAAAAGGTGGCAGAATGTACTAAACACACACACACACACACACAACACACATGCACACAAACATTATCCATCTTTCGATTGTCTAAAAGAAACACACCTTAGACATAAGAATACAAACAGCATGAAAACTTGTTTGCTATAAACAAGTAAGAGCAGAGGTGGCCATATTCAGGGACGGCCATATTTATATCAGATAAATAGACTTTAAATAAAAATAAACTATAAGAGATAAAGAAAGATATTTCATAATATTAAAAGGGTCAATCCAGGAAGAAAATAGAGGAATTACATATAGATGCCTAACAGAAATTCTTTAAAATATGTGAAACAAATGCTGAATAATATTAGTGGAGAAATACACAAGTCTACAATATTGGTAGGGGACTTCAACACACCACTTTCAATTACAGACAGGACTTATAAAAAGAAGATCACTAAGAATATTAAGAACTTAAATAAAAACATAAGCCAATTGGATCTAATGGATTTATATGGAACACTCCACCAGCATCAGACTAATATATATTCTTTTCCATCATGTATGGGTCTTTTTCCAGCATAAATCATATGCTAGGACACAAAACAAGTCTCAAAAAATTTAAAAAGATTGAAATTATACAAAGCATCTTTTCTGACAAGAAGCTAGAATTCAACAACACTAAAAATAAATAAACACGTGGAAACTAAATAATACACTACTGAAAAACTATTGGATTGTAGAAGAAATCAAAACTGAAATTTAAAATTTCCTAGAAATGAACAAAATTCAAAACAAATGTGTCAAAACTTTTGGGACAAAGCAAAAGCAGCACTCAGAAAAAATTCATAGCAATAAATATCTACATTAAAAAAGAAGAAAGTTCAAAACCATTAACTTAAACTAACACCTTGAACAAATAGAAAAGGAAGAGAAGAATAGGTCAAGTCTACCAGAAAAAGGGAAATAATAAAGATCAAGGCAGAAATTAATGAAATAGAAGATTTTAAAAAAAGGAAAAGAAAAAGAAAAAAATTAACAAAACCAGAAATTGGTTGTTTTAAAGGATCAATAAAACAGACAAACCACTGGCAAGATTGATAAAAATAAAAGAGATAAACAAGTAGCTAAATTAAGAATTGAAATTGGTAACTATAATTGATTCAACACTGATGAAAGTTATAACAGATTACTAAGCAAAATTGTACTCAAACTAACTTGAAAACCTAGCTGGAATGGACAAATTCCTAAAAACACAATACTAGCCCAAACTAACACAAACAGAAGTAGAAAACTTACACAGAACCAAGTGATTGAAGATATCATAAAAAAACTGCCCCACCAAAGAAAACCAGAAATGTTTGAAATAGAAATACCATATTTTCAAGCAATCTCCCACTACTAGGACATAAAAGCCATGATATGAATAGACATATGTACTTCATGATCATCCCACATTTTTCACAATAGCAAAACAACAACAAAAAAGAAACAAGTTATGTACTCATCACAGATTAATGGAATGGATAAACAAACTACGGTACATACATACAATGGAATACTATGCAACATTAAAGAATAATGATTAATCTGTGAAACACTTTATAACATATATGAATCTGGAGGACATTATGCTGAGTGAAATTTGTCAATCACAACAGGACAAATATTGCATGAGACCACTGTTATAAAAAAATCAAGAAATGGATTACATACAGAGAGAAATATTCTTTAAAATTTACAAAGAAGGGGAGTGGAGAATAAATCACTTACTAGAGAGTAGACTTGTGTTAACTTGGGTAAAGGGAATGGGAATACAAGCATACCTCATTGTATTGCAATTTGCTTTATTGTGCTTTGCTGATGTTATTTTTTTGTTGTTCTTTTTCATAAATTGAAGGTTTGTGGCAACCCTACATTGAGCAAGTGTATTGGCACTACATTTCCAACATTATGTGCTCACTTCATTTTTCTATGTCATATTTTGGTAATTCTCACAATATTAGCAACTTTTTCATAATAACTTTTCATAATTTCACACTTAATATACTAGGATATTGTGTAAACATAACTTTTACATACACTGAAAGCCAAAAAAATTGTATGACTCTTGTGATACTCACTTTATTGTGGTGGTCTGGAATTGAACCCACAATATCTCCTGGGAATGCTTGTATACAATGAGGGGGAGGTCAGCACAATGTGACCAAGGTAAAAGGAGAGACTGAGAGGTGCAAAAGAATAAAACATAATAGTGCTAAATATTATTACATACATGTTGTTGTTTGCCATCGAGTCAGCATAGTACTACAATAATATTAATGAAAAACAATATCTACATGTAGATAACATTGGTAGTCATGCAAGATGAACACATATGGGAAGGAGAATGGGAGTAAACCTACAAGTATATATAGGTTTGGCAGAAGATATTTCTATATATGTATTTATATGTGCCGCAAATATATCAAAGGATATAGTAGAGCATACAGTGGGCAAAGTGAAACTTGTTAGCCATACCTTTTAGAAACTTGTTAGCCATACCTTCTTAAACTTCCTAGCCAATGTGTTTACCCTGAAGGAATGAAGAACTGGGCTTGGGAACTTAGGACCACAGTCTTGGGGGACATTTGATGAATAGGCATAACATAATGTACAGAGAAAATATTCTACGTCCTACTTTGTTGAGTAGCAACTTGGGTTTTAAAAGCTTGTGAGCGGCTATCTAAGATGGAATTATTGATTTCTCCCCATCTGGAGCAAAGAAAAGTAAAGAAAATCAAATACTCAAAGAAACAACTAATCCAAAGGACTAATGAACCATGTGAATCACAGCTACACTATTATAAGATCAGAAAAAGATAGTGCCAAATTACCCTGCTCAGGATCACAGTAGAAAATTCTGGATGGAATGGGAGAAAAAAAAAATGGAGAGACAAATTGCAAATTGAAAATCATAAATAATATGAGACTTACTGTTCTGATAGAGATGATGGAACCCCTGAGACTATGGCCCTTAGACATCTTTCAGGTTTGAACTGAACCTTTTGCCAGCGATTAACTTCCAGTCAAACAATAGAAAAAACTATAAAGTGAGCAAGAACACCAGAAAGGAATGTACTTTTCAGAACAATCAACCATAGGAGACTAAAAGGGCACCATTTTCCCAAAAACAGAGCTCAAAGGGCAAGAAGGGACAGTAAGGAAGGGCAAATGGAAATGAGTAAGTCAGGAAAGAAGTGGGAAGAGTACTGCTACATTAAGAGGATGACAACCAATGCATTGAAATGAAATGTGTATAAATTGTTGAGCAGAAAACTAATTTGCTTTGTAAGGTTTCACCCAATCCACAATTTGAAAGTAAATAAATAAATAAAAACCCCAAGACTATATGGCTATACTGGAGAATACTACATTCAGAGAAGAGTTGCTGAAGATAATTCAAAAACGGTTGCAGAAGTGTATTGACAGGGAACTTTCAGAAGTGCAAACTGGGTTCAGATGAGGATGTGGAATGAGGGATATCATTGCTGATGTCAGATGGATGTTGGCTGAAAGCAAAGAGTACCAGAAAGATGTCTACCTGTGTTTTATTGACTATGCAAAAGCATTCGGCTATGTGTATCATAACAAATTATGAATAATATTGCAAAGCATGGGAATTGCAGAATACTTAATTGTGGTCATGAGGAACCTGTACCTAGATCAAGAGGTTGCCTTTCAAACAAAGGGGATACTGCATGGTTTTAAATCAAGAAGGGTGTACATTAGAGTTAGTTGTATCCTTTCATCATAGTTACTCAATCTGTATACTGAGCAAAGAATCCGAGAAGTGGGGCTATATGAAGAAGAACACAGCATCAGAATTGGAGGAAGAACAATTAACAACCTGAGATATGCAGATGCTACAATCTTGTTTGCTGAATATGAAGATGACTTGAAACACGTACTGATGAAGACCAAAGAGTATAGTCTTCAGTATGGATTACAAATCAATATAATGAAAACAAAAATCTTCACAACTGGACCAATAAGCAACATCATGACAAACAGAAAAAAATGAAGTTGTAAGAGATTTCATTTTACTTGGATCCACAATCATCACCCATGGAAGCAGCAGTCAAGAAATCAGATATATTACACTGGGCTAATCAGATGCAAAAGTCCTCTTTAAAGTAGTTGAAGATCAAAGATGTTATTTTGAAGACTAAGGTGTGCCTAACTCAAGCCATGGGGTTTTCATTCACCTCATATGCATGTGAAGACTGGGCAATGAACAAGGAAAACTGAAGAAGAATTGATGCCTTTGAATTGTGGTGTTAGTGAAGAATACTGAAAATGCCATAGATTGCCAGAAGGATGAAGAAACCAGTCCTGCAAGAAGTGCAGCCAGAATGCTCCTTGGACGCAACAGTGGCCAGACTTCATCCACTTATTTTGTTTATGTTGTCAGAAAAGCCCATTCCTTGGAGAAGGACATCATGATGGTAGAGGCTCAGCGAAGAATGTGAAGACCTTCAACATGATGGACTGACACATGGCTGCAATGATGGACTCAAGCATAGCAAGTATTGTGAGGCTGGCACAGAACTGGGCAGTGTTTTGTTCTGTTGTCCATAGAGTCATAATGGTACCTAACAACAACAACAACCAGAAGGAATCTCTAGATTCAATGTAACCCTGATCCAGAGTCCAGTGACATTCTTTAAGGAGATGGAAAAAACAATCACTAGTTTTATTTGTTAAGGAAAGAGAGATAGAATAAGTAAAGCACTACTGAAGAAGAGGGAGCTCTGGTGGCATAGTGCCTACGGCACTCGACTGCTAACCAGAAGGCTGCTGGTTCAAACCCACCAGCCACTCCTTGGAAGGAAGATGGGGCAATCTACTTCCATTGTGATACTGTCTTGGAAACCCAAGGAGGGCTCGCTATGAGTCGGGTCCAACCCAATGGCATATAACAACAACAACAACTGAAGAAGAAAAATTGAGTAGGAGATCACACACTCTCCAATCTCAAAACACTATACAGCCATGGTAGTGAAAAAAAGTTGATATCGGTACAATGATGGACATATAGACCAGTGAAACATAATTGATAATCCAAAAATAAATCCATACACTTATGGACAGCTGATCTCTGACAAAGGGCTGAAATTTATTAAATGGGAAAGAGATAGTCTCTTTAAAAAATGGTGCTGGCAAAAATAGATATCTGTTTGCAAGAAAATGAAACAAGACCCATGCCTTACACAAAAATGAACTCAAGATATATCAAAAACCTAAATGTAAAACCCAAAACTATAACATTCCTGAAAAATAAAATAGGTATAAACTTAGGGGCCTTAATTTATGGCATGAATAGTCTATAAAACAAAAACAAAAAATCACAAACAGCAGAAAGTAAACTAGATGACTAGGACCTTCTAAAAATTATATTCTTATCACATCAAAAGACTACTCTAAAAGAGTAAAATGAGAACTGACCAATTGGGGTGGAGGAAGAAAAGAAAATGTGACAATGGCATTGTGGTAGTCAAATTTGTGTATCAACTTGACTGGGCCTGGTTAAGTGGCTGGGCAGCTGGTGGTAGTTATTCCCCATTGTGAGACTGGCAATCAACTCCATGGTGGGATCTACCACAAACATCTGAGTAGGTGCCTTTGGGATGTGGTCTGCTTCCTATAAGGAGATGCCTTGGGGATAGTCTCTAGGTTATGATATGCTTGGACCCTGCATGTAGTCGTGTCATTGTTCAGCAGCCCGCCATACTCTGCCAACCTTGGGACTTACAATGGCCTTGAGTTAGTGGCCTGTCATGTGGTTTGGTAAAATGGGGACTGTGCCATTTTATTTGTTGACCTTGGGCTTGTAAGCCTCAGCAGCCAGTAGCTGCCTGAGTGAAGAGATGCCTCTAGTTTTAGTGGGCCGGGAGCAAGAGGCAGAGCTGAAGTCCAAGGTCAAAGGGCTTTCACTCAGCCCCTATAGCCTGACACGTTGAACTTGCACTGAAAACTTCTAAACTGTAAGAGAATAACTCCTGTTTGTTAAGGCCATCCCATTTGTGGTATATTCTTGCCAGAGCAGTACTAGGTAACCAGAACAGGCATATCTCCAAAGGGCTTATCTTTAAAATTTTTTGAAAGCTGTAACATGTCAACATCAAGAAGACAAATATTCCTATTCAAAAATGGGCATAGGATATGAACACACTTCAGCAAAGAAGAAATTCAGGCAGCCAACAAACATATAAAGAAATGCTCATGATCATTAGTCATTAGATATAAATCAAACAACAATGAGATATCATCTCACCCAAGTAATAATAGCAAAGTTCCACAAGACAGAAAACAACAAATGCTGGTGAGGATGTGGAGAGATTTGAATTCTCATATATTGCTGATGGGAGTATAAAATTGTACAACCACTGTGGAAAATGGTATGACACTTTACAAATTGGAAATAGAAATACTGTTTGATCCAGGAATCCCACAACTAAGAGTATCTATTTCTTTAGGATACATATCTAAAGAAGTGAGATATGAGAGACAAATAGATATACTCACATCCATATTAATTGCAACTCTATTCACAATACCAAAGAGATGGAAACAGCCTAAGTGCCCATCAATGGATGTATGGATATCCTACCTCTGGTAGATACACACAATGGAATACTATGCAATATTAAAGAATAATGAAGAATCCACAAATGGTCTCATAATGTAGATGAAGGATATTATGCTAAGTGAAATAAGTTAATCACAGATGGATAAATATTGCATGGGTATGATATTATAGAAAGACAAGGAAAGGTTACAGAAGGAAATAAATTTTCTTTGTTGATTACCAGGAATGGGAATGAATGGAAGGGAAAATTGCTTGCTAGTTAAGAGACAGGTATTAGTTTGGGTGAAGGGAAGGAAATATAACCAAAGCAAGTGACCAGCACAATGTAACTAAGGAAAAAGAAGACATTGAGAGGTGCATGAGAGGTACAGACAACAAAGGTACATACTATTACCTTCACAAAACTGTGTTTTCAGTAAAAACATACATTGATCAATGGGTAGATACATAGGTAGACAGACAAGATGATCAGTTAGGTATAGGTGAACAGGTATATACCCATGACTATATATAGTTTTGTTGTTGTTGTTGTTGTTGTTATGTGCCATCGAGTCGGCCCCGACTCATAGCG
>NW_006921663.1:5183234-5184386 GCF_000298275.1 Orycteropus afer afer
CCTTCCAAGGAGTGGCTGGTGGGTTTGAACCGCCAGCCTTCTGGTGAGCAGTCAAGTGCCTTAGGCACTATGCTACCTTAAAAGCTTGTGAGTGGACATCTAATATTCAGTTATTGGTCTCTCTTTGTCTTGACCAAAGAAGAGTGAAGAAAATTAAGGACACATGGAAACAGTTAGTCCAACGGACAAATGGACCAAGGGCACATCAGCCTGTGTGATCCTGAGACCAGAAAAACTAGATGGTGCCAAGCTACTAAAGGCAACCGCTTGGAAAGGGATCAAAATTAGAGAGCCTGGATAGAAAGGGAGAAAAATGTGGAATAAAATTTAGAAACATAAAAAAGACCAGGATCACTCATTGAATTGACACTGGGGAAACCCCTTTGGGCCTGGAATTGAACTCCCTCCCATGGCTTAAATCTTTGCTGAAAAATAGACAGGCTTATGAGCTGAACAATTACACCAAGGAGATGCACCTCTTAGAACAATCAACCATGGGAGGTCGCAGTGGCAGTATTTGTGTAGGTAGAAACCTAGAGAACAGGAATGCACAAATAGGAAGGACACGGGAAGGTTAAGCCCACAAAGGAAGTGGGAAGAGAGCTATGGGGTTTGTAACCATTGTGGAGATTGTAACCAGTGTCAAGAAATAAAATGTATATAAACTGTTGAATGGAGAAAGAATCTGCTCTGTAAAATTTCACTCAAATCACAGGAAAAAGTTTAAAGAAGAAAGAAAGAAAGAAAACTATTGGAAGTAATAGTAGAATTGAGCAAGATTGTAAGATATAAGAACAATGTGTAAAAATCAATGGGGTTCCTTTGCACTAACAAAGAGTACTCCAAAAAAGAAATCAAGGAAACAAGACCATTTACAGTAAACTCAAATCAATAAAATTAGCACTCAAGAAAAAAAGTAGCACTCAAGAGATGCTATCTTCTGACCTCCACTAACTTCACATGAAGAAGAATCAACATCAGCAGCCCAAGACTTACTCCTATGAGGCCAGACATACTACCACACTCCCAACTTTTTTCCAATTCTCACACCAACCTTCCCTCCCATGTCACTCACTGCTTCTCTGCTGGTGTGTTGGATTGGGTTCTCTAGAGAAACACAAAAACCAGCAAAGTATATATATATATATATTT
>NW_006921663.1:5184486-5192462 GCF_000298275.1 Orycteropus afer afer
GGGGGATGGGGCCCAGGGCCGTCTGGCTTTCGCACGCACGGCAGAGGAGTTCAAGTCACAAAGTTCGTCTCTGGAGAGAGATGGGGCCTGGAGTCGTCTGGTTCCCGTAAGCACAGTAAAGCCGAGGGAATCAAGCTGACACGCAGTGCGCTACTCACTGTTCCCGACAAAGGAAAAAAATCCGAAAACCTCCATGGCGAGCAGCGAGCTGTTCGCTCCAGGAAGTATATAGTCCGGAATGCCGTTCTTCCAGTTTGTCCCTGGGATAGTATTACAGGTAGGCCACACCCCTGGGGAAACTCCCCTTGGGCAGACCGGCCGCTCAGAACTCAGTCATGTGATCCATCATGGGAACCACCACTCACAACTGGAGTCCAGCCAAGTTGACACATCTTCAATTATCACAGCTGGGTTTGATATTTCATTGCAAAGGCCACACAGAACTCATAGACAATACTCATTATTATGGAGTTTGTTAGGGAAGTAACAGGTTACAGTTCAGATCAGGAATTAATCTAAGCAAGAATAAAAATACTTGTTTGGTGAAAATTATTTTAGTCTACTACAAGAGACTAGGAGCTCTGGTAGTATAGTGCTTAAGGCAGTTGACTGCTAACCAGGATGCTGGCAGTTCAAACCCACTAGCCACTCCTCGGAAGGAAGATGGGGCAATCTACTTCCTTAGTGATACTGCCTGGGAAACCCAAGGAGGGGTTGCTATGAGTCAGGTCTGACTCAAAGGCACATAACAACAGCAACAACAACAACACAAGAGACTAAAGGAGGCCTTAAAAATGGAAAGATATCTTGTGCTCATGAATGATTATAGTCAAAATGTCAATTCTACCTAAAGCAATCTACAGATACAATGCAATCTCAATATAAATCCTAACAACAATATTTACTGAAATGGAAAAACTAATGTACAACTTTATATAGAAAGCAAAGAAACCCTGAAAAGCTAAAGAAATAATGAAGAACAAGAACAAAACAGGAAGCTTCATCTTCCATTATCAAAATATATTATTTTCTTGTTGTTAGGTGCCAGCAAGTTGGTTCTGACTCATAGTGACA
The DNA here is from genome assembly GCF_000298275.1 of Orycteropus afer afer. NCBI lineage: Eukaryota > Metazoa > Chordata > Mammalia > Tubulidentata > Orycteropodidae > Orycteropus > Orycteropus afer. Next base: position 5,185,561 of record NW_006921663.1, read on the forward strand.
TCATGTAAGCCAGAATGAAACATTGCCCTGTCCTGCACATCTACACACTTGTGACTATGTTTGAGGCCCTTTTATAACCCACTATGTTAATCTATCTTCTTGAGTGTCTTTCCTTTTTCTCTGACTCAGTACTGTACCAAGAATGATGTCTTTCTTTAAGGACTGATCCTTTCTGATAACATGTGCAAAGTATTTGAGACAAAGTCTCATTTCCTTGCCTCCAAGAAGCATTTTGGTTCTGCTGCTTCTGAGATAGAATTGTTTGTTCTTCTGGCAGGACACCATATACTCAATATTCGTTGTTATCACCAACTTCAAATGCATCGGTTCTCCTTCACACTTCCTTATTCATTGACTTTATTTATGCATGTAACGTGACTGAAAATACCATGGCTCAAGTTGAGTTCTCCTTAGTCCTCAAGGTGACATGTTTGTTTTTGAACATTTTAAAGGGGTCTTTTAAAGAAGATTTTCCCAATGCAATATGCCTTTTGATTTATTAAATGCTACTCCCATGAGTATTGATTGTGAATGTAAATAAAGTGAAATCCTCGATAAATTCAATATTTTCTTCATTTATTGTGATGCAGTTTATTGGTCCAGTTGTGAAGATTTTTATTTTATTTTTTTATGTTGAGATATAATCCCTACTGAAGACTGCAGTCTTTGATCTTCATCAAGTGCTTCAAGCCCTCTTCACTTTCAGCAAGCAATGTTGTATCATCTACATATCACAGGCTGTTGATGAGTCTTCTTCCAATCCTGATGCTATGGTCTTCTTTATACAGCCTAGATTCTTGGATTATCTGCTCAACATACAGATTGTATAAGTATGGTGAAAAGATACTGCTTTAACGCATATTTTTTCTGACTTTAAACTATGCAGTATCCCCTTGTTCTGTTTGAATAACTGCCTCTTGCTCTTTGTATATGTTTTGCATGAACACAATTAAGTGATCTGGAATTCCCATTCTTTGCATTGTTCTCTATTCAACACAGTTGAATAACTTTGTACAGTCAATAAAACATAGGTAAACATCTTTCTGGTAATTTTTTGTTTTCAGCAAAGATACATGTGATATCAGTAAGGATGTTCTTCAAGCCACATACTTTTCTGAATCCAGTTTGAGTTTCTGGCAGTTCTTTGTCAATGTACTGCCATAACTGTTTTTGTATTCTCTTCAGAATAATTTTACTTGCATGTGTTATTGATGATATATATTTTTTAATTTTCACATTCCATTGGATCACCTTTCTTTGGAATAGACACGTATATGGATCTTTTCCTGTTGTTTAACCAGGAATCTGTCTTCCAAATTTATTGGCATAAATGAGTGAGCACCTGCAGGGCTGCAACCATTTGGTGAAACCTCTCAATGGATATTTCATCAGTTCCAGGACCCTTGTTTTTCACTGATGTATTCAGTGACGTTGGGAATTTTTCCTTCAGTACCATGGATCCTTGATCATATGCAAGCAACTGAAATAATTGAACATTGACCAATTCTTTTTGGTGCAGTTACTCTGTGTATTCTTCCTTTTCTTTTGATGTTTCCAGAGACTTTAAATTTTTGCTCATAGAGTCCTTCAGTATTGCAACTCATGGCTTGAACTTTTTCTACATTTTTCTCAGCTTAAGAAATACCAAATCTGCTTTTGGTTTTGTGACTCCAGGTCTTTGTACATTTCATTATAATACTTTACTTTGCCTTCTCAAGCTGCCCTTGGAAATCTTCATTCAGGTCTTTTTTACTTCATTTTTTTCCTTCACTTTAGCTACTTTCATTTCAAGAGCAAATTTCAGAGTCTCTTCTGACATCCATTTTGGTAATTTTATTCTTTCCTGTTTTCTTAATGACCTTTTGCTTTCTTCGTGTATGATGTTATTGATGTCATCCCTCAATTTGTCTGGTCTTGAGTAATTAGTGTTCAATATATCCAATATATTCTTGAGATGATCTCTAAATTCAGGTGGGATTTACTTAGAATCCAGTTTGAAATCTGGCAGTTATCTCTCAATGTACTGCTATAACGGTTTTAGTATTATCTTCAGCATGATTTTATTTGCATGTGTTATTAATGATACTTTTTGATAATTTTCACATTCCATTGGATTACCTCTCTTTGGAATAAGATATGTTTGTCATTTATCAAGCTGAAAGAACTGAAGAAAAAATTCAAGCCTTGTAGGGGCTCTATGGGAAAAATATTGAATGATAGATCATCAAAAGAAGATGGAAGTAATACACAAAATCACTGTACCAGAAAGAACTGGTTGATGTTCAACTATTTCAGGAAGCAGCATATGATCAAGACCTAATGCTATTGAAAGAAGACGTTCAAGTTACACTGAAGAAACTGGCAAAAAACAAGGCTGCAAGAATAGGTGGAGTACTCATTCATATGTTTTAACCAATAGATGTGGTGCTGTAGGAGCTTACTTACCTATGCCAAGAAATTTGGAAAACAGCTCCCTGGCCAACTGACTGGAAGAGATACATATTTGTGCCCATTCTAAAGAAAGATGATCCAACAGAATGTGGAAATAATAGTACAGTATCATTAATATCAAATGCAAATAAAATTTTACTGAACATAATTTACAAATGGTTGCAACAGTATATTGACAGGGAACTTTAAGAAATTCAAGCTGGACTCAGAAGAGGACACAGAAAGAGGGATATCATTGTTAATGTCAGATGAATCTTGGCTGAAAGCAAAGAATACCAGAAAGATGTTTACCTGTGTTTTATTGACTGTGCAAAAGCAATCAACTGTGTGGATAATAATTAATTATGGATAACATTGCAAATAATGGGAATTCTAGCACACTTAATAGTGCTTATGAGGAACTTGAACATAGACCAAGAGGCGTCATTTGAACAGAACAAGTGGATACTGTATGGTTTAAAAGAAGGAAGGGTTTGCCTCAGTGTTGTGTCCTTTCACCATATGCATTCAATATGTATGCTGAGCAAATAATCTGAGAAGCTGGACTATATGAAGAAGAATGCAGCATCAGGATTGGAAGAAAACTCATTACCAACCTGCAATATGCAGATGACACAACCTTGCTTGCTGAAAGTGAACATGACTTGAAACACTTGCAGATGAAGACCAAAGATTACAGTTCTCAGTATGGATTACACCTCAAGATAAAGAAAACAAAAATCCTCACAACTGGACAAATATGTAGCATTACATACATGGAGAAATGATTGAAGTTATCAAAGACTTCATTTTACTTGGATCTACAATCAACACCGAAGAAAGCAGCAGTCAAGAAATCAGACATCAGACAGCAGTGGGCAAATCTGCTTCAAAAACCTCTTTAAAGTGTTAAGAAGCACAGATGTCACTTTGAAGGCTAAGGTGCACCTAACCTAAGCCATGGTATTTTCAACCATCTACTATGCATGCAAAAGCTGAATAATGAATAAAGAAGACTGAAGAAATGTTGATGACTTTGAATTTTGGTATTGACAAAGAATACTGAAAATACCATAGACTGCCAGAAGAACTAACAAATCTGTCCTGGCAGAAGTGTAGCCAGAATGCTCCTTAGACTTGAGAATGGCCAGACTTCATTTCATCTATTTTGGTCACATTGTCAGAAGGGATCATACCCTAGCAAAGAACATCATGCTTGGTAAAGTAGAGGGTCATCAGGAAAGGGGAAGACCTTCAATAAGTTGGATTGACACTGTGGCTACAATGATGGGCTCAAATATGACAAGGATTGTGAGGCTGGTGCAGGACCAGACATGGTTTCATTCTGTTGTACATGTAGGTCACTATGAGTTGGAGTCAACTTGACGGCACCCAACAACAACAATATACTCAAGGTTGTACTTTGGCTCTGGTAGGCTTGTTTTCATTTTCTTCAACTTTAACTTGAACTTCTCTAGGAGCAAATGATGTTTTACTCTGTAATGAGATCTTGTCCTTGTTGTGACTGATAATATGGAGCTTCTCTTTCCACCATGCAATTGATTTTATTCCTATCTATGTTATCTGGTGAGGTCCACATATATAATGAATACTTTAGTCTTGTAAAACACTATCATGTGATCTTCTATGTTGTTTCTATCTCAAAGGCCATATTTTCCAACTACTGATACTTCTTACTTCTAGTTTGCATATTCCAATCAACAGTAATTATCCATGCATCGTGATTACATACTTGATCAATTTAATACTGTAAAAGTTGGTAAAAAATATTCAATTTATCTTTGACCTTAATGGTTGGTGTATGGATTTGAAGATAATCATATTAGTTGGTCTTCCTTTAGGCTTATGTATATGTTATCCTTTCACTGACAGCATTGTACTTCAGGATAGATCTTCAAATGTTCTTTTTGACAGAGATTGCAATGTTTCTTCTCTTAAATTAGTCATTTCACTATAGATTGTTGTTGTTAGGTGCCATCGAGTTGACTCTGACTCATAGTGACCCTCCATACCACAGAATGAAACACTGCCTGGTCCTGCACCATCTTCACCATCCTTGCTAGGCTTGATCCCATCATTACAGCTACTGTGTCAATCCATCTCCTTGAGGGTCTTCACCTTCTTCACTGACCCTCCCCTTTACCAAGCGTGATATCCTCCTCCAAGGGATGGTCCCTTCTGACAACATGACCCAAGTATGTGAGATGGAGTCTGGCCATTCTCACTTCTAAGGAGCATTCCAGCTGCACTTCTTCCCAGACAGGTTTGTTGTTCTTCTAACAGTCCTTGTATTTTTCATATTCTTCACCAACACCACAATTCAAAGTCATCAATTCTTCTTTGGTCTTCCTTAGTCATTGTCCAGCTTTTACATGCATAGGAGGTGGTTGGAAATACCATGGTTTGGGTTAGGCATAGCTTATTCTTCAAAGTGACATCTTTGATTCTTACCACTTTAGAGAGATCTTTTGATGCAGATGCTATATAATGTCTGGGGAGCTCTGATGGCATAATGCTTAAGACATTTGACTGCTAACTAGAAGTATTGCAGTTCTAACACACCAGCCACTCCTCAGAAGGAAGGTTGGGCAACCTACTTCTGAAGTGATACCACCTTGGAAACTCAAGGAGGGGTCATTATGAGTCGGACCCTACTCAACAGCAGTAATTTTGGCTTCAAGAATGGTCTTGAAAAATTCTGTCATGAGATTTCCAGCATCACAGCCTCTAGTGTTATTGTAACATGCAAACAACCACACTATGACAAACTGACAGACAAGTGGTGGTTTTAGATCTTAGAGACTTGCTATTTTTGGTGATGGGAAAAGTGACATTGAATGTGGAGGTAATAAGCACAGCACAATGAAAGTAAAAACAAATGTTTGAGCACATAAGGATGGGTATAGACATATTGGTAATGGGTAGATATAATTGTATACTTAAGTGGGAACAGATATAAGTATCTATAGATATTTGTGAAGACAAATACGTGGGTGCAGGTACACATATTCATTGAAAACATACATATGTATACTCTTTGGACATAATAAAACACCTTCCAAGATTGATTGACTGTGTTTGAATAGGACCATAGTCTCATGGGAGAAATCAATCAATTAATATAACATAGTTCACAAAACTTGTGATCTGCATCCTAGTGAAGTGAGCAGTGTCTGATATCTTGAAAGCTTGTGAGCAGCCATCTAAGATGCAACTGGTCTCTACTCACTAGGAGTGAAATAGTAAGAAGGTAACCAAAATCTCAGAGAAGAAATAAGGCAGCAAAAGCCACAGCTTCATCTACCCTGAAACCATAACTATATGGTGTCCAGTTACATCACTAACTGTTCTGACTAAGGTCACAATAGAGAGTCCCAGACAGATAGGATGGGAGAAAAATATGGATCAGAACACAAATTCTTAAAAAAAAAAAACAAAAACCTCACAAAAAAGGTAACAGTAGAGAACAGAGGACTCCTGAGACTATCATCCTAAGATGCTCTTTAACATAGAGCAGAGCCTATCCTCTGAGATCACCTTTTAATGAAATACCAGAGTGGGATATAAAATAAAGGAGATTACTTCTAAGATCAGTGCCCCACTTAAAAATCAAATGTACATGACCAAAAGGTCAATAATTACTCAAAAGCAAAGATGAGAGAGAAAGGAGGAGGGAAATTAGAGTGCTGGAAATGGAATGAGCCGAACATAATTAAAGAGAGTGTTGACACGTTATGATAGATGTAACTAATGTCACTGAACAATTGTCAAATGGGAAACTAACCTGCTGCAAAATCTTTCCCCAAAAATTTAATAAAAAGTATATGGAAAAAAGAAAAGAAACCACCCAGTAGAGTAAAAAAAAAAAAGAAAAGAAAAGAAAAGAAATTGTGACTAGACCATTGGAGTAAAGTTTATAATGTATGTATAAAGAAGAGTGATTGCATGATTGTGGAGGACTTAGACCATATTCAAGATTCTGGTCTTAACCCAGTACAATGGAGATGGCATAGACAAATGAACTTCATACATAATATAAACATTGAACTTTAACTTTACCAACGTTTCAAATGTTTCCCTCTCCTAACACTTCAAAATAGAATTATTTCAAATCATAAAAAATGCACTGAGTTTTGCATCCTTTTTATTATCCTTGTATTTTACCTAATTAGTTCATGTTGCAAACATGTTTGTAAGCTTTACATTAGGTTTAAGGAATATATGTAGAAATATAAAATAATTGAAGGAATTGTGTCATCAATAATAATGGGAAATCTCATTTCTAGGTGGTTTATTATTGTCCCACCTTAAACTACTTTCCATCCTTCCTTCTAAGTTAGATTACATCTGATCTACATTGTGGAATACTCATCAACTATTATATCTAGAATGGTTTGTGATTTAATTTTTTTTTTTTTTTTAGAAATATTCTCTTGTTTTTTTTAATTTTT
>NW_006921663.1:5194721-5197437 GCF_000298275.1 Orycteropus afer afer
TTATATTAATGGGTCTTCCTTGTAGGCGTATGGATATTATCCTATCACTGACAGCATTGTACTTCAGGACAGATTTTGAAACATCCTTTGTGATGATGAATGCCACGCCATTCCTTTTCAAACTGTCATTCCCAGCATAGTAGATCATATGGTTTTCTGATTCAAAATTGTGAAAACCAGTCCATTTCAGCTCACTAATGCCGAAGATATCAATCTTTATGCACTCCATTTCCTTTTTGACAACTTCCAATTTTCCTAGATTCATACTTTGTACATTCCATATCCAATGAGGTAGCCTATGATAAAGAACCAACAGTACTGAAAGAAGAAGTCCAAACTTCATTGAAGGAATTGACAAAAAATAACAAGGCTCCAGATAGTGACAGAATACCCATTGAGATGTTTCAACAAATGGATGCAGTGCTGGAGGTGCTGACTCATTTATGCCAAGAAATTTGGAAGACAGCTGCCTGGCCAACTAACTGGAAAAGATCTATTTTTGTGCACATTCCAAATAAATATGTCCAACAGAATGTGGAAATTATTGAACAGTATCATTAATATCACATGCAAGTAAAATTTTGCTTAAGAGAAATGAAAAAAATGGTTACAGCATTAACTTCCAGAAATTCAAGCTGGGTTCAGAAGAGGATGTGGAATAAGGGATATCACTGCTGATATCCAATGAATCTTGGCTAAAAGCAAAGAATATCAGAAAGATGTTTATCTGTATTTCATTGACTTTTCAAAGACATTTAACTGTGTAGATCATAACAAATTATGGATAACTTTGCCAAGTATGAGAATTCCAGAACACTTAATTGTGCTCAAGATGCTGTCATTCAAACAGAACAAGGAGACACTGCATAGTTTAAAATCATGAAGGGTGTGTATCAGGGTTGTATCTTTTCACCATGCTTATTCAGTCTGTATGCTGAGCAAATTATCCAGGAAGGTGGACTATATGAAGAATGTGGCATCAGGATTGGTGGAAGACTCATTAACAACCTGCCATATGCAGATGACACAATCTTGCTTCCTGAAAGTGAAGATGTCTTGAAGCATTTACTGATGAAGATCAAAGACTACAGTCTTAAGTTTGGATTACACCTCAACATAAAGAAAATGAAAATCTTCACAACTGGACCAATACATATCATGATGAATGGAGAAAAGAATGAAGTTGTCAGGGATTTAATTTTACTTGGATCCACAATCAATACCCACAAAAGCAAAAGTCAAGAAATCAGTTGCCACATCGCACTGGGCAAATCTGATGCAAAAGACCTCTTTAAAATGTTAAGAAGCAAAGACATCACTTTGAAGACTAAGGTGTACCTAACCCAAGCCATGGTATTTTCAGTTGCCTCATATTCATGTGGAAGGTGGACAATGAGCAAGGAAGACTGAACAAGAATTGATGTTTTTGAGTTCTGGTGTTGGTGAAGAATACTGAAAGTACTGTGGACTGCCAGAAGAACTAACAAACCTATCCTGAAAGAATTGCAGCTGGAATGCTCCTTGGAAAAAAGATTAGCCAGACATCATCTCACCTAGTTTGTTCATAATGTAAGAAGAGACTATTCTCAGAAAAGGATATCATGCTTGGTGAAGTAGAGGGTTAACAAAAAAAGGGAAGACCCTCAACAAGATGAATTGGCATAGTGGCTGCAATAATGCACTCAAGCAAGAGTGTGAAGATGGCACTGGACTAGGCAATGTTTAGTTCTGTTGTTTATAGGGTCACCATCAATGAGAGCTGACTTAATGGCACCAAACAACAACAAACAAAAACATATAAATTTTGAATACATATGCATCATTCACTAATGTTGACATTCTTTTGGAATTCTATGACACCAAATGTATTTCAATGGAAAAATATCATGAAAACTATAATGGTAATACAGCAAAGATAGAAATTAATAACAAAATCGTAGCTTAAAATTTTTGTATACATACAATCTTAAAGAGGAATCTTGAATAAAAGAGGAAATCATAAGCAAAGTTATACAAAGCACTTAGGACCAAGTGATGATGAAAGAAACTACAAGCCAGCATTTTTTAGACAACAACTACTGCTGTTCTAAGAGAGAAATTTAGAAGGTGAGAGGAATGAAGATATGACTATATGGGGAAAATAACAACAACAGACACAGAATCAAGAAAAGAACTTCAAGCAGGGAGGAGGGCCATAATCCAGAAATTGCTTAATGATTTTGGATAAGTGATGTTTCTAAAGCATATGTTCTGTAAGAATGTTCAGGTATATAGTAGAGCTGACAAGGGACAAGGCTGTGGTGACTTCTTAGCCACAGCCAGCTACCCAGAAGAAGTGAGTAGTTGAACCTGTGGGCTCGGAACCATAGTACTAGGGAATATCAAGCTCAATTGGCATAACATCCTACACAAAAATATTGTTCCACATCCTACTTTGGTGAGTAGCGACTGGGATCTTAAAAGCTTGCAAGCATCCATCTAGATGCAGCAATGGGTTTCTCCTCATCCAGAGCCAAGGAGAATGAAGACACATGAAAAACAATTAGTCCAAGGGACTGGTACACCATGCAATCCTTGGCCTATATGACTGTGAGATGAGAGTAACTAGATGGTGTCCACCTATCACTGTCAACCACTCGGAGGGGATTCTGTACAGGAGATCCTGGATAGAGTGGGAGAACTATGTGAAACAAAACTCAAAACTATATGTATGTAT
>NW_006921663.1:5197537-5204585 GCF_000298275.1 Orycteropus afer afer
GACTCGACGGCACATAACAACAACATACAGTTTCCAAGGCTGTAAATCTTTATGGAAGCAGACTGCCTCACCTTTCTGCTGGAGTGGCTGGTGAGTTCCAACTTATCTTTTGGTTAGCAGCCATATGTTTTAATCAGTACACCATCAGGCTCCTTGTGGTAAATATGCAGATAATAAAACATTTGCCATTTCAACAGCCTTCACATGTACAGTTCAGTGATATTAAATATGTTCATCATGTTACTCAGTCATGACCTACCCCTGAATTTGTTCATCATTCTTAACACAGGCACTAAACAAAAACTGCCTGATGTGCCATAGTTTTAATAGAGTTACATTCTCACAAGCAAGGATAGTAATGGTTTAACATAAAAAGTTTCAATACAATAAGATAATTTGAAATTTCTCTGAGCTTGTAGAAATTCAGAGGATGGATTTTTGGTTTTTCAGCACTTCATAGTTAACAACAGAAGTAGCTCTTCTAGCAAGATTAAAAGAAAATTAAGATTTAGTAAAACAAAGGAAGAAAATGTTACTTGAGATGAATTTTAAAAAAATTTCCTTAGAAAATGAGATTCTCTGATATAGTTTTTTCATGCCCAGACTTCCTTTACCTGAAGTCCTATTACCAGATGTTTCTTGATGCATTTATAGTGATATATTGATTTCTTTAAAAGAATAATTTGGTATCATCCAGATGTGCCTAACGATAAGGAAAGGTTAGTGTAGAAAGTCTATGATTATTATTAAAACACTTTCTCAAATTAAAGTGTCAGATTTCAGTGAGGGAATATTGAATCAAAGAAGTGAAAGGGCATAAGAAATTGAGCAATGGTTCAATTTTGTAATAGAGGTGATTTATCTTGTTTATTTATTTATTTTTTATTAAACTTGTATTAGCCATGTGCTTTGCGTTGACTGGGAGCTCTGGTAGTGTAGTGCCTAAGGCATTTGACTGCTAACCAGAAGGCTGGGGGTTCAAACCCACTTGCCACTCCTTGGAAGGAAGGTTGGACAATCTACCTCCATAGTGATACTGCCTTGGAAACCCAAGGAGGAGTCCCTATGAGTTGGATCCAACTCAAAGGCAGTACATTTGGTTTTTGGTTTGGTTTTCATTGACTGGAATATTTCTCACCAATCTCCTTGAAAAAGAAAGATAATATGCCTTACTTCCATTTTTGGATTAAGAAAATGATTCCAAAATAACTAACATGGCTTGCCTAGAGGAACAGAAAAATTTAAAGAATTTGGAGTTGGAATTCTGATTATCAAGTCACTCAAATTTCAGACTATAGAATCAAACCATCTCTTATGTTAAGACAATTACTTTGTTTTATTTAGTCATTCATTCATTAAATATTTATTTTGCATCTGCCATATCACTGATAATGGATTTTATGATGCCATGATTCCATATTCCTAGGAACTCATAGTAATTGGATAAGCATGAATCTATATAAACCACAGAGTGTGATTATATGTGCTAAAAACTGTATGTATATTAGAAAGGGAAGAGATGTCTGGGTTACACATTTGGAAAAGATTGTCAGGAGAATAAAAGTTGATTTGGATTGTGTGTGTGATTTATAACTTTAATGTACAAACATGTAATGAAATCATACCATACTTTTGGCTCAGGAAAAATTGATGTTTGTGTATAATATTGGATAACAAATTGAGATTGGTTGCATTGTGTCTAGTTAGAGCAGAGCCTGTAAATCAGGAAAAATAATTTGGTTTGAGGATGGAACCCACTGATGGCATTTCCTAAAGGAATGATGTGGTCAAAGTGGCAACTGAAGAAGGGTATTTTGTAAGATCTGCCAGAGGATCTACAGTGAAAAACAAACCAACAAACAAAAATGGTTGCCAATGAATTGATTTTGACTCGGTAATTCCATGTGTGTCAGAATAGAACTGTACTCCATAGGGTTTTTAATGGCTGATTTTTTTTGGAATTAGATCACCAGAACTTCTTTTGAGGCACCACTGCATGCAATGAAACTGCCAACATTTTAGTTAGCAGCCAAGCATGTTAACCAGTGGCACCACCAATGACTCCAAGCAACAGTTAAGTATCAGCAAATTCTAACTCATGAGCTTTGGCAATAAACAAATATGAAGACCTCTAGTTGGGATTAGAGATTAAGGGAAAGATGGAGGAGAGAAACTGGAGAAAAATAATCAGCAGGATTTTATGCTCAATTTACTATGGAGTATGAAGAGGAGGGTGAGATTTAGGAGACTCCAAGTTTTCCAGCCTGGAGGATATGCTCAATAAAATTATATGGTACTAAACAGGTGTAATTGGTATTGAACATTTGATTTACTGTTACGAAGTGATAGGAGATTGGACATCATTGACTGACATTTGTGAAATACTTCATTTGGGGCAGTGAAAATTACATCTGGATACATCCCCTGATTGTTAGATTACCAGACAAGAGTTTTGGTGAGAGGACAGGATTAGAGATGGAGATTATTAACATTCTTAGGGAGGCTTATAAATAAGTAACACTTCTCTTCCCTATGTGAATTATAATAAACTGAGCATAAATCATAATTATGAGGAAGATAGGAGTATAAATATCACCTTTATTGCAGATACAGCGAATATAAAAGAAAGTCACTCATAATCATGGACAAGAAGGCTTTCTATATTAAACTCAAGGATTAGCAAGATTTGCCATCTCATTACAGGCAGCTTATACTATGAAAAGCCTCTTCCCATGGAGATCTGACTCAGTAAAACTCAAGGCATGGAGTAGAACAGCAGAATTCATATATTTTGTGGTGGGACTGGCTTTAAAGAGAAAATATATATAACCATTTATTTTCTTCCAAAATCTCCAATAAGATTAAATAGAATCTTATTTAATCTCTAAAAATAGGTCAACAGGATTTCCCTAAAGTCACTACTTCTGATGAATGGGAAAGAACCATCTTCTTCTCTCCCCATTCCATCACATTTAGGAGTACTGTTCATGGAGATGATGTCTTGGAACCAAAAACCATTTCTTTGCATTTTATATCTACAACCTAACTTATGCATAGTGCCTGGAAAATATTAGTTACTCAACAAATATTTTTTGGTTAAATGTATAGGTAAAATTGACAGCTAAAGATGTGTAAATTGGTGACTTTCCATCAGTTGTTGTTGTTAGGTGCAATAGAGCCAGTTCCAACACATAGTGACACTATGCACAACAGAATATAACAATGGCTGGTCCTGCACCATACTTACAATAGGTGGCATGCTTGAGTTCATCATTGAAGTCACTATGTCAATCCATCTTGTTAAGGGTCTTCCTGTCTTTTGCTGACTCAAGTCTTTTTACCAAGCATGATGTCCTTCTCAAGGGACTGGTTCCTCCTGATAACATTTCCAAAGTATGTGAGATGAAGGAAGTTTCACCATCATCATTTCAAAGGCACATTCTGGCTGTACCTCTAAGACAGACTTTTTTCATTCTTCTGGCAATCCACAGTGCATTTAATATTCTTTGCCAACATCATCATTGAAATGTAACAATTCTTCTTCAGTCTTCCTTATTCTTTGTCCAAATTTTGGATGCATGTTTAACATACCATGGTTTGGGTGAGGCACATCTTACTCCTCAAAGTGGTATCTTTGCTTTTCAAAAATTTAAAGAAGCTTTTTGCAGTAGAGTTGCACAATGTATTATGTTGTTTAATTTTTTGACTGCTGGTTCCATGTGCATTGATTATGAATCCAAGTAACACGAAATCCTTGACAACTTCCAACTTTTCTCCTTTTACCATGTTGTTCCTCATTGGTCCAATTGTGAGGATTTTATTTTCTTTAAGTTGAGGTGTAATGCACAGTGATGGCTGTAGTCTTTGATCTACATCAATATGTGCTGCAAGTCCTCTTCATTTTCAGCAAGCATGGTTGTGTCATCTGCATATCACAGGTGGTTAATGAGTTTTCCACTAATCCTGATGCTGTGTTCTTCTTCATATAGCCAGCTTCTTGGACTATATGCTTTACCCTGAATTTAAACTTCTTTGGAAACAAAGGTATTTGCTAACATGAGGTCATACTGGAATATGATGGATTCTAATCCAATCTGAGTGATGTCCTTTTAAAAGAGCAGAGGAGAAACAGAGACTGACAGAAGAAACATACCAATCATGTGACCCTTCAGCTGCAAGCCAAGGAATGCCTACTGCTACCTAGGAGTTAGGAGGTGTGGAATAGATTCTCCCTCAAAGCCGAAGAAGGAATGAACCTGCCTTAAATCCTGACCTCAGATTCTCAACCTCCAGAACTATAAGAAATGAAATTTCTGTTCTTATAAGCCACCCAGTGTGTGGGGTTTTGTATAATACCCCTAGGAAACTAACGTGTTCTTGTTGTTGTTATGTGCTGTCGAGTTGGACTCGACTCACAGAGACGGGATTTCTGAGGCCGTATCGGTATGGGAGTAGATTGCCCGACTTTCCTTCTGAGGAGTGGCTGGTGGGTTTGAACTGCCAGCCTTCTGGTTAGCAGTCAAGTGCCTTAGGCACTATGCATGGACAGCTAAAAATGATCAGAGCACTTGGCATAGATTAAGAATCTTTGGGTCTAAGAGGGATGTTTCTTTTAGATGATGATCATGTTTTCCTTTTTATTGTAGTTTTAGAATACTTCCATTAATGTCTTCTTTTGTTTTTCACATTTTATGAAATTTTGGACAGATGACACACATCCTGTTTTTGTGGTTCCAGTTAGGTGGTAAATGAAATGTTGTCATACAACGATTGCTATATTATCTCCTTATCCCAGTGGCAAAACACATTTTTCAGCCTTAACAACCTTCAATATATTATACCGAATTATTTAAGACTTTTTTGTATGCATGGAACATTAACAATTCAAGTGAATGAAGCAGAATTAGAAGTTATAATAAAGATATAGTTTTGTCTTGAGGGACTATTTATCAAGAATGTAGTGTGGGCTTCAGAAAGCAGACACACATTATTCCTTTTCCAATTCTTACCTCTGTTCCTCTGTGTACTGGTTCCTCTATACAATTCTGGGGATTATACATACCCTCCTGTCAAAAATTTGACTGGATTAATACTCCAATCTCTTATTCACAATTATAGGCAATACATTCAACCCATGCAAATCTCTATAATGGCTCCCAGTTCTCTGCACAAGTAAAAGGTGAATGGTTTTGAGGAGGTAGAATTTCCAGGAAATACAAAATTTATAAAAGACTTCCTTTTGCACACACACACATGCACACACATATGGAAAGATACTGTGCACATAAAACGTGAATAAAACAAATAATAAGAATGAAGAGGAAAAGTGAAATGCAGTCAGAGATAATAATAACGAAACCAAAAACCAAACCCACTGCCATCGAGTCAGATCTGACTCATAGCGACCCCTCCTTGGGTTTCGGAGGCAGTATCACTAAGGATGTAGATTGTCCAAACTTCCTTCCGAGGAGTGGCTGGTGGGTTTGAACAACTGATATTTATTAAGTGCATATTATATTCCATTAGCGTTGTTCTAAGTACTAAACATATACTAACTCACTTTATCCTCATGACAACTTTATGTGGCTCACACTATTACCAAGAAACTGAGGAATATTGTAGTCAAATAGTTTGCCCAAAGTCACACAGTAAGTGCCTGGAACATTTTAGATGTATTTAAATAAAAGCTGTTTTATTATCTTTATTTTTCCAAGCCAAATATGTTATTTTCAGTCTTATAAATATTGAAATTTCTTCACTCACCAGGCAAAACTAGAAGAAATTTCCATTAATGGAATGATTGCTAAGAAATATTGCCTGAAACTTTAGGATATCAATAACTCATAGGGCACAATGGTATTTATCTGATGTCCTCCCACAGTTGTGGGGGTTGTTAGAAGTAGAAGTTAATGTGGGAGGTTTTCTCACTACTGGAAAATCCTGCTGAAAATAAAGCAATTCAAGTCAAATTACAGGATTAATTTATATAATCCTGCCATGAAGCCATGGTTAGAAAAATGATTTTACTCCTCATTAACCTTTCCAGATCCCTTTGTTTATAGAACTTTTTGTTTCTGTCATGGTAGAGTGGAAGTAGGCAGTGGACAGACAATATGGACATTTAAATGACTCAGCAATTTTAGCTGGAAATTTTAATACTTAGAAATGATTTAGATCATATTAACAAAACCGAAAAACATAGAATGTTTAAAAATCACATTTTATACGTTTGATTTTATATGTATGTAAACATATAGGTTTAAACTTATTGATATTATATATCAATACACACATATACGTGTGTGTGAGTGTGTGTCTATGTGTGTGCATATGTACATTTGTTATTAATTGCCAACAAGACAATTCTGTCTCGTGGTGACCTCATGTGTAGAGAATAGAACTGCCTCCTAGGGTTTTCAACGCCTGTGACTTTTTGGAAGCAGATTGCTAAAACTGTGTTCCAAGGGGCCTCTGGTTGGGTACAGACCTCCAAATTTTTGACTACTAATCAAATGCTTAACCATTTGGACTACCCAGGGACTCATATCTCTATCTGAATTTAATATATAATAAACAAAATCTGAAGAATAGATTTGATGCGTTGAACATCAATGACCAAAGACCAGATTAGTTGTAAGATGACATCAAGAACATCATACATGAAGAAAGCAAACAGTCATTAAAAAGGCAGGAAAGAAAAAGAAGACCAAAGTGTGTCAGAAGAGACTCTGAAACACTCTTGAGTGGAGAGTAGCTAAAGCAAATGGAAGAAATGATGAAATAAAAGAACTGAACAGAAGATTTCAAAAGGTAGTGAGAAGACAAAATAAAGTGTTATAATGAAATGTGCAAAGACTAAGAGGAAAGAACATGCTTGGCACTTTCTCAAGCTGAAAGAACTGAAGAAAAAATTCAAGTCTCGGGTTGCAATATTGAAAGATTATATGAGCAAAACATTGAATGATGCAGGAAACATCAGAAGAAGATGGAAAGAATACAAAAAATCATTGTACCAAAAATAATTGGTTGGTATTCAACCTTTTTATGA
>NW_006921663.1:5210241-5218766 GCF_000298275.1 Orycteropus afer afer
GTGCCTAAGGCACTTGACTGCTAACCAGAAGGCTGGCGGTTCAAACCCACCAGCCACTCCTTGGAAGGAAGATAGGGCAATCTTCTACTTCCATAGTGATACTGCCTCGGAAACCCAAAGAGGGGTTTGCAACAACTACATATATATAAACAGGTTTGTTGGTCTGATAGAACCTGGAGAAACTCCTGAGACTATGGCCCCTAGCCACCCTTCAGGTCTGGAATTGAACTCACTCTTGTGGCTTCCAACCAAATAAAAACCCAGCATATGTGGCTGAACATTTACATCAAGTAGATACTATACTCCTTGGAGAGATCAATCATGGGGGAACACATGGGACAGGAATGCATGGGAAGGAAGGGCACAGAAAAGAGGTAACTATGAGGAGCTCTGGTAGCATAGTGCCTAAGGAACCTGACTAACCAGAAGGCTGGTGGTTCAAACCCACCGGCCACTGTTCAGAAGGAAGATGGAGCAATCTACTTCTGTAGTGATACTGCCTCAGAAACCCAAGGAGGGGTCGCTATGAGTCGGGTCCGACTCAACAGCAAGTAAAAACAACATGGGGACGAAGTGGGAAGAGAGCTGTTACATTGTGAGAAATTGTAATCAATGTTGTGAGACAAAAAGTATATGAGCTGCTGTATGGAAAATGAATCTGCGCTGTAAATTTTCACCAAAATCACAATAAAATTAAAAAAAAAACGACGCACAATTCTTTCAGTTTTATGCTGTTGAGTTTTTTAAAAAAGAAGAAGCAGCAGAAGATGGGGGAGGAAGTAAAGAGTAATAGTAAGGACATTTAGTTTGCTATACTAACAGGAAAAGCCCATCTCATTCACAGATTACTACAATCTTCTGCTTTACTATCCAGCGGATTCTTTCCTGTTTTCTAGCTTTCAGAGAAAAATAAAGAGTAGAGCAAGCTCTCTCACCTCTCAGCTTCCTGGCAGAATCTATGTCCTAAGAATCTTCTGTATCTAGGTAGTGCAATTTAAAAAATGGTAATATCACATAAATCATAAAATATTGTTCACAATTCACCTTTAACTCTCTAGTAATGAAGCAACAAAAAGAAACCCTGAAATGGGCCTATTAACCTCTTAACCATATACGTAAGATAAATATGACAACGGCAGATCATTCTAGATACTCTCATTTGGACATGAATAAATCCAATATGAATACGGATTTTAAATTATTGCTTTATCCTATAAAATTATTTTCCTTCATTTACAACATGCACCTTATCTGCATCATACAAATGCAATGGCAATTTATACTTCTAAAGTGGAAATTAACCATTTCAACCCTGATTTTCTTTACACAACACATGTACCATTTTAGATGGATTTTCCAATTTGTAAATAACTGAACTACCACTTGTCTGTCAGTTTGTCATCCTCTGGTGGCTGGAGGCTATGGCATTGATGTTTCAAGTACCAGCAGGGTCACCCATGATGGACAGGTTTCAGTGGAGTTTCCAGAGTAAGACAGACTTTGAAAAAGGAAGGACCCATTAACTCCTCAGAAAATTGGCCAGTGAAAATCTTATGAATATCAGTGAAACACTTAGATATATTATTCTAAAGGGTTATGATTAGCCCTGCAGCAATGTCTGATATAGTGTTAGAAGGTGAGCCCCTCAGGTTGGAAGTCACTCAAAATACCACTGGGGAAGAGCTGCCTCAACAAAATAGATCCGACATTAATGATGTGGATGAAGTAAAGCTTTTGGGACCTTAATTTATAGTGGGGCATGACTCAAAATGGAAAGAACCAGCTACAGATATCCATTAATAGTTGGAATGTTGAATGTATGATGTATGAACCTAGGAAAATTGGAAGTTGTCACAAATGAAATGCAACACAATAAGATTGATATCCTATGCATCAGTGAGCTTAAATGGACTGGAATTGGCCATTTTTAAATCAGACAATCAAATGGTCTACCATTCCAGGAATGACAAATTTAAGAGGAATGGTGTGGCATTCATCATCACAAAAAAATGTTTCAAGATCTGTCCTGAAGTACTGTACTATCAGAGGCAGGGTAATATTCATATCCCTACAAGGAAGACCAGTTAATACTATTATTCAAATTTGTGCACCAACCAATACAGCCAAAGATGAAGCAATTGAGTATTTTTAACAACTTCTGCTGTCTGAAGTTGACCAAGCATGAAATCAAGGTATATCCATTATTACTGATAATTGGAATGTGAAAATTGGAAACAAAGAAGAATCATTGGTAGCTGCAAAATATGGCCTTGGTGATAGAAATGACACCAGAGATTGCATGATAGAATTTTGCAAGACCAATGACATATTCATTGCAAATACCATTTTTTCAACAACATACATAATGACTTATAGACATGCATCTCATCAGATAGAATACACAGGAATCAGATTGACTACATCTGTGGGAAGAGGTGATGGAGAAGCTTAATATCTTCAGTCAAAATAAGGTTAGTAGCTGACTATGGAACAGATCATCAATTACTCATATGCAAGTTCAAGTTGAAGCTGAAGAAAATTAAAACAAATCCACAAGAGCCAAAATATGACCTTGGATATATCCCACCTGAATTTAGAGACCATCTGAAGAAAAGATTTTACACATTGAACACCAATGACCATGAACCAGACAAGTTGTGCGATGACATCAAGAACATCATACATGAAAAAGCAAAAGGTCATTAAAAAGACAGAAAAGAAAGAAAAGACCAAAATGAATGTCAGATGAGACTCTGAAACTTCCTCTTGAACAGAGAATAGCTAAAACAAATGGAAGAAATGACAGGATAAAACAGCTGAATGGAAAATTTCAAAAAGTGGCTTGAGAAGAAAAAGTCAATTTTTATATGAATTGTGCAAAGACCTGGAGCTAGAAAACACACTTAGCATTTCTCTGTCTGAAAGAACTGAAGAAAAAAATCAAGCCTCAAGTTAAACATTGACAGATTCTGTGGGCAAAATATTAAATGATGAAGGGATCATCAAAGGCAGATGGAAGAAATATACAAGTCACTGTAAAAAATAGAATTGGTCAATGTTCAACTATTTCAGGAGGTGACACATGATCAAGAACCAATGATATTGAAGAAAGAAGTCGTCGTGGCAATGAAGGAATTGGCAAAAACAAAGTTCCAGGAATTGATGGAATAATGCTGCACTGCAGATATTTACTCATGTATGCCAAGTAATTTGGAAGACTGCTACCTAACTAGGAGCTCTGGTAGCGTAGTGCCTAAGGCACTTGACTGCTAACCAGAAGACTGGTGGTTCAAACCCATCAGCCACTCCTCGGAAGGAAGGTTGGGCAATCTACTTCGGAAGTGATACCACCTTGGAAACCCAAGGAGGGGTCCTTATGAGTTGGGTCTGACTCGATGGCACATAACAACAACAACAACAAGCTACCTAGCTAACTGCCTGGATGAGATCCATATTTGTACCCATTCCATAGGAAGGTGATCCAACCGAATATAGAAATAATCTAACAATATCATTAATATCACACACTATCAAAATTTTACTAAGGACAATTCAAAAATGGTTGCAGTGATATATTAACAGAGAATTTCCAGAAATGCAAGCTGGATTCAGAAGAGGATGTGGAATGAGGGATATCATTGCTGATGTCAGATGGATCTTAGCTGAAAATAAAGAATACCAGAAAGAGGTTTACTTATGTTTTATTGACTATGCAAAGGCATTTAACTGTGTACATCATAATAAATTATGGATAACTTTGCATTAAATTATGGATAACTTTACAGAATCCTTAATTGTGCTCATAAGGAACCTGTATGTAGACCAGGAGGCTTTCAATCAAACAGAACAAGGGTATACTACATGGTTTAAGATTAGGAAGGGTGTGCACCAGGGTTGTGTCCTCCCCCATACCTATTCACTCATATGCTGAGCAAATAATCCAAGAAGCTGGACTATATGAAGAAGAACACAACATTAGGATTGGTAGAAGACTAAATAACAACTTGTGATATGCAGATGATACAACCTTACTTGCTGAAATTGAAGATGACTTGAACCACTTACTGATGAAAATTAAAGACAACAGTCTGCAGTATGGTTACACCTCAACATAATGAGAACGAAAATCCTCACAAAAGGACCAATAAGTGGCATCACAAAAAAATGGAGAAAAGATTGAAGTTGTCAAGGATTCATTTTATTGGAACCATGAAAGCAGCAGTCAAGACATCAGATGTTATATTGCATTGGGTAAATCTGCTGCAAAAGACCACTTTAAATTGTTGAAAAATAAAGATATCACTTTGAAGACTAAGATGTACTTAACTCAAGCCATGGTATTTACAATCATCTCACATGCATGTGAAAGATGGACAATGAATAAAGAAGGCCAAAGAAGAGTAGATGCTTTTGAGTTGTGGTGTTGGTGAAGAATAATGAATAGCATAAACTGCCAGAAAAATGAATACATCTGTCCTGGAAGAAGTGCAAATAGAATGCTCCTTGGAAACAAGAATGGCCAGACTTCATCTCACCTATTTTGTTCATATCGACAGAAAGGACCTGGAAAAGGGTATCATGCTTGGTGAAGTCAAGAGTAAGAGACAAAGGGGAAGACCCTCAACAAGAAGGCAATCTATGGTATCTTCAACAATGGGCTCAAGTATAGCAAGGATTGTGAGAATGGTGCAGGACTTGGCAGTGCTTGGCTCTGTTGCACATAGGGTTGCTGTGAGTTGGAGCTGACTCCACAACATCTAACAACAACAACAACAACAAATAACTTAAAGAGATGTGATGTTTCTTAACATCACAATTTTTTCACTGGTTGGATATGTTTTTATGGTTCCTCAATATTATTCCAGTTTGGTGTTAAACAACTGCTTCTCCTTTACTAGAAATGGGTATTTTTATAGATGTCCAATCTTACTGCCTTAGGTTTTTTAATTCAATAATTTAAAATGTTTAACAAATGTTAAGTAACTACTATGTGCTAGGTTACTAAATAATTGTTGAATAACTTAAATTACTTAATTAAAATATATAATGCAATAGATTGTACACTTATAAAAAGATCAGTTTCTAGTTTAAGTAACTGTTATGTGCTGGGTAGAAGGAGCCTTGATGATGTAGTGGTTAAAGTATCTGGCTGCTATCCAGAAGGTGGTAGTTCAAACCCACAAGCTGCTCTGCCCACAAAAGATATGGCAGTCTGCTTCTCTCAAGACTTACAGCCTTGGATACCCTCTGGGTGGTTCTACTCTGTCCTGTAAACCAAATCAAATTGATTGCCATTGAGTTGATTCTAACTCAGCAAATCAACTCCAATGTTAATAGGCAAGGAAAGGTATGAACTAGGTTAAGTGTTTCCACTTAAAAATAAAGCATTGTTTTGCTCAAGTATTTAATATTCTGATAAAAAAAAAAAAAGACCCAGTCAATAAACCAAAACTAATTGTTAAGGAGTCCATTTTGACTCATAGAGATGCTATAGAACAGAGTAGAACTGTGCCGTAGAATTTCCAAGGTTGTAATTAGGTGTTACTGTTAAATGCTTTGGTAATATCCTATGCATATTTTTATTACATTCTTAAAATATTGTTTTATAACTGTCTAAGGAGCCCTGGTGGCACAGTGCCTAAGGCATTTGACTGCTAACCAGAAAGTTGGCAGTTAGTTCAGACCTACCAGCCACTCCACAGGAGCTCTGGTAGCATGGTGCCTAAGACACTTGACTGTAACCAGAAGGCTGGTGGTTCAAACCCACCAGCCACTCCTTGGAAGAATGATGGGGCAATCTACTTCTGTAGTGATACTGTCTCAGAAAACCAAGGAGGAGTAGCTATGATCGGGTCCCACTCAACGGCACATAACAACAACAATAACAACAGACACTCCACAGAAGGAAGATGCAGCAATCTACTTCCTTAGAAGATTTACTGCCTTAGAAAAGCAATGGGGATCTTGATGAATCAGAATCAACTTGATGGCTGTGGGTTTTTTTTTTTTTTAAGGATCTCTTAGGAAGGCCTGATGATGCAGTGGTTAAACACTTAGTTGCTAACCAAATGGTCAAAGGTTCCACCCACCAGCCACTCCCTGGCAGAAAGATGTGGCTGTGGCTGGTTTCCATAAAAGGTTTTTTTTTTTTTTTTTTTGGTGGGTTGGAACCCCTTATCTTTTGGTTAGCAGCTGAGTGTTTAACCACTGCCTGCACCATTAGGTCTCCCTAAGAGACCCATAGAGAGTTACAAAACAGTGGTTTAAGAAGGTAATAGTAGCATGCATGTGATATTATCAAACCATTTAATGGTAACACCTAATCCATTGGATTCTGGAACAACGATTCACAAACTAGGCTTTAGAAACAAACTAAGTTAATGGAGGTGGGTGGTTGGGATTTTGAATGATATTCCAGCTAGGTGGTGCAACCTGAGCAAAGTGAAGGAGGAAGAAATTGTACAGATGGTACAGGGAACTCAAGCAGTGTCTGAGGCAGAAAGGAAAGATATAAGACTGGGGAAGTAGGCAAAGATCATATCATACGGAACCATATAGACCTTTTTGAGAAATCTGTATATGACTCCTTTGGTGGTAAGCAGGAAAAAGATCTCAGAAAACCTTTAATATTGAAAAATTAATATTGAGTAGAGAATGGATTTTAAAGGATCAACATGGAAGAAGGGTTATCAGAAAAGAGGTTGCAGTAGCCATTCTCACCAGGAGCACTCCAGTTGGACCTCTCCCAAGAAAAGAAATGATAAGAATCAATCAGGGCTGTGGGGATGGAGAGTGAGAAAGAAAAATAAGGGGTTATATTAGTTTCTGACTCTTGATGTATCAGGAGTTACACGTTATTTGTTGCTTAAAAATAAACTGACATGTTATCTTCCAGTTCTGGGAAGTCAGGCTTTTGGAATTCAGAAGTCAAAAATGAATCTTGTGGGGCTAAAGTCACTGTCAGCAGAGCTGTGCTCCTTCTGGTTGCTTTAGGGAAGAATCTGTTTCCTTACATTTTCCAACTTTAGATGCTGCCTTCGTTCTTTAGCTCACGTCTTGTTCTGCAAATCACTCCATCCTCTACTTTTGCTAAGATATCTCTAACTTTGAATTTCCTGCTTTCCTTTTATAAGGACCCCTGTGATTACATTGGGCTGGGCCTACCCGGATAACTCAGGATAACTTCCCCATTTTATGACTCTTAACATAATCACATCTGCAAAGTCTCTTTTACCATGTAAGATAATACATTCACAGGTTCCAGGCATTAGGATGTGGGAAAATTTGGTAGGCCATTATTCTATTTACAACAGAAAAAATTGAAAAAGACATTTAGGAGGGCTTTATAATTTAGAAAGATGATATGAGATGAGGAAGAAGAAAAGGAAACAAAAAATGAGTTTCTAACTTGTGCAGGTTTATGAATAGGGTGAAGTAAACAACTGAAATAAAGTATACAGAGGGAAGATTCAATAAGATGTGAGGATTAAAATGTTGGTTCATGTAAAATTTGGGGTACTCATGAAACCTCCCGGACTTCCAGGAGAATGAACAAATCTGTCTTGGGAGAGGTCCAACTGGAGTGCTCCTGGTGAGAATAGCAGACTTCATGTCATGTACTTTGGTCATTATGTGGAAGGGACTAGTCCCAGGAGAAGAATATCATGCTTGGCAAAATTGTGGGTCAGTGGAAAAGGGGAAGACCCTCAATTACATGGATTGACACAGTGGCTGGAATGATGAGCTCTAGCAGAGCAAACGTTGTGAGGGTTGCACAGAACCAGGCAGTGTTTCATAGGGTCATTATGAGTCAGAGCCTCAGAATGTATGAAAGTTATATTTATATTATACTGTAGTCTATTAAGTGTGCAATGGCATTATTAAAAAAGCAAAATATTGTGAGGATTACCTCTTTCTTTTTCTTTTTTTTAAGTAAAGGTAATATGCCTTGGAATTTTCCCTTGAATTTCTGATATTAGTCCCCACCACAGGACTCTTTATTCTTTCTTATGTTGTTTTTGGAGATAGTCTTATTTATTTATTTTCCTTCTCACTGTAGAGTAATAGTATACCTAAAAATAAAAAGTAATATTGTACTCATTATAATATGAAATTTGAAAAATTACCCTCCTATACACACCAACATACATACACACCAAAGAAAAGTAATGAAAACCTATAAATAATACCACAAGCCAAAGAAAAATCACTATTCTTTAAAGAGAAACTACTAAGTGTTGAAGTCTAAAAGTTCTGGAACTGAAGTATTCTGTAGGAAATCACTTTCTACTTCTAGAAGAAACAATGCGTAACTGTCACATATTTTGTCTATTCAGTGCAAAGAAAAGCTACCACGTCATAAAGAAATGGAAAGGAGGGAAAAAATATTTGGTAATAACATATCTGACAAGGGACTTATCTCTAGAATTTATAGAACACTCCAACACCTCAATAACAAAAAGACAAACAATCCAATTAAAAAATGGGCAGAAGACATGAATAGACACTTCACCAAGGAGGATATT
>NW_006921663.1:5222002-5233357 GCF_000298275.1 Orycteropus afer afer
TCAAATGCCTTTGCATAGTCAATAAAACACAAGTAAACATCTTTCAAGGCAAAATTCTTTGCCTTGAGCCAAGATCCAAGATACCGAAATTAGCCAGTGAAAATTCTATAGATCACAATAGAACATTGTCTGATATAGTGCTAGAAGATAAGTCCCCTAGATTGGAAGTCACTCAAACTACACAGTGACTGCAGCAATGAACATATGAACAATCATGAACATGGTGCATGATTAGGCAAGGTTTTGTTCTGTTGTAGGTGGTGTCATCATGAATCAGTCAACTTGACAGCAACTGACAAGTGCTATCCCCATTCTATTCACCCACTATACCATACCATAGGGAAATGATTCACAAGGAATGGAGAGGGAATATGTAAATGGCCATGACATCTATAAGAACTAGGACACCTCAGGCTACCCAGAGGACCAGACTAATGTAGTTCAGTACAGAGAAAGCAAGTGAATGGTAATCTTTGGCTTTAAGCAACACATCTCCTAGAGACTGATTTAAGTGGAGTGTATTCATCCTTTCTTGAGTAAGGAGTGAGGAAGATATGTAGGGGAACAGGATTTGACCTTTGAGAAACCAAAATGTCCAGGTCCATGATGTGCCATAAATGTGAATAGCTAAAATGGAGTGATGAAAATTATTTGGTGTGAGAAAGTAGAGAAAAAAAGAAGATGATGTCCCTGTTCACTGTAGGATCAAATATTATTATTTCCTTTCCTTCATTGTTCCCCTTGAACATACCCACAGGATAAAAGGTTCTATATCCCCACAAGCTTGAATTTGGATGTAGGTATGCAACTTGCTTTGGCCAATGAAATGTAGGTGAAATAATGTGAGTTGATGATATTCAGAAACTTACAAAGTTTATTTGTGTTTTCTCATGCCTCCTTTTTCTCTGGAGGAGCAAGGATCTAGTGAGGGATTGTTCCACCACCCTGAGTTCTAGAGCAAAGACAAGAAGGAGCAGAGCCAGTGAAGGACATAGTATGAGAGAGAAATAAATATTTATCATTACAAGTCAGTAAGATTCTGGCATTAATTACTACTGTAGCATATTATAATCTGTTCAGATGGGTATAAGTCAGGTGCAAATCTCCACAAATTAATGGGGAGGTAGTATATGACATCAACAAGAGGAGGTAGAGCAGAAAATTGCTATAAGAACTGAGCTGCAAAAGAGATGATCTTTCGTCTTTGTTTTACATGAGGTTAAAAGGTAAATGTTTATAAGAAAGATTCTATTTTCACTGTATCTATGGGATTGGTTCATACATTATTTATTTGTACTCAGCATAATACTATGGTATTTTTAATTTTAAGCATTTAGGAAAGTACTGTTTTTAATGGTTATGTTCTATCCCATTTATTTACTTATCATCCCATTTATATGTAGGTGTCTCCAATTATTTACTATTTATTTCATTGGCAATTATTGCCAATGAAACTGTGAAAAATATGTTTATCCTGATACTCATAGTCTGAATATGTATTGTTCCAATGTTAGTTGACTGAATTTTACTTTTTTATAATCTGTTTTGTGTGATCACTTGCATTTTATTATAGTTCTTCACATGCACATGTCTATTATTTTCTCTTGATATCCCATGGTACTTATTCTAATACATTACACAGGTCTAATAAATAATAATTATAAATAAATAAAAAGTAATAAAATACTATGAGTATATTTTTCTCTGACACTTGTACAGATAAAAGACAGGGTGGCGGAATATTTTCCAAACAATAGCTGTTATATGGATGACCTAACTGCATGAAAAAATTATATTTTATTGTAGGAAAACAAGTTCTAGCATGTGAACTGAGTTTTTGCCTACATTTGATATAATGGCCAAGGTCTCATCAACGTTCTATAGAGAAAAATTGCAAAAGGAAGCCTTTATAATATATCCAGGCCCACGTTTTACTCTTTATTCAGGGATTAAATCTATTAAACACATGAGATGCAAAAGGTTTAAGAGCCTATACATGGTTTGTCAGTCTCTTCTAGAAGGTCAAGACTATGATGGATTCAATTGTGAAATGGAAAAGTACTTTGAATAAAAGGAAAACCAATACTTGTATAATTAATCACCCAGAGATGACTTACACTAATGCAGAAAATCTAGATAATTCTAAAAGCAAGGAAAGGTAGAAAATTTAAATTATCTTGTATTCTAAAATACCAAGTATTATGTATGCATGAGGTGGTGTGGGGTGGGGTAGTGAAAATGATAACTGATTTTCTGACATGGGTAATGAGATGAATGGTAATGCCATTCTCTGGAGAGAGAGAGACCAAAGTTGAGGGGCCAACTTGGAAAATAAAAATCTCACATAAATGTGGACTTGTGAAAAACTGTGAGACCAGAGTGTTTGATGTGTATGTATTCATTCATCCATCTGTCAATGTGATGTTAATTTCCAACATGATTGGTGTAGTAGTTAATCCTGTTTACTACCTAGTTACCTCCTGTGATTTAAACTTATAAGAGAACAGAAAAGCAGTGAAGAACTAGGAAAATGTTTTATCAAGGCAGTAAAATAGTGAAAATAAATGCTTACACAATAATATGCATTAACTCATTCAGAGTAAATGCTGGCCATTAAATATAGTCAAAATAGATAACATGCTGTGAATTACAGGGTCTTAAACATCCCTTTTGGTAGCATAGTGGCTAAGACACTTGCCTGCTAACCAGATGGCTGGTGGTTCAAACCCACCAGCCGCTCCTCGGAAGGAAGGTTGGGCAATCCTACTTCCGTAGTGATACTGCCTCGGAAACCCAAGGAGGGGTCGCTATGAGTCGGGGCCGACTCGACGGCACATAACAACAACAACAACAACAACAAACATCCCTTTAACTGATATTTGAATGTAATGGGGGGTGGAGAGAAGAGTATCACAGTAAATAATAGAAGATAAATTCTACACCTGTCAGCAATGATTTCTTATGTGTTATTTTCACTTAAACACTGAAGAAAATGATAAAAGCATAAATAGAATGAAAGTCAACTTAATGAAGTCTTTTTTTATACAGTTCAGCAACACTGAATCTAAACCAGTTTCCAGACAAGACAATTTCAGCATTTAAGTCAGATCTCAAGACTGATTGGCTGGAATCAAAATTGAGATGCACTTTTATAATTGTTTTTTATTAGAGTGAATCCAAAGGGTCAATGTCCTCATGTCATCTGCTTTTTACATTTATTCAAATTGATAGTGTCTATCTAATCCTTTTAGACTTATAAGATTTACTCTGTAGTGGAAGAAGATATATTGCTGATTAGTTCTATTTAGTTCCTTCAGTGTTTTGAATGATGCAGTAAATCTAAAATAAAGAAGCATTATGGATTTCCAAAAGTTACAGAGCCTCCTGTCCAAGATAGTCTACCTTTTAGCATCTAAGGATGCTCACACCTGACCTACAATTGATCTGAATATATACTACTACAAAATAAAATTAAGTCAAAGATCATACTGTGGTTACCTTCCATACATTAATAGTTGTTTAGGAACAACAACAACAAAAAAATGTTTCAAAAAAGTGAACCACCAGACTTATGGTTAGGAATCAAGTGCCATAATGGATCAACCCATTAATTTAGCCATTTTTTGAAGATCTGTCTTATGTCAGAAACTGTATCATGTACAAATATAATCCAAATATTAAGTACATCATCCTTGTCTCTCTTGCAGACTCAGATACATGGCTTAAACCTTAAATTCTGCAATAGTAGACTATCCAAAGCATTTCCCACAAATACTGTGATTCCAGAACCCTACTGTATCTTGCTGCCATCTCCTTCCAGACTTTCCTAAATATGAAATTTAATTTCCTTACTAGTACACACACACATACACACACAAATATCCTTGTATATTCTCAAGTTAAGTAATCTTGCTAAGACTTTAGTACCGATGGATACAAAACTACATGGCAGAATGTGCAGCTTTCTCCTATCTGTCTGTTTCCTCACTTTTCCCCCATTATACCTTTCCCCTTTTCACTGCTTACAGTTCTCTCTAGGGCAAAACAAATTATTTTCTTATTTCCATGCATTATTTAGTATTACAAATTTCAAGAGCACATCTTAGGGGTGTCATCTTTATTTGGCGTGGGTTATTAAAAGATTCCTCCAAAATATGTGCATAGCTTTCTCCAAAAGGTTTCTGAAGGGAAAGATGCTGACTAGTATATTATTTCATTTCCAGGACTCCAGCAAATTTGACTTCATATTATCTCCCTGAGCTAAGAAAAAGAAAGATTTTATTAGGGGCACATAGACCTCTTGTAACTCTCTGAAAAACCCTACCACACCTTTCAAGAGATTGTCACTTGGTATGATCTCCTAGTTCTTTTGTGTCTCAGAATCACTAGTGTCTTCATGTCAGCCCAGTCACATAGTCATCCTCTCCACCAATAAAGCATTTTTAGCTCAAATTACACAAAAGTAGAGTGCAAATAAAGCCTCCACATACAATCAAAATTTCCATCTTCTTTTCTGTCTGCTTTTGTCCTTCTCTATTCTCAGAATCACACCCCCTAATTTCTGAATGCATGCCCACCTCTACACTTAGCCTCCCCATCCTACTTCTTCACACATATATTCTTGTAAAGAATAGCATCAGAGCAAGAAGACTGGAGATTAATTCTACAAAGTCTTACTTTTCTGACCCTTATATTTTCAACTTTAATATCTAGTTGATGGAGATGTCAGTCTCAGTATGACAGAATTTGCCAAAAATGTCCAACTCAGCCACAACCAAAAAAACAGAACTTCACATCTCAGAGCATTTTTCATTCTATAATTTTTTTCTTAAATGCTATGATTACTACTACTGCTATTACTACTCCTTATCTGGGGGTGACTCGATGGCACATAGCAACAAAAACAACAACATCATTATAACATCATATTACTTGGTTCCACAATTAACACCAATGGAAGCAGCAGTCAAGAAATCAGATGACATATTGCACTGGGCAAATCTGCTGCAAAAGACCTCTTTAAAGTGCTGAAGAGAAAAGATGTCTCTGAACACTCTCTCTCTCTCTCTCTCATTGCTGTTGAGTCAGATCTGACTCATGGCGACCCCCCCCCCTTGGGTTTCCGAGGCAGTATCACTTTATGGAAGTAGATCGCCAGTCTTCTCTTCCGAGGGTGGCTGGTGGGGTTTGAACCGCCAGACTTGTGGTTAGGAATCAAGTGCCATAGGCCCTATGGTACCAGAGCTCATCTTTGAAGACTAAAGGACACCTAACCCAAGCCATGGTATTTTTCAATTGCCTCATATAAATGTGAGAGCTGGACAATGAATATGGAAGACTGAATAAGAGTTGATGCTTTTGAGTTGTAGTGTTGGTGAAGAACACTTAAAGTTCCATGGGCTGCCAGAAGAACTCACAAATCTGTCCTAGAATAAGTGCAGCCAGAATACTTGTTGGAAGTGAAAATGACCAGGCATCATCTCACCTTTGGTCATGTTGTGAGAAGGGAAGATTCCCTGGAGAAGGATATCATGCTTGGTAAAGTGGAGGCTCAACAAAAAAGGGGAAGACCCTCCACAAGATGGATTGACACAGTGGCTGCAAAGATGGGCTCAGGGTGAGGCTGGCACAGGGCTGGGCAGTGTTCTGTTCTGTTGTTCATAGAGTTGCTATGAGTCAGAGCTGAGTCGATGGCACCTTACAACAAGCATGATCATCACAATAACTAAATAATAATAATTGACATTTATTAGACATTTACTACATGTATGGCAACATACACATATTAAATCATTTAATTCTCATAATGATTATATGAGGTAGGCACTATTATATTTTGTACTTCAAAGATAAGACTATCAATGTCAGAAATGTTAACTAAATGAATTTGTTTCACAATGTTCATGGCTAAATATCTATTTTGTTTATATGATTCTGCTTGTGACCAATCTCTTTGCAATGATGGGTAATTATTGGCCAAAACATTGGACTGGAGCCAAGATCTGAAATAAGAAATCTCTGACCAGAGAAAGAAGATTTTCATTTACTACCACCCAACGATTATAGATTTTGAGTCTTAACTTCGTCAACTCCAGACTCTGAAATGACACTTCTAGCCTGAACCTTCCTATTTAGTTCTATTTCCAGAAGGCAGACAATGTCTATTTCCCTTTTCTAATGAACTTGTTTTTAACACCCAAACCCAGAGGACCTCAATCTTCTAAGATTCTCAAGTTTGGCTTCTATGCTCACTTCACCATATAGTTGTGTTTAAACCCACCAGCCATTCCTCAGAAGGAAGGTTGGACAGTCTACTTTCAAAGACATAACACCTCAGAAAACCGAGGAGGGGTCCCTATGAGTCAGAAATGACTCAACGGCAGGGAGTTTTAGTTTAACTAGGCTTCCATCTATGTACAATAGTAGCTTGGTATGTTACCCATTCAAAATTTTCTTCATCTTAATATGTATGTGAGCTCTTGAAAAATGCACACAAGATTTGAAGACACAGTACAAGCAAAGGTATGTAAAATATCTCATTAACAATGCTTGTATTGATTATATGCAGAAATGATAATATATTGGATATATTGAACTAAATAAAATATGTTATTAAAATTAATTGTACCTATTTATTTTTACTGTTTTGTATTTAGCTACTAGAAAAATTAATATGTATATGTAGCTTACATTTTATGGTTACTGTTATATTTCTACTTGGCAGTGATGCTCTAGAAAATTCTGTTTCCATTTTATATATATAAAAAAAGTTTTTTTTTTCTCCATTTTATTGGTATGTGGTCAAAATTTTGATATGAAGATTAAACTATTTCTCCATATTGCAAAACACTGTATGAGGAATTTTATGTTTTCTGACACTGAGATTACAACTCTGGAAGCCTTTATGCCCTTCAGGTCTGGAATTGAACCCACTCCTGTGGCTTCCAGACAAACAAAAGACAGGCATATGAGCTGAGCATTTACATTAGGTAGACACACTCCTTGTAAAGATCAATTACGGGAGAATAGAAGGGCTGTGCATGCACAAGAAGACAGCTCAGGGGGCAGGAGTGCAGGGGAGGGAAGGACACAGGGAAGAGGTGGCTATGGGCAGGAAGTGGGAGGGGGGCTGTTGCACTGTGGGAAAATAGAGTATAAAAAGTCCCATGACAGAGCTATGATCAGGTGCTGTGGGAGTACAGGTAACTAATAACATATACTGATATTTATATGGATCAAAAACCATAATCTGTAGCTGCGTCCTTTCACCTTCCTTCACAGTGTGCTGTAGATAAACAACCATGAGACACTCATCATTCGTTCCACCTCATGTTCTCTACTCTATAGCTTTGAAAATTGAAATGCAATTTATCAGGAAACCACTTATTTAAATAAAATCTTACAGGAAAACTTAAACTAATATGTCAAATGAAACTACAGTTACTCTGATTTTTTGGGAGGTGTGGTGTTTTCTCTACTCACATCTCTTTGATAATTTCAAATGTAGTGACTCTAAATGGAACTTTGGGGAGTACAGTGTTAAAAAAAACAGTGCTGTGTTCCCTTTGTTTCTCTGACACTCTTCCCTCCCAAATTTCCTTTTCCAGGAAGTCTTCTTCAGTCAATTTTGAGGACTACTCATCCTCCAAACACCCTTTAATGCTTGGTTTCTTGTTGATCTTCTCATTGACCGATATCTCCTTGTGTGTGCTCATCCAGCCGAGTTTCTACTCTGCTCTGTTTAAACTAATAACATGCAAAACCTTAAATATTATCCTCATCTAGGCTTGAAGTTCACATAGCCTCATATCTATGGACATCTATGGGTTAGCTATTTTCTTCTAGTTAGACATTTCATGTTACTTTAAGGTTCCATGTTGTTTTTAGGTGATGTCAAGTCAGTTCAGACTTATAGTGACTCCCTGCACAACAGAATGAAACACTGCCCTGTCCTGCACCACCCTTGTGAGAGTTGCTACATGACCAAAGTATGTGAGACCAAGTCTGGCCATTCTTGCTTCGAAGGAGCATTCAGACTGAACTTTTTTCAGGACAGATTTGTTCATTCTTCTATCAGTCCATGATATTTTCAGTATCCTTTGCCAACACCATAATTCAAATACATCAGTTCCTCTGGTCTGCAGTCTTTCATATTGACTCTCCAGCTTTCATACATATATGAGACTATTGAAAAGGCCATGGCTTGGTTCAGGCCCACCTTAATCTTCAAATTGAAATCTTTGTTCTTTAACACTTTAAAGTCTTGTTTTGTAACACAATTGCCCATTGCAATAAGTCATCTGATTTCTTGATGACTGCTTCCATGGACATTGATTATGACTTCAAGTAAAATGAAATCCCTGACAACTTCAATCTTTTATTCATTTATTGTGATTTTGCTATGGTTCGAGTTGTGAGGATATTTGCTTTCTTTATATTGAGGTGTAATCCATACTGAAGGCTGAAGTCTTTGCTCTTCATCAGTAAGAACTTCGTGTCATGTGACTTACTTTATTGCAATGTTCACTTTTTTTGCGGAGGTCTACAATTGAACTTGCAGTATCTCTGAGAGTTGCTTGCATTAGTTTTATGTATCCACAAGTACCCAAATACATGCAAGACAAATCATCCTTTTTAAGATTGGGGACTCTACTTCTGTAGTGATAACTGCCTTGGAAACCCAAGGAGGGGACACTATGAGTCAGATCCGACTCAACGACAGTGAGTTTTGTTTGTTTTTTGGTTTGGGAAAAGATGAATAGAGACAGTAATTCAAGGGAAAATGGCACTGCATGAGTTTCTAGGACTTTGGACTCTGTTTTGGTTACTTTGTGCTGCTCTAACAGAGGACATACCACAAATGGGATGGCTTTAACAAACAGGAGTTTATTCTCTTATAGTCTGGAGGCTAGACTCTTGAGTTCAAAATGCCAAGCTCTAGGTGCTGGGTCAAAGCCCCTCAACCTTGGGCTTCAGGTTTGCCTCTTGCTCCTGGCTCACTGAAGCTAGAGGCATCTCTTCACTAAGACAACTGCTGCTGAGGCTGACAAACCTAAGGTCAACAAGTGAAAAGGCACAATCCTAATATTACCACACCACATGGCAGGCCATTGGTTCAAAGCCATTAAAAGTCTCAGGATCGGTGGATCATGCCTGACTGTTGAATGAAGATTCAGCTACATTCGGGGTTCAAGATTGCCCAAAAGCTGGAGACCTTCCTCAAAGTTGCTTCTTATATACTGGACTGCCCACATCCCTAAAGCAAATAAAGTAATATAAACCTAGAATCCATGTGAGGTATCCACTGTGTGGTGGGTGAATTCACAACTTCCATGTAGGAATACCATGTTTGTTTCTGGCAAATGTACCTTATGCACAACAATCATTTGTCAGTGGAGGTCTGGGAGTTGCTGTGATACTAAACAGGTTTCAGCAGAGCTTTCAGACTAAATATGCTATGAAAAAAACTTTGGAATCTACATAATATCAGCCTACTAAAACCCTATAGATCAAAATGGTTCATCCAATTCACAACAAATCATAGGAAAGGGCAGGACTAGGCAGTGTTTTGACTTGTTGTGCATATAGTTGCCATGAGTCAAAGACTCAATTGCCACTAATAATGACCACAAGATATGAACATTTTGTAGCAACACTCTTTCTCTTAGTTAGAGAAAAGTGAAACCTATTCTGATCATTCTGTAGTCAATTCTTGGTACAATTGCAGAAGCTCAGTCATTGAGTGTTTAGGAGCTCTGGTAGCATAGTGCCTAAGGCACTTGACTGCTAACCAGAAGGCTGGCGGTTCAAACCCACCAGCCACTCCTCGGAAGGAAGACTGGGCAATCTACTTACGTAGTGATACTGCCTTGGAAACCCATGGAGGGGTCGCTATGAGTCGGGGCCGACTCAATGGCACATAACAACAACAATAAAGACATGGATGCTAGGATAGGTATGTCTTCTAATATTTCAAGTGGAATTTCAAGGTAGTTCAGTGTCTGTTTCTCACTGATAAAATCTTAGGCCTTTATCCATCATTGTATTATGTCTTCCCCATCAACTAACGGAAGATTCATCAGTAAATTTTCATGCATAAATTTCTTTTATTTATATTAATAAATCCTAACATGTAATAAATCTAAGAAACATGTATCTGAAGTATCAAATTGATAGTTGCAAAATGGACAAATCTAAAATGTAGAACATACAATTCTCTATGATATTGACACCTTTACTATTATTTGAATTATTTAAAAAAGTTTTTAGGGATGCTATGATTTATTGCTGGTGCAGTGGTTATTTACAGATGCTAACAAAAATGTTGTGGTTTGAACTCACTAGCTTTTCTGTGGGAGAAAGATGCTTCTATAAAAATTACAGCTGTAGAAACCCTATGGGATAGTTTACCTCTGTTCTACAGGGTGTCTAGGAATTAAAATCAACTTGACAACACTGAGTTTTTTTTTGTGTGTGTGTGGTTTGCTGGAGCAATATATATTCATTTCATTTTAGCTTGTACCACTATTACAAAATTCTCTTTTGAAAACACTTGTGAAGATATTTTTAACTTAAATTAGATGGTCAAATTAGGAATATGAAAGCATCTCTACAGTCAATCCTGACTGTGCAAGAAGTGAGTGAAATTTGGTATAAAAAGAAAAAGAAAGGAAAATCAAGGTAATCACCAAGACTTTAAAAGAAAAAAATAGCATTTTGGTACAAAAAAAAAAAAAGAAAGAAAGAAAGATTCTTTACTGCCTTAATCTATTATTAAAAGTGACCATTCATCCTTAGTAATCAGATCAATCTGTGCTGAAAATTTAGTTCTATATATGTGAATTGGAAGTGATCTTATTAGTGTTCTGCTGCATCAAGTTTGATAAAATCTCCAATCCATTTCAGTTAAGTTTTTATTGATCCACTTAAGAGATCAATTTGGACTTGTTCGATTCTTTTGTCAAGAGATTTCATCTAGCTTGAGTTTAACGTTATGAAATAAATGTGATTTAGAAATGCAAGACGGAATAAAAAGGAGTCCAGATGAGTGTTGACAATTATTTGAACTCAAATTTTGTATTTGAGCATTTGATAATGCATTACCACGTAGAAATGGACTAGAAAGACAATAGGACAAAAGAGTCAAAGAATGCCTTTCAAAGTAGTTAACAGCTATACCTTCCCTCACCTCTAAAGGGATTATGTTTCCAGTGCCATTACCAATTTGAAATCAATTTGTGAATTAAAATACAATTTTACTTTTATTTAAAAATATTTTCTAAGCTACTTATTATTTAAGATACAACTTGCAATTTTCATCCTTTTAAATCACCTGCAACACTACCTACCATCACA
>NW_006921663.1:5233457-5248335 GCF_000298275.1 Orycteropus afer afer
AAAGGGATTATGTTTCCAGTGCCATTACCAATTTGAAATCAATTTGTGAATTAAAATACAATTTTACTTTTATTTAAAAATATTTTCTATATCTATTTATATTGTTTCCATTAACATTTTTTAACTTATATCAGTTTTTGAGTTCTCTGTTTTTCTGAATATCAGTCTAATTTTTCATAACAGATAAAGAATGAGTTTAAAAATTTGTGGTGATCTCAGGAACAATTACTGGAGTTGCCCTAGATAACCATATTTCAGCCTCTTTTCCCTCAGGGACAGTTTAGAAATGGTCCTAGAATGATAGATGCCAGGGAACATTCCACTTTCACCTCCAATTTATTCTCTTATTCATAAAATAAATGAGAACCATCTTTTAGCAGGAAGCAATGTCTTAGAGAACTTGTATTATGTCTTATGCCTGGGTAGGTGATAATTCTACCTTTCTTAAAGACACCAAGGAAGTTTAAATAAAATGTGGACATAAAGGTGATTTTCAGGTAGAAACTAAGCAAAACTCAATAAAATGAGAGACTTTATTATAATATACATAATTACATTGTTTCCATCAAGTTTATGTCAGGAGAACAAAGACACTGTAAGTTTGGTGAGAATAAAGGAATTGTTATGATTTGTGAAATAATTTGAACTTTAGACAAATGTGGGTGTGTGGCTTAGACAGTGAGACTCTGTAAGGGGGTTATTAGAGGTTATTATATTAGTTATATAGGAGAGATAATCACTAACAAGTCATTAAAGTACTGATACAAGAAGACAGATTGGATCTTGCAGGGGAATCCAAGAAGCCAAGCATGTCTGTCAGGCTAAAAGTTAGACCACGAAGAGGAGATTGTAGAGAAATCCATGGAAATTGTCACCTTAGGGGAGCTGTTTCCTCTTACAGTGGCTGCCTCTGTGAGTCTGCAGCCCAGCAGTTGAGTACTGAGTCTGCACACAACCCTAGTCTGTTGGTGCAGTATTGAGAGAAGATAAGGTAGAAATTAACCAATCCAATGACTGCCTCTGTCTTGACCTTATCTCTCCATGATGATCTTCCAAGAGTAATGAACTGCTGCTTATGCTTTACTTCTGTCTCTCATATCTCATGCAAGGTATTCCTTTGATAAACTTTAATCTAGGCCTGTGAAGGAAAGAGGATTTGGAAATAGAGTCTCCAGCTTAGCCTGGTTGACAGTAAAAATACTTGACAGAGTGAAGAAAGAGAAAAGGAGAGAGAAAGAGAAGATATGGGCACAAGTATACACACGTACACACACAATGTACATACATAAATCCTAACAGCAAAAAAAAAAAAAAGAAGAGAGAGGAAAAAGACAGAGAAAGACAAAGCACTGGGCAAGGAAACAAATAAGATGTCCCATTTTCACCATTTTTTTAAATTGAAGGTTAATTTTAAAAGATTTCTTTATGGTATATCTTGCACTTGTTGGTTTACTAGATGAAAGGCAACAGACCTGTTTAAAAAAATGTCACCCTACATATATAGAAGATTCTTGGGTTCAACTTGCCTCATTTTACAAATGAGTCCATTGAGACTGAGGAAGTTTAAAATAGACTCATCTAATGTGACACAATTAGGTGAGGCCAATTTCCATCAGCTTCCTTCTCAGTTCTCTTTTCTCTATACCTTATTCTTCCTTGAAGAGATAGTTTGACTTAAACTGCTGATCAGATCACAGACTTCAAAATTCTTTGATCCTCTAATTGTCCTTTTTGACATTTATCTTAGCAAATGCACTTTCCAGAGCTTAGTCCTGAAAGGCAGGATGACCTCTTGCTTCCGTAGTAACCATAATGAAGGAGGTAGATGATGAGATGTAAATAACCTGAGAATATTTTTATTCACCCAGAAATTCTGAAAACCCATTACATGCATAAATTGTATTAGGCAATATGAAGAAGTGCAAAAAACCATCAGAAATGAGCCGTCTGCTCTAGGATAGCATGTTTCAGGTAATTCTACTGATTCATTATATTTTCTTATGTGACATTCAGCTACCTTTGCATAGACAGCTTTTTAATCTTTGAATATGCTTGCTGAAATGGGTAGATTAAACATTCAGCTCAAATTTATTCCACTAGGCAGAAAAATATAGTGTGAAAAGGGGTGAAATAAACTATTATTTCAAAGATATATAAAGGTAAGGGGAAAAAAACCTTAAAGTAATTTCAGGCATGCAAGAACTTTAAGTATTTGAACACTGGAATACATTATCAACCAATACCTATCCTGAAGTTTTACAATTCCAAATCAAACTCTGCTGGTGCAGTAATAATGAAAATCAGAATGCCTGCATTTCTATGTCATTTAACACTTACTTTTTTGTTCCATTTTTGAGAAGTTTCTAAGATTATCTGGAGCAAGTACAGTGAATTTAATTGTGATTGTTGATGATCTCTGACTATTCTATTTATTACTTGTAAAGCTGTAAGTGGCCAATGCAGTTGATTAACAGTCAAAGCAACACTTGGGAGCTTTATCAGTCTTCAAAACAATGTATTGTTTGTCCATTTTACATCCAATGCTGTAACAGAGATTTTTCTTTTCATTCATTTAAAATCACAGCGATGATTACCTTCATTTTTCCTTTGAATCATAGGTTATTCTTTCTCTGACTTTCTGAAAATTGTTGGTGGGAATGATATATTGTCAGCTTTTCAATAAGCTATCAAAGATTCAGTCAATCTAAATTGCAGGAGGATGGTGGCTGTGTTAGGCTGGGTTCTCTAGAGAAGCAAAACCAGTAAAGTTTACATATACATATAGAGAAAGAGAAATTTATCTTAGGAAAATGGCTCACACCCTTATAGAAGCTGGGAAGTCTCAAGTCCCCGGATCAAATGTCAAGCTGGAGGCTCTTCCCGACTCATGCAGCTGCAGGGGCTGATGAGCTCAAGGTTGGCAGGCAGTATACTGGCTGTTGACTCAATGAATGACAAATCCAAGATCTCCAGGCCTAATAGTGAACTTTTCACTCACGGACAGTTGTAGACAGCACAACAGGATCCCAATCCACAGAGGAGTGTCTCTTTTCCCAGGATGTCCATAAATATGTTGGAAACAGGCCACACCACTAGGGAAACTCCCTGTCAATGGATTGGCTGCTCAAAGCATATACATCCAATTCCATCATGGGAATAACCCACATCACAATTGCTTAAACCACACAGAGTTGTGGTCCAGCCAAGTTGCCACACAGCTCTATCTATCACAGTGGCCATTTCACCATTTTGTTTCTTATGCTGAAAAGGTTGAGCACAAAAGTACATTTGAGTAAATGAATATGTAACTAATGCATGTGATATAGTATCACTCCTCAGGTGAAGTTACTATGAGCTGAGAGGAGAGGGTGATGATTACATGTGGCACTTTCAGGGCATTTCTGCTCCAGATCACCATGTTTGTGTCTACTTGATGTCCTTTGCATTCTGTTGCTGAAAACTGTCTACAACGCTTGCTCATTCTTGTCTATGAGACAACTATTTCTTCACCATCTTGTTTCCACTTATTTCCTATCTATCTGCGGCAATTAAACTAGTCCCTTTTGTTTTATCTGATGGGAGGATTTTGGCATGGTAACGTAGCATATGGATGAAACTTGAATCAAGGTATGAGGTGGGTGCCAAGAATTTCAGCTATTTTATGTAACATGGCAACCACATGGGTCAAAACTGTGGGAGAGACCACTGCTCTTTCCTCTCTGACAGTGCTTATTGAACTGACTAAAGAAACAGGATCTAAACTCTGGGAACATAGGTTGGCTTTATGTGATATTCTCTGTGCTTCCTCATGCATTTTCTTGATGTTCATTTCAAGCTTAATTCACAGGAAAAAAAAAAAGGTATATACATTATGATTTTCCCAGATGTATGCATGTATGTAATGATACTACACTTTTGACACACCCATTCCACTAAACTCAGAGAACTTATAAGCAATCAAAGAAGAGACTGGACGTTCATCAAACAATCGGGAAATAGAGACCAATGAGGGGAAAAAAAATGTTTAAAGAAGTAGAGTTATTGTTATATAAATAAATGTAAAACAAGTGGAGCTCATAAATGCATGGTAACAAAGATTCCATTCAAATACCTAACAGTGATTAGAATGGAAAAAAAAGTGGCTGAAAGTGCATGAAATGGAAGCCTGAACCTCAAAAGGTATTATTGTACCATCAATTGGTAAGGCAATGTCAGTGATTCACTGGCTTTCACATGATGAAGCCAAATTATATTTTGCAATCAAACTTTTAAGGCTTCCTTCCAATGTTACCTCTTTCATGAATTCTTTCCTGTTTTCCCCCACTATTTAATCTCAGTGTCTCACACCTTTAAAGAAGCTTATTCTCTTCTGTTGTACTTATAGCATATTACTAAGTATTATTCAGAAGGAAGACTGGGCAAACTACTTCCACAGTGATAACGCCATGGAAACCATTACTTTCATGATGACATTCATAAGGATGATGAGTGTCTTCAAACAGGAATCAGATTATTTTAATAACTTGTAATTGAAAATCTACCACACTATTTCATGTATAATTGGTGTTCAATGAGCAGTTAAAAAAATCTTTTGAGAGAAAGTTATTACAGAAGTAAGTAGGCTGATTTTTGAAATAGAGACTTTTATAGAAAAGATTTAATGGGTATAGATCTCTATGTACCCATTAGGAAATAGACCACCTATGTGCTCACATCCCCTTGCACTAGCCATTAGTCATTCCTTGCATACTTTTCTCCCCATCATCTCAGGTTTTTCTCAACAATTCTAATGCACCACAGACACTTAATGCTTAGCAATCAAAATAAACTAGAACGAAAGTTTTAAAATACCAAATAATGGAAAATAAAATCAGGACATTGAAGTGGTCCACTGTCATTCACCACACATAACTCATTGACTTTTCAATAGAATCTAGGGCACCATATGGATGTGCTGAATAGACTGATTCCCTGTGAAGAAAACTGAAGCAGCAACCCTTTGTGTATCTATGGAAAAAAATAGTACTAAGAATATATTTAC
The DNA here is from genome assembly GCF_000298275.1 of Orycteropus afer afer. Lineage (NCBI taxonomy): Eukaryota > Metazoa > Chordata > Mammalia > Tubulidentata > Orycteropodidae > Orycteropus > Orycteropus afer. The sequence continues at coordinate 5,238,499 of NW_006921663.1, forward strand.
TGTCGAAAATATGCCCACTGGCCCAGGAAGAGTCCATTTGTTCAATATTCAGCTATTTTAATGAGCAGTTATAATGATTTGCTATAACTAGCAATTACCAATCCAAATATTCAGAAATAACTCTCTAATCCTTACTCTAGATACATGTGGCATGTTATCACCTTCAGCAAAAAGCAAACCAGAAACAAAACTTTGGCCACTTTAAGTTTATTTTTTGACACTTTCTGTCCTCCTTATCTCTCTTCTCTCCTCATATATCACTGACCTTCTCCACTTGCTGTCCTTACTTTCTTCTCTTTGTGAATCATGGTCATCATGTTTAATATAACAGTTGTTGTTGTTGTTGTTATTTGCCATCGAGTCGGCCCTGACTCCTAGCAACCCCTCCTTGGGTTTCCAAGGCAGTTATCACTACAGAAGTAGGACTACCCAACCTTCCTTCCGAGGAATGGCTGGTGGGTTTGAACTGCCAGCCTCCTGGTTAGCAGTCAAGTGCCTTAGGCACTGTGCTACCAGAGCTCCCACAGTATCCACGTTAAAAGGAGTTTAGTCCTTATTGGGCAAAAAAAAAAAAAATGTCATATTTCTTTTTAAAGGATATTGGGGAAAAATGAAAAAAAAAATGAGGGCTTCAATGAACATATGAGGAAGGAAACAATTTATTTCGTTGATGTGCTGAAATATGAGTCTGCAGGTGACCTACTCTGTATAGGTAGGCTAGTCACGCTGTTCAGTGACAGAGGAGAACAAGCGGGATTTTGAAATATTTGTTCAAGTTTAATGGCTGATTTATTACTTTGAAGAGTTGTTTTCTTAAATAAGTTTTTAATCTGAATCTTATTGTATTCTGACTACATGAAACGATATGAGCTCATAGCAGATAAATAGGCCCTGCATGTTGTAAATGAGTAGGATATTGACCTCTACTCTTTCCACCAGTGTGGTAGAGCAGAATGGTGGGGATGACTTATGAGGCAATTGTACTACATTAATTTTGGTGACATACTCTTCTCTTCACAAATAGCTTAGATGTTCTTTGCCCACACAGCAAATATCTTCTCTTGAGTCAGCAGTAATATATTTGCTCACTTCTGCACATTTAAATAACCAGTTCATAAGAATCCTCATAGAGAGTGTGTTTATACATGTTAAAAAGAAGGTGTTTGTGCAATTTGAACTTTGACACTGGCCTTTCAATGCCTTTTCTTAGTTAAAATATTAATTTCAAGGTATTTTAATTACACATGAACATATGTTATTAAAAGCAACAAATATATATTTCATAACATAACTAGGAATATAAAAGCCATGGAAACAAAAAGTTGTAACAAAAATTCCATTGGACTTGGAATGATTTTGCTGTTAATCAGTTTTAAATTCTAAGTTTTCAGTTTATTTTTGTGAAAAAACTACATATTTTTAAAGCAAATTTTCTTAAGGAACAACTTTGGAGTGTTGAATAGCCAACAATATATCACACTTATGTTTTATTTCCTTGAAGCATTCCTGTAGTCTTAGAGAGCAAGGTCCTTAATGAATATGACCACTCTGCATTTCTTAAAGTCTTCTAGCTCTGTAAATATTAGAAACCAAGATCTCTCACCTTCATAATTTCACTTCATAATGATATGAATGAGGTAGGTGGGCAGATCATAGTTTTATTTATCTTACTCTTTATAGGAGGAAGTGAGATATAAAAATGAATAAATAGCTTGTCTCAACTTAAGGGAATAATTAGGAGATTGAATACATTCTCTTGAACCATCCAGCTAAGTTTAAAATCATTCTACTTTCAAGAAAATATGCCAAAAATGGTCATTTATTTTTCATATAAAAATATTTTCTCCTATGCAATGTATTTGAGTTCAGGCTATCATAGTGTAAATGAGAGTGAATCACTTTAATTTTATTTGCTTATTATTTATACTCTGCATTGTTAGAATAAAAAATACTTACAGGGACTTATAAGAAACCAAACCTTTAAAAGGACTGAGAAAATTAGAGAAAGAAAAATAAAGTGGGAAAAATAACGAGGCAATGCTTGATTTTAAAACAGACTTCATAATATCCAATAGACTTTGCTATCCCTCGGTGACAAGTTTACCTCTATCTTCTTAGCAGCTAACACAGAGAACATTCAAGGAGTATTTCGTCATACTACTTACTTGATATTGAAAGATTTTTCTTGTGCATTCTACTGTGAATTTATATGAAATATGTATTTAAACTATGTGTTTCAAAACTGATATAATCAACAAGAGGATACTGTATTGAGAAAAGGTTGTTAAATTAAGTAAAAAATCCAAGTGAACTTTAATTAAAACATAATCTAAATTCATTTTGGCACCAAACATTTAGGTAGAATGAAATGATCAGGCTGTGCCAAGAAAAACTGAGGAGATATTAAAGCAAATATTTCTGTATTTCCATGGTGATATTTATTCAGCATCTCTCAAATACCTTGATATAATAATGAATAATTTTATTCTGACACATTACCAGACTGATTGACTAGTCTCATGAAAAATTATGAGTGAAAACTTCAATGTAAGCTGAGCATCACTATTTACCAGTATCATTGTAAACAGATTCCAAGAATGCCAAGGATACTGGCTTTGAAGGAGGAAGAGTTCCAGAGATGTATTTGGACATTAATACCTTTTCCCTTATTCCATATATTATATAAATATTTACACTCCATGCAGATGTTATTAAAATAAGGCTAACCTATTTATTGAACATTTATCTGTCAGGTCTTGTAGTAGCTATATACAGTTGACATTGAGAAAAAAACAAATCCATGAAATACAGTGCCTATAATATAGTAAATGGATAAGACAAATAAATCAAAGACTCTAATACACAATCTATTAAGGATAGGCCAAAAAAAAAAAAAAAAAAAAAAAAAAAAAACCACTAATAAAGTCCAATAGCATCCAGAAGGGGGAAGGGTAGTCTCTTTGGAAAGGATTAGGTAAAATTTCATGGAAGAGGTGGTATTGGAGATTTGGCTTGAAGAATGGTTGTAATTTGAACCAGTGGAGGAAGGGGTCCCATGCACAAAGAATGTCCTGATTCTAAGTAGAGAGTTGGTGTGGTAGTTAAGTTGTGGCTCTGGTGGAGGGCTCTAAGGCATTTGACTGCTAACCAGAAGGCTGGTGGTTCAAATTCACCAGCTACTCATTGGAAGGAAGATTGGCCAATCTACTTCTGTAGACATACTGCCTAGGAAACCCAAAGAGGGGACACTATGAGTCAAATCTCCTCGATGGCAGTGAATTTGGTTTGAGTGGAGTTGGCACTTTGAACTCAGATTTATAGCCTTCTAAACTGTAAGGGAATAAATCTGTTTGTTCAAGACATACATTTGTGTTATTTCTGTTAGAGTGGCACAAGAGGACCAAAATAAAATATGGTACTGAGAAAGTGGGGTGGTACTCTGACAGATACCTAAAATATAGAAACAGGAGTAGAGTGTGTCCTTGACCTGAGATCCTTGTGCTGAGACTATGGCAGAGAGACACTTGGAGAAAGACACCAGCAGAGAGACAGCAACAGCAGAGCTGAGAGACCAGCATGAGCCAACAACAGGCTTACCAGCTCACAGAGCGAGAAAGCTGAGTTCCTTTTGGGCAGGAAGATTCCTGGTGGAGTAGGTTGCTTTTGGGAATTAATTGGCAGAACCCGAGAGACCAAGGAAATGGAAAGAAGAACTGCCTCAGCCTCAAAGGATAGGACCATAGCCTCTGGGGTTGGAACCACCACAGCCTCCTAGGTTTCAGAGTCAGATCTTCACAACTTGGTCTAGAGTGAGGGGTTGCCATTCATGAGAACCAGTGAGATAGGGCCATATCTGTTTCCCAAAAGTGAGGAGACAGGGCTGCCATGCCCAAGAGTCAGAGGAATGGGGCCTGCCAGGCCAAGCAAGTAAAGTCACCACTCAGATGAACTAGGGGACTGGAGACATCCAGTAAAGGAGATATGTACAGATGCCAAGTTGACAAGGTGGAATTATGGTAGTCAAGTTGTGTGTCAAGTTAGCTGGGTCTGGTTTTGAGTGGCTGGGCAGACAGATGAAGTTATTTCCCATAATGAGGCTGATAATCAACTCCATGGTAGAACCTACTAGAGTAGCTGATTAGCTGCCTTAAGGATGTGGTCTGCTTCCAGTATATAAGAAGACTGCTTTGAGAAAGGTGTCTTAGCTTTTTGGCATGCTTGGAACTTGCATTTAGTCAAGTCTTCATTTAGCAGCCTGCCATGCTGGCCCTGCTGATCTTAGGACTGTTTCTGAAATTGAACTAGTGGCCTGCCATGTTATTTGTACTTGTCAGCCTTGGGTTTGTCAACCTCAGCAGCCAGCGGGTGCATAGGTTAGGAAGTCTCCAGTTTCAGTGGACCATGAGCAAGAGGCAGAGCTAAAGCCCGAGGTTGAGGGGCTTTCATTCAGCCTCTAGAGCTGGCACTTTGAACTCAGACTTTTAGCCTCTTAAACTATAAAAGAATAAAATCTTGTTTGCCGTACATTTGTGGTATTTCTGGTAGAGCAGCACTGGAGGACCAGCACAGTTGGGTTTCCAGTTCCACTGACTTTCTTAACTGTATGCCCAATCACACTATGTTGTTGTTGTTGTTGTTATGTGCCATCAAGTCGGACCCAACTCATAGTGACCCCTCCTTGGGTTTCCAAGGCAGTATCACTATGGAAGTAGATTGCCCTATCTTCCTTCTGAAGAGTGGCTGGTGGGTTTGAACCTCCAGCCTTCTGGTTAGCAGTCAAGTGCCTTAGGCACTACGCTACCAGAACTCCCTAACCACACTATAGGAAACATTATTTCATCTCTTTGCTCACACATTTAGATTATATCCTACACACTCCACTTTGAAACAACTCCCCTGTCCTTTCCCCCCCCTTTTTTTTTTTTTATTATTATACAAGTCTCATTAAAGAACTCATTTAAATTGACAATCTATTTGGATGATCTGCATAACTTTTTTCATCAGCAGTTCTATGAGATGATATGCCTTAGATCACTCCCTAAGTTTCTCAAGTTCCACCAGTTGATAAGATCACAAGGGATGCCCCTCCTCACTTCCAGTCAAACCAGGTGTCTAGAACCTATACTCCAGTTAACCACAGGACCCTAACAATATGCTTATCTAATAGGCAGAATAAGACAACAGGAAAATCCCAAACAACAAGGGACCTGTGAGTAATCTAGTTTTCTATGAATAGAAGATATACTCAGGAGATTGGTTGGACACAAGTTGAAAAGGTAATCTAGAATTGTATTGTGGAAGTCTTTCAGTGACCTGTATTAATGTGTTGTTGTCTAGCTAATTCCACTCACAGCTATCTAATGTGTTACAGAGCAGAGCTGCTCCATAGGGCTATAATTTTAGAAAAAATAGATCTGTAGGCCTTTTTACCATGATGTCACTGGATGGGTTCAAATCCCCAAATTTTGTGGTTGGCAGCTGATTGCAAACTGCTTGCACAAACCATGGATGTTTTTCTGAAGTGCAGGCTGAGAACATTGTATTTGATTTGATAAGAAATGGGAATATGATGGAGGATTTTAAGTAGTGTTTACTGTCTGTGTTTAGCTCTCTCCATACGTATGGGTGTGTGTGTTTCGTGATACATTCTTGCATGATAAAGGGTGGGCTGTATTAGATTTTCTTTGCAAAATTCTAGTCACAATTTTGAAGGGCTTTGTAGAGAAAAGGATGATGATGGAAGTTAGGAAAGTTTGTTATTCCACAGTGCCTTTCATGATGTCATGTTCATAAAGGGCTCAAGCATCCTTAAGAAGGATATGGATTGCTAATGGAATAGAAAGTTGACAATACCAGTAAAAATGGAAATATGCATTTACCCTGTGGAAGTCTTTAGTTTTAACTGGCAGAGACTGGATGGAAAGTGAAACAAATCTCAGAGTTTCATGCTCTGCTGACAGCAGAGCTGTGGTTCAGTTAGCTCCTGGCCAAGTGTTTAAGGGATGTTGAAAGCTTTCCAATTTACAGTGCATTTGGCTGCTCTCTCTGTTGGATAATCTTTTATATGTGTATTCTGTTTGGAAGTGAATTCTATACCAGTTATTTCAAGTAGTAGTTTTTAATCTGTTGCTATGTTAATTATAGCAGGGACAGTGGCAACACAATCATAGACAAATGCGAATGTTTTATTCAATGAACCAAGGAAATATCCACCAGGGCTATACAGAAATTGCAGTGGACTGAAGGTAATCACATATAAATAGGTTTAGGTAGCCAATGGCAATGACAGCTTATGAAGCTGAACACCAGATTTTTTCCCCCCTGTTGCAGTTTATGTGAGCATTGCTGAAGAACGAAACCCTTGGCATGATCATATTTTCTTGCGGAATGTAACTAATTTCACAGTGGAATAATTTTGACAAGAGTTCTTAGTTTCCTTTCATATATTTTATTTCATTTTCTAGAAAAGAGATCTTTACCCTGGCATATTTGAGTGTTATTCAGCACCATAGGAAAACTGTTTATTTTCTGTGCAGCCATCAGCCGTGCAAGAAAAAAAAAGAAAAGAAAAGTGGGCCAGGGTAAATTGTTCTCATGAAGTTGCATCTTAGCATGGAGACCTTAAAACCAAACAAAGCTAGAACCATTTTGGCTCCTCATCAATGTCTGAAAAAACAGAAAATTCTGGATAAATGTGTATGTGGAATCTACTTCCATCTACCCCAGCTGACCAAGCATAACAGTCTGTTTGAAAGACAGGCTCAGGAATCATTGTGCTTTCATTCAACTACAGAACTACTTGAAAAACAATGGCAAGATAGTAAGTGTCTGAAGTACTGGAAAATTAAAATTTCACTGTTTTCTTAGGAAAATGCATCTTAAAATGTTTACCCATGCAAGAAGGAAAACAAAGAACACATAGAAATAGTACCATTGATTTAGAATTTATTGGAAAGCACGTGTCTTATTTCCTCAGTTTTCTGTTTCTTTATTTCAAACCTCTCATTTGTGAATAGCTTTCTGGGACTTCAAATATGGGCACAAAGTCTTCAGTATTTTCAAGGAGGATTTACTCTGGCATATCTTTATTTAACAGATTGAAGTAGGAACTTGGGCCCTTAAATGGTTATGTAACCTTGCACCTTCTATACTTATCCCATACCCACACACACACGCTATCTTTTTGTGGTTATGCATGACATCTTTTGAATTGTATTCCAAATACAACTAATCCATTGAATAATTTCTGTTTGTAGTTATTAAATATCAGTAGGATAGGGAAAGAAGAAGCATGACCTCAAAAAAACTGTGCTGTAAATGCTGTTACATACAGCCAATACCAATTCAATTATTCCAATTTAACACCATTTCAAGCACAAAAGAAAAAAAAAATAATAAAACAAGAACGCATATGAAGAAATTTTATTGCTGAATTTTAGGTCCCTAGCATTGTTCTACGGGTAAGAAACACAAAATGTTGAATAAGAAATTTTATCCTCTTTGAGATACTCAAAGTCCAAATATGGAAAATTATGACAAAATATGTTGAGTGTACAATAACGGGCAGCTGGCAAATGAGGAGAGCAACTATAAATAGAATCAAAAGGCAAATAGCATACATTAGGAAAAAAACACATCTCATATAATAAAAAAAGACCCATTTCCCTAGTATGCAAAGATCTTCTATAAATGAATCAGATTAATTACCTATTAGAAAAAATGGGAAATTATATAAACATAATTTATAAAAAGTAAATATATATAACCTTTGAAAATAAGAAAAGGTGCTAAAACTAAGTCATAAGGAAAGAAATACAAATTAAAAATTATGCTGAAATAACATGTTTTATCTCTTCAGATTGAAAAAAAAAATCCATAAAGTTTGAAAACACTGTGTTATTAGAAATGTAGAAGAAAGAAGTATTTCACATACTCTTTTTTATTGTGATTTGGGTGGATGTTTACAGAGCAAATTCATTTTCCACACAGCACTTCACATGCACTTTTTCTCATGACCTTGACAGCACTCTCACCAATGCAACAGCTCTCTTCCCACTTTCTCCCCATAGTTATCTTTTCCCTGTGTCCTTCCCTCCTATGCACTTCTGCCCCCAGAACTGTCTCCCTTGCATACACAGACCTTCCATTCTCCCATGATTGATCTCTCCAAAGACTGTATCTGCCTAATGTAAATATTCAGCTCATATGCCTGTCTTTTGTTTGACTGGAAGCCACAAGAGTAGGTTCAGTTTCAGACCTGAAGTATAACTAGGGGCCATGGTTTCATGTATTCCACCAGGCTCTATTAGACCAGCAAACCTGGTCTCATTTTTTTAATTATGATTTTGAGCTTTGTTTCACACTGTTCTCCCACTCTATCCAGGATCTCCTACATAGATCCTACTCTGAGTGGTTGACAGTGGTAGCTGGGCACCATCTCATTATTCTCGTCTCATAGTCATGTAGGCTAAGGATTGCATGGTGTAGCAGTCGCTTGGACCAATTGTTTCCACGTGTCTTTGGTTTTCTTCATTCTTCTTTTCTCTGGATGAGGAGAGACCCATTATTGCACCTAGATGGCTGCTTGCCAGTTTTTAAGATCCCAGTTGCTATTCACCAAAGTAGGATGTGGAACAATATTTTTGTGTAGTATGTTATGACAATTGAGCTTGATGTCCCCTACGACCATGGTCCTGAGCCCACAGGTCCAACTACTTGCTCTCTCTGGGTAGCTGGTTGTGGCCAAAAAGGGACTACAAACTTGTCCCTGTCAGCTCTACTGTATACCTGGAAATTCTTACAGAACATACAAATACACTTGTAGAAACATTGTCTGCCAACCCTATACATGGTCTTGGGCACACTCCCCCCTGAATAGACATACCTAATCATTCAGCCTGTCCACTCATCTATCTACCCATATAGCAATGTCTGCTTTCACTGATGATGCAGTACTGTATATGAAAAGGGTTCATCTTTGTGGACTATACCTCCCATGCACCTCTCTATGTCTTCCTCATTCTCAATGCCATCTTGTTGATCACTCACATTTGGTACATTGACCCTCCCTTCACCAAAATCAGTATTTGTCTCTACCTATCTAGCAGTTTGCCCTCTCCACCCCTCCCATCCCTGGTATCCAAAATAGAAAATGTCCTTCCATATATAAACTTTTCCATGACTTTTTAATGGTAATGGACTAATATAATATTTGTCCTTCTGTGATTGACTTATTTCACTCAGCATAATGTCCTCCAAGTTCTTCCACATTATGTGGTGCTATGTTATTCTTTAGTGTTGCATAGTATTCCATTGTGTGTCTGTACCATAGTTTGGTTATATATTCTTCTGATGATGGGCACCTAGGTTTTTTCCATCTTTTTGCTATTGTAAATAGTGCTGCAATGAACATGGGTATGCATATATCTGTTCTTGACCTGGCTCTCACTTCTTTAGGATATATATACCTACTAGTAATGGGATTTCTGGGTCAAATGGTATTTCTAATTCCAGCTTTTAAGGAATCATCATAGTGCTTTCCACAGTGGCTGTATCATTTTACAGTCCCACCAGCAGTGTATGAGAGTCACAATCTCTCCATAACCTCACCAGTATTTGTTATTTTTTGTCTTGTTGAACTTTGCTATTAGTGCCGAGGCAAGATGATATCTCATTGTTGTTTTGATTTGCATCTCTCTAATGGTTAATAGGAGCTCTGGTAGCATAGTGGCTAAAGCACTTGACTGCTCACTAGAAGGCTGGCGGTTCAAACCCACCAGCCACTCCTCGGAAGGAAGGTTGGGCAATCCTACTTCCGTAGTGATACTGCCTCGGAAA